>NC_083450.1:985518-1297358 GCF_020745735.1 Hemiscyllium ocellatum
CACATGGGTTTTGTTGAAAACTGGAGAGGAAGTAGTCTGATATGGGCATGAGTGGAAATACTGCTCTAGCTCACAACTACAGCTTGACCTTCCAAGTTCAGGGTGTCTGAAAATATCAGAAATATTGTTTGTCTCCATCAGGAACTCTGATATTCTCAGGGATGGGGAACTGTAGGTTGGGATCCACTTCCTTCTGGAGGGGGACTGGGCAGCTTATTCTGACTTTCTCCCTTGCCATTGTTGGATCTGTTATTGCAGCATCTTTGAAATAAACAATGTTTTCCCCTATATAGAGTCATGAGATGTACATCCAACTCGTCCATGCCGACCAGATATCCCAACCTAATCCAGTCCTGCCTGCCAGCACCCGGCCCATATCCCTCCAAACCCTTCCTATTCATATACCCATCCAAATGCCTCTTAAATATTGCAATTGTTCCAGACCCCACCATTTCCTCTGGCAGTTCATTCCATTCCCGTACCACCCTCTGTGTGGAAAAAGTCTCTTCTATTTCTTTCCCTTCTCACCCAAAACCTATGACCTCAGGGAAAAGACTTTGCCTATTTATCCTATCCATGCCCCTCATAATTTTGTAGACTTCTATAAGGTCACCCCTCAACCTCCGATGCTCCAGGGAAAACAGCCCCAGCCTGTTCAGCCTCTTCCCTGTAGCTCAAATGTTCAACCCTGGCAACATCCTTGTAAATCTTTTCTGAACCCTTTCAAGTTTCACAACATCTTTCTGATAGGAAGGAGACCAGAATTGCACGCAATATTCCAACAGTGGCCTAACCAATGTCCTGTACAGCTGCAACATGACCTCTCAACTCCTGTACTCCATTCTCTGACCAATAAAGGAAAGCATACCAAACACCACCTTCACTATCCTATCTACCTGTGACTCCACATTCAAGGAGCTATGAACCTGCACTCCAAGGTCTCTTTGTTCAGTAACACTCCCAAGGACCTTACCGTTTAAGTGTATAAGTCCTGCTAAGATTTGCTTTCCCAAAATGCAGCACCTCTCATTTATCTGAATTAAACTCCATCTGCCACTTCTCAGCCCATTGGCCCATCCTATATGATTCATTCAAAATAACAACTGACTCTGGTAACTTGCTGATCCATGAATAGACTTTCTGGAACCTCTCGGTGAAGGTCAATTAGAATGTCTGTTGCTTCTTTTCTAGCAGGCTGTGTAGAAATTTTGTCCCTTTCTTTTGATTGTATCCTTGAGGCTCTTCACGTAGCAGCTAGTGATTCTTTAACTGCTGTTAAACACCAAACCCTTTTGAAGGCGTTTGGGTTATTTTTCTGTTTGTGGCAGGGAGGCTTGGCTATGTAAAAGTGCAGAAAATGTGTTGCTGGAAAAGCGCAGCAGGTCAGGCAGCATCCAAGGAACAGGAGAATCGATGTTTCGGGCATAAGCCCTTCAGGAAAAAGTAAAAGTGCACTCGCTCGGGGTGGAGATGCACTGTAGCAACAAAGTGTTACTGTTAACCCATTATTACTTTTCCCAGTGTGGCTTAGTGTATCTCATTAATATGATCAGTGAACTTCTGAATGCCCCTTCCAAGCTGCACACTTGTCTCATTAGTCCCTCTTTCATGTAAACCATCCTACGTGTGTGTTGACCCCATGTGCAGAGTTGAAATAGAAGATCAGTTTTAACTCCCTTTTTCTCAAATGTTTAGCTGGAATTCTTTGTTTCCCCTCACACTCTGTGATACCCTACATTTGACTAAATGACAAACCCCAACCTAATTTATCAATTATTTTAAAGCTTCCTGTGTTAGTTTCTAAACTACCCCAAATTGCCTGTTTTGACAGTTACTACTTTAAATGACATTTTAGGTGCATTCAGTAAACAGGGTGTTTTTGAACATGACTGAACAGTGTCACACAATGTCAAACATTCATGGCCTTATCTTGTCCTGAAATTGACATCAGTCTTTGGAAAATTTCAGAAAAACCTGACTCACTTAAAGAGCTTGGACCTGTATAACTGTGACATCTCTAATCCAAGTGACTACAGGGAGAGCATCTTCAAGCTGCTTCCTCACATTACTTACTTGGATGGCTTTGATCGAGATGACCAAGAGGCCCCAGAGTCTGATGAAGGTAAGAAATCTGTTTGTTTGAGTAGGGAAGAATCTCGAGGAGGAGATGGACTAGCAGACTCCATAGAACATTACAGTACAGTACAGGCCCTTTGGACCTCAATGTTGCACCAATCTGAAGTTCATCTAACCTACACTATTCCATTATCATCCTTATATTTATCCAATGACCATTTAAGTGCCCTTTTAAAGTTGGCGAGTCTACTACTGTTGCAGTCAGGCCATTCCACGCCCTTACTACTCACTGAGTAAAGAACCTACCCCTTACATCTGTCCTATATCACCCCTCAATTTAAAGCTATGTCCCTTTGTGCTCGCCATCACCATCCAAAGAAAAAGGCTCTCACTGTCCACCCGATCTAATCCTCTGATTATCTTGTATGTCTCTAACTCACCTCTTAACCTTCTTCTCTCTAATGAAAACACTCTCAAATCCCCTCGGCCTTTCCTTACAAGACCTTCCTTCCATACCAGACTACATCCTAGTAAGTCTCCTCTGCACCCTTTCCCAAGCTTCCACATCCTTGCTATAATGTGGTGACCAGAACTGTACACAATATTCCGAGGTACCAGAGTTTTGGTACAGCTGCAACATGACCATATGGCCCTGAAACTCAATCCATCTAATAAAAGCGAACACACCATATGCCGCCTTTACAATCTATTAATCTGGATAGTAACGTTCAGGGATCTGTGCACGTGAACACCAAGATCTCTCTGCTCATCCACACAACCAAGAATCCTACCACTAGCCCAGTCCTCTGCATTCCTGTTACTCCTTCCAAAGTAAATCACCTCATTAAACTCCATTTTCCACCTTTCTGCCCAGCTCTGCAGTTGATCTACGTCCCTGTTAATTTGCAACATCCTTCGTCACTATCCACAACTCCACTGACTTTAGTGTCATCCGCAAATTTACTAATCCATGTTCTAAGCCCTCATCCAGATCATTTATAAAAATGACAAACAGCAGTGGCCCCAAAACAGATCCTTGCGGTACACCACTAGTGACTGACCTCCATCATGAACATTTCCCATCAACCACCACCCTGTCTTCTTTCAGCTAGCCAATTTCTGATCCAAACCACTAAATCAGCTTCAATCCCATACCTCCAAATTTTCTGCAATTGCCTACTGTGGGGAACCTTATCAAGCACTTTTTAGTGCTTCAGTAATGCAGGATGGTATCTTTTATATACAAACTTCTCAATGTTTCTTGTGTAGAGGGTGAGGATGATGATGACGAAGCTGGTGCTGCTGAAGAATATTATGATGAAGAGCTTGATGATGAGGATGAAGAGGAGGAAGAGGATGGTGAACCACCAGGGGAGGTTGGACTGTCCTATCTTCTGAAAGAAGAAATTCAGGTTTGTCTATTCTTGAGGAGGAATATTCTGGCAATCGAGCCCTCAACTCCACTAGCCGTGCCGACAGTATAACATGATTCAATCATCAAAATGGCCAAAAAACACTCATCAGGCTTTTTCAATGAGCTTAAATAATCTGCTTGTTATAACACAAACCTTTTTCTTAAGACAACTTAAATGTTGGCTAATATCTAAACTGTAATTGAAATGAGAATTGTTCTCTGTAATCTCTAACACCAATACACTTGCACAATGCGGAAGACAACAGTTTCAGCAAAGATCAGGCCAAAATAAAACAAAAACATGGGGAAAAGCAGCTCTTTTAGTCAGAGGGTAGAATTTGATAAATCCTCACATCCATCGGGTTACTTGTCAAAAAGAAAATCAACAACCATGGGAAGATCTTCAGATTGGAATGAAGTCCAGCTGGATCTGAATTCTGAAAAACTGTCACAATTCAACTTTTCAGAGAATCCCTATAGTGTGGAAACAGACCAATTGGTGCAACAAGTCCACACTGGTCCTCAGAGTATCCCACCCAGACCCATTCCCCATCCCTATTACTCTACATTTTTCCTGACTAATGAACCTAACCTATAAAAATCCCTGAACACTATGGGCAACTTAGCTTAGGCCAATTCAGCTAACCTGTACATCTTTGGCCTGTGGGAGGAAACCCACGCAGACACTAGGAGAATGTGCAAACTCCACAGAGAGAGAATTTATCCTGGGATGTGCATGTTGCTTTGTGAGGCCAGCACTTATTGCTCATGGCTAATTGCCCAGATGCTAGTTAGGAGTCTACTGCATTGCTATAAATCTGGAGTCACATGTAGGGCAGATAGTCTAATGGCAACCACACAACTGTCTATTGTTGCAAACAAAAAATGAACCTATCTTTTCAATTCCAAAGTTGTGTGAATTCAAATGACCATCTGCTGTGGTGGGATTTGAACCTAATACTCGAATATTAACCTGGGGACATGGATTATAGGTCAATGACATTACCAATACACCACTGCCTCCCATTGATGGTGTCTTCCTTTTTATGCAGTTGGTGGGTATGGCCTTTGCATTTTTACCTATTCCTAACTAGCTTTGAGTGGATGACAATGATTTGCCACTCGAGGAAGAACACCATTACTATCAGATCTACATTATTGAAACAACTGATTAGGTCATGTACTACATTATGGTTTGTGGAATTTCCCATATTTCCTACACTTTACAGCCAAATACCTCAAAGGTAAATTGTTTCTTTTCAGGATGATGACGATGATGATGATTATGTTCATGAAGGAGAAGAAGAAGAGGCAGATGAGCAAGGTATTATAATTTTAAAGCTATATTGATATGAATAAAATCTGTATAGACAGCATATAGAAGTGTATAAGAGTTTGGGTGAGTCTATTTAGACCATCATATCTTTGCTAAGGCTTGCGAATTAATCGCAGTCCTCTGGTCCTCTTTCAAACTTTGTACTTCCCACTGTCTCCCAAAACAGCATGCCACTAGTATTCTTTCAAATTGTTGCTATTGAATCTGCTTCCACCAGATCACAATTCCAGGGAGATTAGGAAATGGTTCTTTGTGTTCTCTCTAGTTCTTTCACCTATCATCTTAAATCTGTCCTCTGGTTGTTGACATTTAACTTAGTTACACTACTCTGTACAAATGTTGTGGTTCTGCTCGCCGAGCTGGAAGTTTTTGCTGCAAACGTTTCGTTCCCTGGCTAGGGAACATCATCAGTGCTGTTGGAGCCTCCTGTGAAGCGCTGCTTTGATGTTTCTTCCGGTATTTATATTGGTTTGTTCTTGCCGCTTCCGGGTGTCAGCTTCAGCTGCAGTGATTTGTATGTGGGGTCCAGGTCAATGTGTCTGTTGATGGAGTTTGGGGATGAATGCCATGCTTCTAGGAATTCTCTGTCTGGCTTGTCCTATGATAGTGGTGTTTTCCCAGTCAAATTCATGTTGCTGGTTGTCTGAGTGTATGGCTACTAGAGATAGCTGGTCGTGTCGTTTTGTGGCTAGCTGATGTTCATGGATGCGGATTGTTAGCTGTCTTCCTGTTTGTCCTATATAGTGTTTTGTGCAGTCCTTGCATGGCAGTTTGTAAACTACGTTAGTTTGGCTCATGCTGGGTATTGGGTCCTTTGTTCTAGTGAGTTGTTGTCTGAGCGTGGATGTTGGCTTGTGTGCTGTTATGAGTCCTAAGGGTCGCAGTAGTCTGGCTGTCAGTTCTGAGACGCTCCTGACGTATGGTAGAGTGGCTAGTCCTTTTGGTTGTGGCATGTCCTCGTTCCATCTCTTAGGCATCTGGTGATAAAGTTGTGTGGGTATCCGTTTTTGGCGAATACCTTGTATAGATGTTCCTCTTCCTCTTTTCGCAGTTCTGGTGTACTGCAGTGTGTTGTGGCCCTTTTGAATAGTGTCCTGATGCAGCTTCGTTTGTGTGTGTTGGGGTGGTTACTTTCATAGTTTAGGACTTGGTCTGTGTGTGTTGGTTTCCTGTGTACCCTTGTGGTGAATTCTCCGTTGGGTGTTCTCTCTACTAACACGTCTAGGAATGGGAGTTGGCTATCCTTTTCCTCTTCTCGTGTGAATCGGATTCCTGTGAGTGTGGCGTTGATGATTCGGTGTGTTTTTTCTATTTCTGTGTTTTTGATGATTACAAAGGTGTCATCAACATATCTGATCCAGAGTTTGGGTTGGATTTGTGGTATGGCTGTATGTTCTAACCTTTGCCTAACTGCCTCTGCTATGAGTCCCGAGATTGGTGATCCCATGGGTGTTCCGTTGATTTGTTCGTATATCTGATTGTTGAATGTAAAGTGTGTGGTGAGGCACAGGTCCAGTAGTTTAAGTATGCCGTCCTTGTTGATAGGTTCGGCCTCCTGTGTTCTGTTATGTATGTCCAGTAGGTTGGCTATTGTTTCTCTGGCTAGGGTTTTGTCAATTGAAGTGAACAGTGCCGTCACGTCGAATGATACCATGGTTTCGTCTTTGTCTATGTGTGTGTCCCTGATGATGTTCAAGAATTCCTGTGTTGATTGTATGGAGTGTTTGGATCCGCTGACTAGGTGTTTCAGTTTTTGTTGTAGTTCTTTGGCCAGTTTGTATGCTGGTGTCCCTGGTAGTGATACTATGTAGTGATACTACAACAAAAACTGAAACACCTAGTCAGCGGATCCAAACACTCCATACAATCAACACAGGAATTCTTGAACGTCATCAGGGACACACACATGGACAAAGACGAAACCATGGTATCATTCGACGTGACGGCACTGTTCACTTCAATTGACAAAACCCTAGCCAGAGAAACAATAGCCAGCCTACTGGACATACATAACAGAACACAGGAGGCCGAACCTATCAACAAGGACGGCATACTTAAACTACTGGACCTGTGCCTCACCACACACTTTTTTTTATATTCAACAATCAGATATACGAACAAATCAATGGAACACCCATGGGATCACCAATCTCGGGACTCATAGCAGAGGCAGTTATGCAAAGGTTAGAACATACAGCCATACCACAAATCCAACCCAAACTCTGGATCAGATATGTTGATGACACCTTTTGTAATCATCAAAAACACAGATATATAAAAAACACACCGAATCATCAACGCCACACTCACAGGAATCCGATTCACACGAGAAGAGAAAAAGGATAGCCAACTCCCATTCCTAGACGTGTTAGTAGAGCGAACACCCAACGGAGAATTCACCACAAGGGTACACAGGAAACCAACACACACAGACCAAGTCTTAAACTATGAAAGTAACCACCCCAACACACACAAACGAAGCTGCATCAGGACACTATTCAAAAGGGCCACAACACACTGCAGTACACCAGAACTGTGAAAAGAGGAAGAGGAACATCTATACAAGGTATTCGCCAAAAACGGATACCCACACAACTTTATCACCAGATGCCTAAGAGATGGAACGAGGACATGCCACAACCAAAAGGACTAGCCACTCTACCATACGTCAGGAGCGTCTCAGAACTGACAGCCAGACTACTGCGACCCTTAGGACTCATAACAGCACACAAGCCAACATCCACGCTCAGACAACAACTCACTAGAACAAAGGACCCAATACCCAGCATGAACCAAACTAACGTAGTTTACAAAATACCATGCAAGGACTGCACAAAACACTATATAGGACAAACAGGAAGACAGCTAACAATCCGCATCCATGAACATCAGCTAGCCACAAAACGACACGACCAGCTATCTCTAGTAGCCATACACTCAGACAACCAGCAACATGAATTTGACTGGGAAAACACCACTATCATAGGACAAGCCAGACAGAGAATTCCTAGAAGCATGGCATTCATCCCCAAACTCCATCAACAGACACATTGACCTGGACCCCACATACAAATCACTGCAGCTGAAACTGACACCCAGAAGCGGCAAGAACAAACCAATATAAATACCGGAAGAAACATCAAAGCAGCGCTTCACAGGAGGCTCCAACAGCACTGATGTTCCCTAGCCAGGGAACGAAACGTTTGCAGCAAAAACTTCCAGCTCGGCGAGCAGAACCACAACAATGGATACCCGAGCTACAAATCTTCAATCAGATTTTAAACTCTGTACAAAGTTCAAATCCCACATGACGACAGTTTGAGTATTTGAATTTTAGGTTTTAATAAAAAGCAGACACAGTGCCAATCACTTGCGCTTTTGCAAATGATGCACAGCCATATTTCAAGGCCAATTCCAAATACTATTTGCCATCACCACCGACATCAGTTTAGATGGAAACTGCTTAGAGTATCGGCAAACCAGCTAAATTGCGCAGAGTGTCATATAATGTGCTTACTTGACAGTGTTCAACACTTATTGCGTGCTCTTTTAAGCACTTGGATTTGGGATTTTGCCTTTTT
The DNA here is from genome assembly GCF_020745735.1 of Hemiscyllium ocellatum. Lineage (NCBI taxonomy): Eukaryota > Metazoa > Chordata > Chondrichthyes > Orectolobiformes > Hemiscylliidae > Hemiscyllium > Hemiscyllium ocellatum. The sequence continues at coordinate 993,926 of NC_083450.1, forward strand.
CATGAACATACCATCCGCTGAATCACATTAACACAAACCTGCCCAGTACAGGTGGTCTGTGTAAAGTGTCCATGAAGCTGTATGATCACTGTATAAATTGAACTGGCTCACTAGTGTTCTATTCAGGAGTGGAAACCTGAGTCAGTAGATTTGGGAGTGTAAAGTTTGCAGTGTTGGACAGGATTGGGGGGTTGGGGGTTGGCAGGAACTCGTGCGCAGTGTGCTGCTGCCTAGTTTCCTGAATGGAGAACAGACTCCGAACCCCAGAGGAAAAGCGTTGATTCAATTATCCGAATGAAAGTGCCTGCCCATCTCGTTCAGATAAGAGGTTCCTCTGTACTGAAAGCTGTTGGTTTTTTTTGTGCAGAGGATGCTGCCACTCAAGGACAGAAGCGAAAACGAGAGGCAGAAGACGAAGGCGAGGATGATGAGTAATTCCCTCCAACTGTGACCAAACTCCTGTTGTTTCATCACAATACAACTTTGTTGGATTCTTGCTATTCTTTAGATGTAACTGTCACAATGGGAGTTGAAGGGGGAGGGAGATGGTAGGGGACAGGAGGGAAGGGAGTGTCCTGGGGAAGGGAAATATTTTATTTTGTACTTTTTGAAACCATTCCAGTTTTACTGGGAGTGTTCTAGGTGCATTTGTGTAGCCTTTTTTTTTCACAATTCCTTTCCATGGGAATCTCTTGATTTGTACTTTTTAATGAAGTGCATGCAGGGATCCTTTCAAAAAATTTGAACTAGTTTATTTCCTGTGATATTGCACATGGGATTTGAAGCTAGTTTAAAAAAAGGGGGACAAGAATAGACCAGAAAGTTCTGTATTGACTAATTTCCATTTCTCAAATTTGCATCCAAGCTTGTGTAAACTTGTCATACTGTAATTACTTTCCATATCAGTGGAGGAACTGCAGTCCATTGTTGACATTATTTATAGCATGAGCCTGCATGGGAAATTTTCAGTAATATTTGGACATATACATTTCCCATCAATTCCTAATGAAAGTGCACTCAGTTTTTTTAACCCATTTATACATTACCTTGTAATCTTGATTCTCGTGTTCTGCTGCCAAGCTTTTTTTTTCTTGCGGAGATGCCCTCACTTGGGACAACTACCAGTTTTCTAAATTTGGTTGAAATTGTGTCAAGGGATGAAAAGAAGACGTTGGCAGGAATTAATTCCTCTTATTTCAGAACCTCCATTTCTGAAGAAGCTTTGAGTGGAATGGGTTGAATACTCTCCACTTGCCCCGAGAGTAAGGTCAGCTCAATAGATGGACATTAGACCAAACCGTTCTGTTGGTGCCTGTATAAGGTCCCTCCATTAACACTTTCCTGCTGGCTAATGTTTAAAATGTCTTGTTATTCCTTAAGGCCCCTGATTTAGAGTCTGATCTGCTGGAAATGAACATGGAGTTTTTGTTAGGTGGTAAGGGCACTAGTTTGGGGACAACTGACAGTATCGGTTGCAGTTTGTGCGAGAATCATCGCAATAACTTCAGTGGCTGAAAAATTTTAATCCGGTGACTCAATTTAATTTGTTTCTGAAGGTATTTTTATGATCCTGCCAAGTTAACAGTTGGGTAGACAGGCAGGAAGCTGGAAGAACACAGCAAGCCAGGTGGCATCATGAGGTAGCAAAGTAGACATGAAGGGTTTACACCAAGATATCAACTTCTCCACCTTCTGAAGCTGCCTGCCTTGCTGTGTTCTTCAGGCTCCTGCCTGTCTACTTTAGATTGCAGCATCTGCAGCTTTTTGTCTCTAACTATGTTAAGTGCTGGGAGCATCTCAACCTGTCTTGAGGATAAGGGAAGGACCTCCGAACATATCTTTATACTGTCTCAACATTCAACTAAATTATTTTAATGGAACTGGATTTTACGGTGGGTTAAGATATTATGTACAGCTGGGTGTAATTTGGGTGTTTTTTTTAATGTAGATACTGGCATGAATGCTGTCATCTCCCTTCAACTCCCATCAGCAAAATGCATTTTAACTATAAAACCATTGCTCAGAATTCTTTTTGTAGATGCAGACAGTTATTCACTTGTAGGGGTGGGTTTTGTATTTGTAGATCTTGTGGTTTTTAGCCATACCTATGAATAAGCACTTTCAGAATTTATTTTCCAAGATTGACAAATTTGGGGGTTAAAATCTGATCAAGAAAAGCTGTTGGTGACTTGGGGGCAAAAGCAAAATACTGTGGATGCTGGAAATCTGAAATAAAAACAGAACCTGCTGAAAGTATTCAGCACATCCGACAGTGTTTGTGGAAAGAGGAATCAGAATAAGTTTCAGATTGGAGGCTTTTAACCCACAAAGGGAATTGTGTGATCTTGATGTGTTGTGTGCCCAAGATTTGGTACTTGAATTTTGTTCTCTCCTGAAGGAGAGCTCCAGTGGGGGGAAGCGCTGAGGTGGGTAGTCTGGACACCCTCTACATTTTGTGCATTAGCTTAATTAGCAAATGAAGGATGTGACCTCTGTCTTGTTCTTTCTTTTTATTTTCATCTCTGGAATGGTTGTTTAGTGGTCCTTTTTTTTTTGGTGGGGGTGAGTGCAGTTTTTATTCTGTACCTCCTCTCATGTCAATCTGGTTAATAATTCTGCCCGTGTTACCATTTCCTTTTCCCACCTACATAAATAAATTCTGATAGTGCTTCAATTGTAACACTCCCGTTTTTTAAAAAAGACAATTTGTAAATAGTCTGTTTGGTCTGCTTTTTAAAAAAAAAGTCCCCTTTTGTGTTTTAAGTTGTATTTGGAATAGTAGTTTTTTATTTTTGGGTTTAGAATATACTGTATTTGGATGAAGCCATGGTAGAATTTTTAAATTTGGAACAATGAATTGGAGCATCGTTTTGCTTCAGCATATATCTGAACCAGAGCAGTTACACTGCGGTGGTCTGTGAATGTTTCCCAAGTTGCTTTTTCTAGGGATATTCCCAGGACATGCACCCTGCTATGTTCCCACTTAAACTGTTCCCCTTTCATGCTGATGATTTTTTTTTTCCCTTTTCTCAATTAGAATAATATGAACAACATTTTGTGAAACGTTTTAGAAATGCATACAGACGTGTTCTGTATTTATAACTCTCTCCTCCTATGTTTTGCTCTTCCACACCCTCCAAACATAGCTTTCCTTTTTACCCTGTATTTTTAATTATGGGGGTGGTATTTTAGCCATTGATAAAGCCTCCTGGGAACAGCTCTGGGTTTGTTTTGTGCTGTAAACTTAATGCCGGTTTTTATAAATTTAAAGTTGCACACAATAAAGTTCCAAAAGTTTAACCTAAAGCCTCAGCTTGTCTCCTTGCACCTGTACAAAAGCACAATGTTACCGAGGTCAAAACAATGACTGACTGCCCAACATCTGCAGTCAATGGACAGGGAGGGAACACTTGATGAATGAGCTTTCAACGCCGCTGAGCCACAAGGTGCGACCCCCGCGGTGCCGCCTGGGATTTGTAGTCCAGCGTCGCACTCAGAGCCACGTGTCCGGGTGCAACTGAACTCCAAGTCCCGGGTCGCATTGCGCGCGAGTATCATTCAAACTCCTCTCCAGGGCAACCGACTGGCCATCAGCTGTGAGCCTGGGAGCAGGATACAGCTCAACAGCAAACATGGACCACGAATGAAACCCCCTCACCAAACATAAAACACACAAAGGCAAAACCTCTCCGTAATACTGTAGTCTGGAGGAAGATGAGAAAACCCCAAAACGATGTTAACTCTGTCCTTACCTTCTCTTGTCTGGTTTTCTGTCTCTCAGGTAAGTCCAGGCATTATAGAGGAACTCCCCATATAATATCAGTACTTGAACTCTGCCTTCAAACATTGGGGGTGGGTGTCGAGAGGAAACCTATGAGCAAACTAAAACAGTGGTCGCTATCTAAATATAGACTTGATGGGGGAAATTAATGTAAAAAGACATGGCTTGCAGTTCTTGAAATCTGTACACCATTTCCAAGCTCTCAGAGCGGGAGGGAGTGCTGGATCTGGTTTTGATGAATGGTTTGCTTTCTGTGGGTTACTATTTGAGAATATGTTTTAGGTTTACAATATAGACTTACCTTTTCATTGCCCCTACTTTGTAAGATACTGGACTGTAAGATTGATGATTCAAGCAATTAAAAAAGGGGTGGTATCGAAAAGGTTCAGGTAAAACGATAAATCCGTCATGGGAGACCTTCAAATCATAGAATCCTTAGTGTTGAAGCAGGCCATTCGGCCCTCCAAATCCACACTGTGCCTCTCTGAAGAGGATCCCACCCTGATCTACTTTGTAACCCTGCATTTCCCATGGCTAATCCTGTACATCCCTAGACACTGGGCAATTTAGCATAGCGAATTCACCCCAACCTGCACATCTTTGGACTGGGAGGGAACTCCTACAGAAACAGGAAAAGGCAAACTACCCATTTGTCCAAGGCGGGAATCGAACCTGGGTTTGCTGTGAAGCAGCAATGCTAACCACTGAGCCACTGTGCTGCCCAAGGCGATAAGACTACAAGCATGATATTCTTATGAGTGAGAAAAGGTAGTGTATCAAAAGCTCAAACTCTCTAGATAACTGAGATACCAAGTTTAAAATAGAAAGAAAATAAATAATAAATATCAGGATCAAAATACAGTACAGAATCCAGGTGGTGCAGAGAAGAACTGAAAAAGGGAAAGAAAAGGAATGTGAATGAAACAGAAAAAAAATGGGAAAACGAAAAGTCAGCATTGAAGTTTTTATTTTCTTTAAAAAGGAGAGTCATGAGGAGGATAGGCAAATTAGGGGCAGAAATTGAGATTCAGTTTTAGCAGAAAACTGAAGTATTCGATGAGTTATAGTCTAGTCTTCACAAGAAAGAGGATGCTGCTAAGGTTGATATTGAAAGTAAGGGCAATATCAGATAGAAGCATCTAAACAAACTTTAGATATTTCTTTTTTTTTTACCCTATTTTAGAAAAGCAGTCATGAAAATCACAAAGGCCAAAATCTTCAAATTCTCTTTGGGTGTGTGACCTAGGCTGAGCATTTGCAGAGTTACCAACTGGGAGAAAACAGTGATAAAGCAGACAGCTACAGGCCAGTCACCATCTGTTGAGACCATAATATGGGAAAATATTGATTATCAAGAGACAGCAAACACAGATGCCTTAAATGCATATTATGTTTGATTAATTTGGTTTAGTTAGACCATTTGGCTCAATCGATTTGTTCAGCCATTTAACGAGCACAGCTGATCTGATGATCCTCAAGTCCACTTTACTGCTTTACTCTATTACCTTTAATAAAAACTGAAAGAACTGTGGATGTTATAAATCTGAAACAAAAACAGAAATTGCTGGAAAAGTTAAGGTCTGGCAGTATCTATGGAGAGAAATCTGTTAACATTTCAGGTTGAGTGACCCTTTATTCCTTTCCTGACTTTTCAAAAAAAACCTATCTGTTTCAACCTTGAGTATGCTTAACAACCCAGCACAGACAGCCTTCTGTGGTAAAGACATGTATAGATGCATGACCTGCTGAAAGAAGAAATTCCTCCCAATTTCCCTGTGGTGGCTCAGTGGTTAGCACTGCTGCCTCACAGTGCAAGGGACCTGCATTCCATTCCAGCCTTGGGCAATTGTCCATATGGAGTTTGCACATTCTCTCCATGTCTGCACGGTTTCCTCCCACAGTCCAAAGATGTGCAGGTTAAGTGAATTGGTTTTCTAACTTGCCCGTACTGTCCAAGGATGTGTAGAGTAGGTGCATTAGTCGGGATAAATCTGGAGCAATAGGGTAGGGGAATGGGTCGAGGTGGGTTACTCTAAGCGTTGGTTTGGACTTGTTGGGCCAAATGGTCTGTTTCCACACTGTTGGGTTTCTATGATTCTATGAGATTATGCCCTCTGGTCCTAGATTCTTCCCACAAAGGGAAAACTACCTAATGGCATCTATCCTGTGGATATTTGAGGAAACAAAAATGCAGTAGAGTTGATGGGATGTGGAAGGATGTGGTCATTACTGAAAATTCAAGACACTACTGTTAGAAATTTCATTCCCTCCCTCTCTCCCTGCTGGAGTGAAGTCCTGTGTGAAAGCATGCAGGATGGCTGTACCTTCATCTTATCACAGCGAGCAACTACAATGCGGTCTGGAGGGGGGGGTGGGGTGGGGAAGATGGTGCGGGGGGGGGGTGGAGACATTCCAGCACAACCTAAAGAATTACAGTTCTGTCCCTCACCATAGTTCATACTAAGTTAAAATGTTTTACTTTATAGGGTCCCCTACGTTGCTAGGTGCTGTAAATAGGCTGATAATCTAATGGCTAATAGATGGCTTGCCATCTGCCAGGATTTACACCCCTGGTTGCAATCCACCTACATCTGCAGATAAATAAGTAGAAATTAGTTTGACTGCAGTTCTCCCTCGCTCCCTCCCTCCCTCCCTCCCTTCCCACCTCCAAGTCAATTAGTCTGCCAAAACCCAGTGTCAGAGGTCACATATGCAGTGTGCCCTCTTAGGTTACTCCAGTGGGTTGTGAATGACTGAGATCAGGCATGTAAGAATTAGGGATACAAATGAAAATTTTGTATGGGATTTTAGGTTTGAAGCTATGCTTTATGTTCTGATGTGACACTGTATAAAAGCAAATCTCTCTTACTTTGATGCCAGTGTTTTCCTGCAACTGTCCAGCTGTTTCCTCCATTGTGTTCGCTCCTCATCAGCACACCAAAGGCCCAAGTCAAGAGTTCATGTCGTCCCATCCTAAGAAACATGCAGAGACTACTATGAAACACAGACCACAAACACCAATGGTAAGTAGTTTTAAACTACCCACTTAGCACTATCTCCACCCATCTGTGCATCTAAGACAGGCTTCACTAAAAGTTACTGATGAGAGAAAATCCCAAGTTCAAATTTCAATAATTCTAACAGGTACAGTAATTATTTTGTATTGTAAATTTCAGTTACCATCTAGGTAAGTGTTTTGGTATCCACAATCCACTTAGTATTATAACATAGAGAATCTCATTATATTACAGCATATGGTACTCAGCAATTTATCCCTGTCAGATAGTGTTCTGTGGACTCTAGTCTCCCCCTCTACCTCACCCAAATGGAGAGTACAGAGAGAACGTTGTCAGACTGCTCAACTGCTTTCCCTCCAAAACTAACCTTCTCCCCCCTCAAATCTAACTTAATGAATCACTCCCTTAAAATCACAAACTTTTCCTGTTCTGCCCCATCCCAGTCTATCTCTGTGCTCCCTCGTTTGTCTCTTCTTTACATCATTTCCATCTCCACTCTTCTTCTGTCCCTTCCCTTAATCACCTACCTCCACCTCTATTCTTAACTCATCCATCATCCCACCTTTACTCTCTGGCTTCTGTCCCCTCCTGCTATTGTACCATCCCCTCCTCCTGTTCTCTCCCTCAGTTGCCATACTTCCATCTTAATCCCAAAAAACAAATTGTTGGAGAAACTCCAGCAGGTCTGGCAGCAACTGCAGAGAGAAAGTAAAGTCACCATTTCAGGTCTAGTGTCCTTTCTTCAGAACTGGAATTCCCTCCATAAGGGCATTGTGGATCACCTACAGCACGTGGACTGCAGGTTCAGCACCATCTTCTCAAGAACAATTAGGGATGGGCAATAAATGTTGGCCAGTCATCCTGACTTGGAAATATATTGCCATTCCTTCACTGTCACTCGGTTAAATTTTGTGCAGTTCTCTCCCTAAAGGGCATTGCAGCAAGCTATAGCACAGGGACAGTTCAGGAAGATAGCTCACCTTCTCAAGGGCAACTGGGCATGGGCAATAAATGATGGGCAGCCAGTGATGCCCATGTCCCACAAATGAATAAGTAAAAAAAATCATCATGGTGAGTGGCTTGGAGGGGAGCGTGCAGGTGGTGGTGGTGTTCCCATGTATCTTCTGTCCTGGTCTTTTTTGATGGAAGTGGTCATGGGTTTGGAAAATGCTATCAAAGGATTTTTGGTGAATTTCTGCAGTGTGCACTGCTGCTACTGAATGTCAGCGATGGAGGAAGGAACTGAGGTGAGATTGAGGTGCCTATCAAGTGGGCTGCTTTGTTTTGGATGGTGTGAAACTTCCTAAATGTTTTGGAGCTGCATTCATCCAGGTGGAGTATTTCATTGCACTCCTGATTGGTGCCCTGTAGATGGTGGGCAGGCTTTGTGGAATCAGGAGGGGAGTTACTCACTGCAGCATTTTTTTCAAGTTTAAAAAAATCATGCTGTTTGTTAGCTCTCCATAATTGCTGCAAGGGGATATTAGCACATTGATCTGGGTCTGGGGTTACGTGTAAGTCAGACCTGGTAAGGTATTTTTCCTTCCTAAAGGACACTGGTGAACCCTTTCTTGACAATTAACGATAGTTACATGGTCACCATTATGCTAGATTTTTAATCCAGATTCTTACTGGATTCAAATTTTACTATACAGATAGGAAAGGTAAAAGGGTATGGGCTGAATACAGGCAATAGGACTAGTTTGGTTTAGAAAATGGGGTCAGCATGGATGAGTTGGGCCAAAGGGTCTATTTCTGTGCTGTACAACTCCTCCAGCAACAGCGTATGCAAACCCATATCTTCAGAACATTAACTTGGAGTTCAGGAAGTTAGTCCAATGACATTACCACTACACCACCGCTCTGTCCTGCACTTGTAATCACTATTTTTATTTGGCTAATCTAGTTCAGCTTTTGGTCAATGGGATGTTTATAGCTAGCGATTGTTTGATGGTAACGTCATTGAATATGTCAAAGGGTGATGGTCAGATTCTGTCTTGTTAGAGATGGTCATTGCCTGGCACAAATGTGTGGTACAAATGTTACTTGCCACTTGGCAGCCCTGAATTGGATATTATCCAGATCTTGCTGCATGGTCTGGTTCAGTAACTGAGGAATCACAAAGGTGCTGAGTAATCACCAATTAACATCCCCACTCTTTAACTTGAAATGGAGAGAAGCCCATTTGATGAAGGGCATTGGACACTTCCCTGAGGAACTCCTGCAGAGATGTCCTGGAGCTGAGATGGTTGACCTCACCAACCACAACCATCTTCCTTTGCACTACTTATGACTCTAACCAGTGGGGATTCTGCCTGACTCCTATTCATTCCAATTTCCAAAGACTACACTTAAGCCATACTCAGCCAAATGCAGCCTCGATGTCAGGGGCAATCACTCACCTTCCTTACCTCTGGACACAAAAGGAACAATGGCCCTGTTCAACGTTTAACAAAAGGTTATAGCAAACTGATAATAAACAGATAAACTATTTCCTCTGGTAGTAATTCAGAACAAGGCTCAGCCATTTAGGAGGGAAATCAGGAAAAATACTACTTCACATGAAGAGTTGTGGAAACAGGAATCTCTGTGTCTTAAAAGATTGTCAATGCTAGGAACTAGCTAATACTTTCAGGACTGAGGTTAATAGATTTTTGTTGAGGGGACAAAGATAGCAAAAGACATGACGCAAGTGTGGGGAAATGGAATTGAGGTGCAAATTAGCCATGTTCTGACTGAATAGTGGAAAAGACCTTTAAGGCAAATGGCTTCTACCTACTCCAAAGGTACATTTAAAGGAGTTAACATAAAACAGTGTAGGCCCTTCGGCCCTTGATGTTGTGCTAACCTTTTATCTTACTCTAAGATCAAACTAACCTACATACCCTTTATTGTACTAACTTCCATGTGCCTATCCAAGAGTCAATTAAATGTTCCTAATGTATTTGATTCTACTACCACTGTGGCAGTACATTCCATGCACCCACCACTCTGTGTAAAGAACCTACCTCTGACATCACCCCTAAAACATCCTCCAATCACCTTAAAATAATGCTCCTTTGTGATAGCTATTTCTGCCTGAGATAAAGTCTCTGGCTATTCGCTCTATCTATGTCTCTCATCATCTTGTACACCTCTATCAAGTCACCTCTCACCCTTCTTCACTCCAATGAGAAAAACCTTAGCTCCCTCAACCTTTCTTCATTAGACAAGCCCTCCAGTCCAGGCAGCATCCTGGTAAACCTCCTCTGCACCCTCGCTAAAGCTTCCATGTCCTTTCTATAATGAGGCGACCAGAACTGAATACAGTATTCCAAGTGTGGTCTAACCAGGGCTCTATAGAGCTGCAGCATAACCTCGTGGCTCTTAAGTTCAATCCCTTGCTAATGAAAGCCAACACACCATATGCCTTCTTAATAATTTTATCAATTTGGGTGACAGTTTTGTTGTAGAAAGTCTTTATTTTGCACGTGCTCTGTCAAATTACCCCGGGTTTCCGTATATTTCTAGTTCAGCCAATTTGTGACTCTTAGTATCTCACTCAATATTACATTTTGACCATGATTATCTTTCATTCTTTGTACCTCGATAAAATTCTCTCACATACTGTCTTTGTGTCTCTGTTTCTAACTGATATTGACATAGAGAAGGTCATTGGTATCAGAAGTGGATATTGAGGCAGCAACATGTAATAAAAAGCTGGCAAATAGGACTAGATTGGGTTGGGATATCTGGTCAGCATGGACAAGTTGGACCGAAGGGTCTGTTTCCATGCTGTACATCTCTATGACTGTTAAGAAGGTGAGATGCCATAGAGCAAATTGATGAAGAAAATGAAGATTGTACGTGACGGTGGGATCCAAATTCCCCGTGGGGAGCAGGATGCGTGTAAGGGAGGATGAGGAGCACAACTGTGTGAGGGTAAGGTCGCGACCAGGAGTGTGAAGGAGAGGATGGTGACCAGTTGTTTGCAAGGGACTGGATGCAATTTTAATGTGTCTGAGGCAGATTTTAAATGTTTTCAGACAAAGTGAAAATGTCCAAAGTTGAGTTGACAAATATACTGACTAGATTAGATTAGATTATTTACAGTGTGGGAACAGGCCCTTCGGCCCAACAAGTCCACACCGACCCGCCGAAGCGCAACCCACCCATACCCCTACATTTACCCCTTACCTAACACTATGGGCAATTTAGCATGGCCAATTCACCTGACCCGCACATCTTTGGACTGTGGGAGGAAACCCACGCAGACACGGAGAGAATGTGCAAACTCCACACAGTCTGTCACCTGAGTCGGGAATTGAACTTGGGTCTCAGGCGCTGTGAGGCAGCAGGGCTAACCACTGTGCCACCCACTAAGCTCTATCAGCACTGGGGGAGAGATGAGATGTGAGGTAGGCACCGTTTCAGAGTTTGAAGGAATTATTTCCGATGGATCAAATACAAGGAATTAATTGAGCATATAAAATATTAATAGGGTAGAATTTGTTCAAAACCATTCTCCCAGTCCTGAGTTCCCTATATTCTTTACATTAGATCAGATTCCCTACAGTGTGGACATAGGCCCTTCGGCCCAACAAGTCCACACCGACCCTCCGAAGAGTAACGCACCCAGATTCATTTCCCTCTGACTAATACACCTATACCTATGGGCAATTTAGCATGGCCAATTCACCTAACCTGCACATCTTTGGATTATGGGAGGAAATCGGAGCACCCGGAGGAAACCCACGCATCTTTACATCAAATTAAGTTTGTAAAAAGTGAAGCTTGAGGTAGGTGTGGCATGTCGTTATTTAAATTATGTTGGGAAGAAGGAGGAAAATGGATTTGCACCCTTCCTAGCCTTCGACATCCCAAAGAACTGGTAATGAAGCAGAAAGAAAATTGAGTACAAGCCAAATTACTGTCAGAATATCAATAAATTGAAATGACACGGCAAAATATTCAACATGGTTACAAATAATGAAGACGCTCCGAGTTCTTGAGGCTCTTGTCCAAAGAACCCTAAAGGCAGCAGGACACGTTAATAGAGTAGATAAGGTGGCAAACGGGACACTTACCTTTATCAGAGTTTAGATCAGAGTGGTGCTGGAAAAGCACAGCAGGTCAGGCAGCATCCGAGGAGCAGGAAAATCGACGTTTCGGGCAAAAACTCTTCATCAGGAATAGAGATGTAGATCTGTTCCTCAGATGCTGCCTGACCTGCTGTGCTTTTCCAGCACCACTCTGATCTGAACTCGGGTTTCCAGCATCTGCAGTCCTCTCTTTTGCCTACTTGCCTTTATCAGTTAGTGCACAGATTATTAGAGCAGGAAAGTTATTGTTGGGGCTGGACAGAACTTTGGTTAGGTCACAGCTGAAATACTGTGTGCAGTTCTGGTCATCACACTGTAGGAAGGATGTGGTTGTACTGGGAGAGGGTACAAAGGAGATTGAGTAGGATGTTGCCTACAGCAGTGAAGAGAGGCTGGATAAGCTCAGGCTGTTTTCTTTGGAACAAAAGACTCAAGGGGGACCTTACTGAGGTGTATAAGATAATAAGGGGCATGGACAGAATGGATAGTCGAGGGATCAATAACAAGGGGCATAATTTTAAAGTGAAAGGCAGGGGGTTTAGAGGGGATCTGAGGAATTTTTTTTACCCAGAGGGTGATGGCTAAGGAGTCAGGGATAGACTAGATTAGATTCCCTACTCTATGGAAACAGGCCCTTCGGCCCGACCGGTCCTCTGACGAGTAACCCACCTGGACCCATTTACCCCTGTTGCTAATTTAGCATGGCCAATCCACTTGACTCACACATCTTTGTGACTGTGGGAGGAAACCCACACAGACACGGGGAGAATGTGCAAACTCCACACAGGCAGTCGCCCGAGGCCAGAATTGAACCTGGGACCCTGGTGCTGTGAGGCAGCAGTGCTAACCACTGAGCTACTGTGTTGCCCTAGGTAACCCTAAAGCTGGAATGCATTGCCTGGGAAGTCAGTTAAGGTGGAAAATCGCACAATGAGTATTTTAAATATCAGCCTTTAAGGCTACAGCCCTAATGTGGGGGAGTGGGACTCGTGTAAGTACTGGGATATTTTTGGCAGAATGCACTCAATGGACTAAAGGCCTCTTCGGTATTGAATGATTCTTAGAGGCTGCATTTGTTTACACAAAAATGTGATAAATTCAAAATCATTTACACATTTAGAGTCCATGATTAATTATGAGCTAGATACACCAAACCACCAAACACAACACACAGAAAGAATAAAAGATCAGAGAGAATTTATGAAAGTGTCAAACAAGTGCAAGAGGGCACTGAGGAACCTAACCAAGTTCCCCAAGAAGGTCACAACACATTTGGGGGGGAAGCAGAATAATCTCGTGGCCAGTAACTACCTGATGAAGGAGAAATGCTCTGAAAGCTTGTACTTCCAAATAAACCTCTTGGACTGTAACCCGGTGTTGTGTGATGTTTAACGTCGTTTTAAAAACCTGGACCTCTGAAGTTGTGGTTTGGCTTGAAGCTCCATCTAGTGGGAGCTTCCACAATGATTTTTTAGACGATCTGGATGTTACTGGCAAAATCAGCAATTGTTGCCATCTCGAGTTATCCTTGAATTGAGTGGCTTGCTCCGCCATTTCGGAGAGCCTGGAGTCACTTGTAGGCAATAACAGCAAACTTGCTTGCCGATCGGATAGGAGTGAATTAGGTGGGTTTTTGCAGCAATCGATAGTTGTCGTGGTCACCATTATTGATATTATCCTTGTGTTCTAGATTTATTAACTGTATTTCAGTTCCACCAGCTGGGTGGAATTTAAAACCATGTTCACTAGAACATGTTCCTCGAGCAATAGCCATGGTTTCTGGATACATGTTGATTAGGGGTTTAGATAGGGTAGACACTGAGAACCTTTTTCTGTTAATGGAGTCAGCTGTTACTAGGGGACACAGCTTTAAATTAAGGGCTGGTAGGTATAGGACAGATGATAGGGGTAGATTCTTTACTCAGCGGGTTGTGAGTTCATGGAATGCCCTGCCAGTAGCAGTGGTGGACCCTCCATCTTTATGGTCATTTAAGCGGGCATTGGATAAGCATATGGAGGTTATTGGGCTAGTTTAGGTTAGGTAGGCTTTGGTCGGCACAACATCGAGGGCCGAAGGGCCTGTACTGCGCTGTATTTTTCTATGTTCTATGTCCAGTGACATTACCACCAGACCATCATCTCCGACATGACAAATACTGTAGATACTTCATAATGCTTAGCAAAAAATTATTCCAGTGAAAAAGAAGGACTCGGGGACCACCTATAGTTTAAAAAAAGCAGTCTAGCTGTGAATCCAATCAGAAACTAAGGCATATATAGTGGCAAAAACTGCTGTTAGGCCAGAGTATTGGGAGTTCTTTCAGAACCAGCAGCAGATGATTAAAAAGTTAATGAAGAAGGAGAAAACTAATTACAAAAGAAAATTTGCAAGAAACATATAAACAAAAGGCAAGATTGTCCACTGGTATATAAAAGGTGTAGCTAAATTAAGTGTGGGGATTTAATAACTGGCAACAGGGAAAATGGCAGATAAATCATTCCAATATTTTGCATAGATCTTCACAGTGGAGGAGACCACAAACATCCCAAAGGTGACATGAGTAAAGTACAAATGGGAGTTATGTTCTTGTAACGGTCTCGTGAGGGACCAAGTATTTGACCAACGAATGAGACTAAAGCCAGACAGGTCATCAAGAAGTGACAGCCTGCATCCAGGAGATTTAAAGGAAGTAGCTGAATGACGTATTGGTCAAAATATTCTAGTACCCAATGGACCCTGGGAACGTAGTCATGGATTCTGCTAGTATAACACCATCTTCAAGATGGAGTGAAACAGAAAGGAAGAATATGTAAGCCAGTTAGTCTACCATAGTTGCTGGAAAATGCGAGAGTCCTTTATTGAAGAATAAACAGCAGTACATTTAGAATAGCTTAATGAAATTAAACAAATTCTACATCGTTTTATGGAAAGGAAATAGTATGTCAAAATTGCAAGGTATCTTTTGAAGCTATAACAAGCAGAGTTGATAAAGGGGAAGCAGTAGAAACAGTGTATTTGGATTTCTAGAAGGCATTCAATAAGGTGCCACATAAAAACATAAGAACTAGCAGCAGATGGAGGTCATTCAGCCCTTCAAATCTGCTTCTTTGACATTTGATATGATCGTGGCTGATCTCATCTCTGCCTCAACTTCACTTTCCTGTTCATTATTAGATTAGATTCAGATTTATTGTCACATGTACATAATACGGTGACGAGTTCATGGTTTACGTAAAGATTTGTAGCTTGGGTGCCGATTGCCATAGTTATGGGTATGTTCACCAAGTTGGGAAGTTGATTTGCAGACACTTTGTCCCCTGTCTAGGTGACATCTTCAGTACTTTGGAGTCTCCTGTGAGGTGCTGTTGTACTGTCTCTTGGAATTTATTTGGTTCTGTTCCTGCTGCTTCTGTTTGTTGGTTCTGGTCGTTCGTTGTGAAGGCTGGTGTATTGGATCTAGGCCAATGTGTTTGTTGATGGAGTCCGTGGATGAGTGCCATGTTTCTAGTCTCAATTTACCGGCCAGTACAACAAACTATCAGAACCAGCAACTGGACGCAGCAGGAATGGAACCAAATAAATTCCAGAAGACACAGTACAGCAGTACCTCACAGGAGGCTCCAGAGCCCTGTACATGTCACCGAGACAGGGGACAGAATGTCTGCAAATCAACTTCCCAGCTCGGTGAACATACCCACAACTATGACAGTGAAAAGTATTTTTTTTGGCATGATATACACATAGTATCACCACGATTCAGAAGCATCTTGAAACAATGAACACAACGCAATAGTTTTGTTCCTCCTTTCTGCTTGATTTTGGCCAGGTTCTCTGAAACAGACTCCCAGGTCTCTGAAGCCAGACCTAGGGTCTCCATTACAGGCCTCCGCTGCAACCACTCCCACGACCTCTGCGTCCGATGTGGGGCCAGGGGATGATTGGGTTCCCCACCTCTTGCTCCCCATCTGACACTCCTCCAGATGCTGCCATTAGTCCATCCCTATCGCCAATGCTTCCACTCTTTCAGGCCTAGCTGCGGCCCTGCAGCCTTGGCTCAGACCACGAGTCCCGGCCCGGCAGGTCAGCCCGGGACCTCCTACTCACTCGCCGGGGGACCCCAGGGTGGGGGTGAAGCTGTATCCAGCTCGTCCTGGCATTGGAAGCCGACCCTTTCACCCGCTGCTCTCCAGGCTTTAAACAAAAGAAAAAGAAGAAAGAAAATAGAACGAGAGCAGAAGTGAAAAGAAGGAAAGCAGACTGGAGAGGATGAGCCCCGCGCTCAACCTTGCTACTTTGCAGCCATTTTGGAAAAGTATCTATCCATAGCCCCCTGTACTCATTACTAATTAAAAATCTGTCTAGCTCCTCCTCAAATTTATTCAATGTCGCACCATCCACTGCTCCCTGGGGTATTGAATTCCACAGCCTAACGAACCTTTGAGATAATTTCTCCTCATCTCTCTTTTAACTCTGTACCTCTTATTGTAAAATGTTGTTGCACAAGCTTGTAGCTTAAAATAGCAGATGTAATATGCAGATACATCGGTTAACACACAGAAGTCAAAGTTGGGATGAATGGGTCTCTTTCATACTGGGAAGATGTAGCAAATGGGTTGCCATAATGGGGCCTCAGTTATTTACGATCTATATTCATAACTTGGAGGAGGGACAAAGTTTAACACATCCAAATTTGCTAACCATACCAAAGTAGGTGGGCAGAGACATTTTGACGAGGACATAAAGAATCAGCTAGGAGATGCAGACAGGTCGAGTGAGTAGGCATTAACCTTGCCAGCTGAGATTTAATATTGGAAAATATGAGGTGGTGAAGTTTGGTAGGAAGAATCAAAAGGCAAACTATTGTTTAAATAGAGAAAAACCACAAAAAGTGCAGGAATTAGCACGCAGGTGCAACAATTAATAGGAAGGCAAAGAGAATTTTGACTTTTATAACTGGAGGGTTGGAATTAGAAATAGGCGAGTCTTGATGGGGTGTTGCTGGGGCCGCACCTGGTGTATTAGCTACAGTTTTGGTCCCCATATTTAACGTATATACAGGGAATTGGAAGCAATTTAAAAGTGATTCAATTGGCCAATTCCTGGGTTGAAGGGAGTGGCTTATCAAGAATGATTAAACAGATTAAGCCTGCATTCATTACAGTTTAAATGGGTGGGAGATGATCTTAATGAAACATGCAACATTTTGAAGGGCCTTTGACAGGGTAGACATTGAGAAGATAACTCCATTGTTGGGACAATCTCAAACTAAAGGACATAGTTACAGAATAAGGAGATAGATGTAAAGGAATTTCTTCAGTGAGAGAATACTGAATGTCTGGAATTCTCTAGCCCAAAGAATTGTCAAGGATAAATCGCTGGAAGTATTTAAAGAGGGGTTAAGGTTGAAATGAGGTCTGGGGCAGAGCAGTCATGATCTTCTTGAATGACAGGAGCAGAATGGCCTACTCCTGCTCCTATTTCTTAGGTTCTTATCATCCGTAATTGTTCACCTGAGTGTACAAGTGCTTACTGGAGTCATAGGAAGTTCCATATAAGCCAGACTTGGCATACAGAAACCAAGACATAGAAGCACAAAGGTGGATCTCCTGATCAAGTGTATCCCAGGACATTGTTCGATATTAGGGCAGAAATTGCAGGCCGAAAATGTGTTGCTGGTCAAAGCACAGCAGGCCAGGCAGCATCTCAGGAATAGAGAATTCGACGTTTCGAGCATAAGCCCTTCCTGATGAAGGGCTTATGCTCGAAACGTCGAATTCTCTATTCCTGAGATGCTGCCTGGCCTGCTGTGCTTTGACCAGCAACACATTTTCAGCTGTGATCTCCAGCATCTGCAGACCTCATTTTTTACTCAGAAATTGCAGGCCCCCTAGCAGAGATGTTTGTATCATCCACAGCCGTGGGTAAGGTGCCGAAGGACTTTAGTAAAGCCTTTGACAAGGTTCTGCATGGTAGACTGATTAGTAAAGTTAGATCACATGGGATTCAGATAGAGCTTGCCAGTTTGTACAAAATTGACTTGATAGTAGGAGTCAGAGGGTGGTGGGGGAGGGACTGCAGGCCTGTGAGCAGCAATGTTCCACTGGGTTTACTTTGTCATTTATATAAACGTTTCGAATGAGAATTTAGGAGGCATGGTTAGGAAGGTTGCGGATGACGCCAAAAATGATGGCACAGTGAACAATGAAGGTGGTTATCTAAGATAACAAGGGGATCTCAATCAATGGGCTGAGAAGTGGCAGATGGAGTTTAATTTGGACAAACACAATGTATTGCATTTTGGTAAAACAAACAAGGACAGGATTTATACTGTTAACAGTAGGGCCCTGGGGGGTGGTGTCGAACAGAGAGACCTAGGGGTTGTGGTATGTGGTTCTTTAAAAGTTGCATTACAGATAGGCAAGGTGGTTAAGGTGTTTAGCACGCTTATCTTAATTGCTGATTTGGGATGTCATGTTCAGGTTGTATACAGGATGTTGGTCATACAGTTATACAGCATGGATACAGACACTTCGGTCCATCTTGTCCATTCCAACCAGATTTCCCAAACTAAACTAGTCACATTTGCTCATAAAACAAACAAGGATAATATAGTGACAAGAGTGCTAAACAGTTTTTGAAAAGCTAAATGCGATCTGAACAAATGAATTAGTATAGGACACCCCTAACTTCACCAAACCCTTTAAAATAGTGATTGATGCAGGTGACTTGTCTTACATTTGACAGGAGAAAAGGGAACTGGAATTATTACTGGCCCTCAAACATTTTGAAGTTTATGTTCATCTGGATCACAAAGAAATGCTAATATGCATAGATGTGATGAAAAGTGTATGATTTATGTATATAGAAATAATTTTTACAGTTTAATTTCAAATTAGCATATTAGTGTTTGTTATTTTTACGAAGTGTTTTTAAAAAAATGTCTGAGATTCCCTTGAGAAACAGTGATCTAATCCAATATGTGTCAGAGAGCAGACTGCAACTTCCCCGGAATGTTTATAGAGTCAGAGAGATGTACAACACGGAAACAGACCCTTCGGTCCAACCAGATATCCCAACCCAATCTAGTCCCACCTGCCAGCACATGGCACATATCCCTCCAAACCCTTCCTATTCATACACCCATCCAAATGCCTCATAAATGTTGCAATTGTACCAGCCTCCACCACATTCTCTGGCAGCTGATTCCATACACGCACCACCCTGTAGGTGAAAAAGTTGCCCCGTAGCTCTCTTTTATATCTTTCCCCTCTCACCCTAAACCTATGCCCTCTAGTTCTGGACTCCCTGACCCCAGGGAAAAGACTTTGCCTATTTACCCTATCCATGCCCCTTGTGATTTACTATGGGATTTATAACATTGAAAGCATTGTGTTAGAATAATCAAAGATTGATTTTAGGTTAGAAATCCCAGAGATTGAAAGCTGCTACAATAGTTTTGGAGGAGATATCACTGGGGACACAATATAGTTTTTCCCCTAGAAACCAGCACAGAACAGAGCAGGGAAACACAGTTTGGTGTAAAAGTTTTAATAATCTGTAAAACTCCAGACAAACTCTTCTGCTTTGGAAGTTTCACGAGTTAAATTTTCACATATTGATAAAATGAAAGCTTTCCGTTTCATGAATATTCATGAAAGAAAATTTCAAAGTTCACAGGACAGAACTGTGGAGAAGCATTTAAATCAAAACAAGTGATAGTATTAAAGAATAGCTTATACTTAAAGATCTTTCAATGTTGTTCTATATTTAGTTTTTTAAAATTTTAACAAGAAAACAGAAGTTTATTACTTAAAGAAAATCTACGGTCTCAGAATTATAGAATCCCTACAGTGTAGATAGAACCCATTCAGTCCATCTTATCTGCAGCAACCCCACTTCCTATCTCCATAACCCCACATGAAGCATGACATATCCTCGCCTTCACATCTCTGGACATAATGGAGCAATTTAGCATGGCCAATGCACTTAACCTATGGACTATGGGAGGTAACTGGAATACCCAGAGGAAACCCATGCAAACACGGGGAGAACATACAAACTCCATACTGACAGTCACCCAAAGCTGGTATTGAACAGCATTGGTGCTGTGAGGCACTGCTAACCACCGAGACACACACCGCATCTCATCTGTTCACCATTGTTAAATAAATCTATTGAGCCACATTTCATTCTTGGATCTGATTCATCCAGTAGCAGTGTGAGCTAACTTCATAACACTAACCATATTACCTTGACCTTTGTAGAGAAATTTTAAACTAAAAATGCTAGACTGTAACTACGGATTTGATCATTCAAACATAATATAAATATTATTCATATTGCTGGAAAAGGTATCATTTTGGTTACACAATCAAAAATATAATGATGCCAAAGAAAGATGGTCTTTAATTAATGTGGTGGTTCTGGTCTCTTTCCTATTTGAAGGATGTTGTTTACATTACGTTACAGCGTGGAAACAGGCCCTTCGGCCCAACAAGTCCACACCGACCCGCCGAAGCGCAACCCACCCATACATTTACCCCTTACTTAACATCACGGACAATTTAGCATGGCCAATTTACCTGACCTGCACATCTTTGGACTGTGGGAGGAAACCCACGCAGACACGGGGAGAACGTGCAAACTCCACACAATCAGTCGCCTGAGGCAGGAATTGAACCCAGGTCTCTGGCACTGTGAGGCAGCAGTGCTAACCACTGTGCCACCGTGCCACCCACGCACAGTGAGACTTGAAATGGTTCAGAAAAGATTTACAAGGATGTTGCCAGGGTTGGAGGATTTGAGCTACAGGGAGAGGCTGAACAGGCTGGGGCTGTTTTCCCTGGAGCGTCGGAGGCTGAGGGGTGACCTTATAGGGGTTTACAAAATCACGAGGGGCATGGATAGGGTAAATAGGCAAAGTCTTTTCCCTGGGGAGGGGAGTCCAGAACTAAACGGCATAGGTTTAGGGTGAGAGGGGAAAGATATAAAAGGGACCTAAAGGGCAACTTTTTCACCCAGAGAGTGGTACGGGTATGGAATGAGCTGCCAGAGGATGTGGTGGAGGCTGGTACAATTACAGCATTTAAAAAGCATTTGGATGGGTATATGAATAGGAAGGGTTTGGTGGGATATGGGCCAAGTGCAGGCAAATGAGACTAGATTACGTTGGGACATCTGGCTGGCCTGGTCAAGTTGGACCAAAGAGTCTGCTGTACATCTTTATGCCTCTAGTTACATTCCTGAAAATCACTGCATTAAGTGAAACAGCTATTTGGAGCACATATTCCCATCGAAACCCATGTATCTGTGTATATTCTGGTTACATTTCTATGTTAGAAACAAGTACAGAAAATGCACATAAGGTAAATGTAAAACATAAAATAGACACAAAACCATGTGTAAACAATATATTTTAATGTTTATTGCCTCATGTAAAAGAATGCTTACCTGGAGGTGTAAGGCTATGGATCTGCAGCTCTGGATGTTGAAGTTTGAGGATCATCAGACTGGCCTTCTGCTGTAGAGAGGGAGGTTTGAGTGGCTTTCAGGATTGGGAGAAAGTGAGGACTGCAGATGCTGGAGATCAGAGCTGAAAATGTGTTGCTGGAAAAGCGCAGCAGGTCAGGCAGCATCCAAGGAGCAGGAGAATCGACGTTTCGGGCATGAGCCCTTCATCAGGAATTAGATTACTTACAGATTAGATTAGATTAGATTACTTACAGTGTGGAAACAGGTTTTTTGGCCCAACAAGTCCACACCGACCCGCCAAAGCGCAGCCCACCCATTCCCCTACATTTACCCCTTACCTAACACTACGGGCAATTTAGCATGGCCAATTCACCTGACCTGCACATCTTTGGAGGAAACCGGAGCACCCGGAGGAAACCCACACAGACACGGGGAGAACGTGCAAACTCCACACAGTCAGTCGCCTGAGGCGGGAATCTCGACGTTTCGGGCATAAGCCCTTCTTCAGGATTGTTTAGAAACCCTTAATCAGCTTTAATTGGTCAGAAGTCACATGACATCAGGTGACACTCCAACAGGTTTATTTGAAATCATAAGCTTTCGGAGCGCTGCTCCTTCGTCAGGTAAAGTGAAGAGAAGCACAAGGGCACAGAATTTATAGGTAGACAAATCCGAAGATCATACAAATGGTGTCAATGGGGTGTCAACAAGCTGAGTAATAAGTCTCTGCAGATTATCAAAAGTGTCCGATGGTGTGAGTAGAGTAAGTGAAGGGATGACCTATAATCTGATTGAGGCAGAGAGATAATAAGAAAAACAAATTTAAAATGGTGGTGCTGGAGACAAACCAAATGGCTGGAATAACATGATAAGTATAAGAGTTACACGCTGAGGGTCTAACTAAAATAACAAGTAATCCAAAACTGCACAACTGATTAAGGTAGACAGATCATAACAAGTTATCAAAACAGGACAGTAATAAGACTGCAATAAAAAGTCTCACTGTCAAATTATTTGACAATATTTAATATTCAGAATAAGGGCTAACCCACTTAAGGCAGAGATAAGGAGAAATTTCTTCCGTCCATTGGGAGTAACTGTGAAATTCTTTACCACACAGGGCTGTCAAGGCTGGGTCATTAGGAATATTCAAGACTGAGGTTTAAAGATTTTTAATCGGTAAAGGGATTGAGGAGTATGGGGAAAGTTGAATTGAAGATTACCAGATCAGCCATGATCTCATTGAATGGCAGAATGAAATGCTATACTTTTGGTCTTGCATTTTATGATCAAAAATGAACTTCAGTAATACATATTAATGATTCATGGGCTAGTCTTCCATTGCCTTTACCTGTATGAAATCTTCAAGGTGGAATACCTCAGTTATGCAGTTTTGGAATGGGTAACACTGCCTGGCAGTGAAGAGAAACTGTAGAAGAGAGAACTTCGTACAAACCTGGAACAGGCATTTTTTGGGAAGAGGACACGAGAAGTGATTGAAGAACAGGTTGCCAGTTGCCTACCTTTGTAAAGTATATTTGGAGAAATAAGCTGGGAGTGTTGCATTACTTTGGAGACATCATAAAATATCTTCCTTCTGGTGCTAAATATGAATTATGCTTTGATGCACGTGACATATGCAGTGTGATAGAATGTTTTTGGTGTAGGTTTAACCTTTTTGTTAACTTTTCCCCTCACAGTTGCCTTATGTACCTACTGAATGGATTCTGACACATCAGCCCATACTCAAGGAGAGAGGTAAGAACAATTGGCAGCAATGATAAATGCAGATGACAAAGGTGTGACCTGAATATTCAATGTACATCAAACTTTGGAAGAAAAGGTCTGGTGAATTCTGTTAAGTGAGGATGACATTGGTAAAATAGTTAAGAGATAACCTAGTTCTAAAGATCAAGATGTCAAGCCAAGTTTTGGGTAGAGGTTAGAAGTAACTTGCATGGATAGTTGATAAATTCCCAAACAGTAATTACACTATGAT
Source organism: Hemiscyllium ocellatum (assembly GCF_020745735.1). Taxonomy (NCBI): domain Eukaryota; kingdom Metazoa; phylum Chordata; class Chondrichthyes; order Orectolobiformes; family Hemiscylliidae; genus Hemiscyllium; species Hemiscyllium ocellatum. The sequence goes on from NC_083450.1 coordinate 1,017,276, forward strand.
GGAGCATACAGGTAGAAATAAATGGGGTTTGTAAGATTGGTAGCAATAATCATGAATGGTTTTAAACTACATAAGGGTTGGTTGAACCAGATTAGTGAAAGATGAGATTATCGAATTATTTTTGCTGACTTCCGAGTGCAGTACATTTTAGCTGAACGTGCTGTTCTGGGCCTGGGAATGTTCACTGAGACAAGATTAATTAATGGACCACATGGTAAAGGAGCCCCTAGCTAGCAGTGCTTTTAATGTGATTTAATTTCACATTTGGTTTGAGAGAGCGAAAGGCGTATCAATGACTTGTGTTTTTAACTTAAAGGCAATTACAAGGGTATGGAGACAGAGCTAGCAACAGTGAACTGGGAACTTAGGTAAAGGGAAATACAGTGGCAGACATTTAAAGAGATATTTCATAACATCCGAAGATATATTCCGGTGAAAAGTAAAGCCTTAAGAAGAAGGATATGTCATTTGTGACTAACCAAAGAAGTTAAAGACTATGTTAAATGCAGAGAAGGTGCACACAATTCTGCAAACGTTAGTGGGGTAGGTCAGAACACTGGACAGACTACAGAAAGCAGCAAAGACTGGCTGAAAAAATGAGAAATTGGGATATAAAGGATAGCTCGCTAAAGGAAGGGTTTCTACAGACTTTTAAAGGAGAAAATAGTACTGAAAGTGAGTGCTGATCCTTCCAAAGTATAAGGGGAATTAATAGTGGGAAATAAGGATATGATGGATACACTGCACAGATACTTTGTTTGTTTTCACTGTAGAAGGTACAAATAATATCCCAGACATAAGTTAGGAGGTTAGAGGGACAAAGTGCATCAGGGTAGCAGAATACAGTGTCATGGCTGCAGAGAAGGTGTAGAGAGAGAGAGATATCAACATTAGTATTTAAAACATTCATTCTGCTTTGTAACTGGAATGATAGTGGTCTTCTTGAAGCAGGTGGGGGTTTGATTTCCTAGTAAAAGCAATTGAAACAAAGGCCAAACAGTGTGTTGCCCCTCCTACTTCATATTTGTATGTACCAGAGAAAAGGCACTGAGAAGCTTATTAGAATAAACACTGAAGAGTCCCCAAGACACGATGGAGTTCATCCTGGGGACCAAAAAGGAGCTGTGATAGTCATTTCATTTATTTCTGAAGTGACAACATTTCCAACATTGGAAAAGAGTGAATGTATCTGTATTTTCAAAACGGAGGGAGACAGAAAGAAGGAAGCCAAACAGCCCAAATGCTCGAATCTATTATTACAGATGTAGTGGCGGAGCGCTTAGAAAATCTTAATGCAATTGGGTGAAGTTAGCATGGTTTCAGGGAAAGAAAATAATGTTTCACTAATTTCTTAGAGTTTTCTGAGGAGCTAACAAGTCAAATGGGCAGATGGGAACCTGTAGATGTGATGTACTTGGATTTCCAAAATGCATTTGATAAGGTGCCACACCAAAGGACACGACACAAATGACAAACTCATGGCGTAAGGTGTAATATTAGCATGGTTTGATTTATTGTCATGTGTACTGAGATACAGTGAAAGGTGTTGTTTTATGTGCTATACGGGCAGATCATGCCATACAAAGTGCATCAGGGTAGCAGAATACAGTGTCATTGCTGCAGAGAAGGTGTATAGAGAGAGAGATATCAACATTAGTATTTAAAACATTCATTCTGCTTTGTAACTGGAATGATAGTGGTCTTCTTGAAGCAGGTGGGGGTTTGATTTCCTAGTAAAAGCATGTTAAAGACGTTATTGTGGTTCTGTTCGCCGAGCTGAGAGTTTTTGTTGCAAACGTTTCGCCCCCTGTCTAGGTGACATCCTCAGTGCTTGGGAGCCTCCTGTGAAGCGCTTCTGTCATGTTTCCTCCGGCATTTATAGTGGCTTGTCTCTGCCGCTTCCGGTTGTCAGTTGCTGTCCGCTGCAGTAGCCGGTATACTGGGTCCAGGTCGATGTGTCTGTTGATAGAATCAGTGGATGAGTGCCATGTTAAACATGTTAAAGTCGTCTGTGAATATTCCCAGCAGCTGCAAGCACAGGATCTGAGTGCATGGCTGGACTCCATCTGAGCCAGTCACTTTCCATGGGTTCACTCTCAAGAAGACCGAGTTAATGTCTGGGATGGTGACAGTTGGTACGGCTGCATCCAAAGCTGTTGGGATAGGTGACATCATTTCACTGAGCTTCTGTTCAAAGTGAGCGTAGAATGCATTGAGCTCATCAAGTGGGAATGTATTGTCACCCACGATTCTGTTCGAATTCACTTTGTAACCCGATATGTTGTGTAAGTCTTCCCACAAATGACGGGTTTACATGTGGTTACCATCAACTAGGCAAAGGTGAGGACTGCAGACGCTGGAGATAGAGTGGTGCTGGAAAAGCACAGCAGGTCAGGCAGCGTCCGAGGAGCAGGAAAATTGACGTTGCGGGCAAAAGCCCTTCATCAGGAATGAAGCTTACATGTGGTTATTCAGAATTTCAAGCTTAGTTTGGTATTGCCTGTTGGTGCCTTACAAAGATCGTGTCCGGATTTCCTGTATTCAGGGTTGCCCGACTTGTACGCCTCAGACCTGGACTTCAGTAAGGAGTGGATCTCTCGGTTCACCCATGGTTTCCGATTGGGAAACATTCGGATTAACTTCTTTGGCACACGGTCTTCTACATACTTGGCGACCTTTAAGCGGCAATTGGATAGGTACATGGATGGGTGCTTAATCTAGGATAGATGTTCGGCACAACATCGTGGGCCGAAGGGCCTGTTCTGTGCTGTATTGTTCTATGTTCTATACTTACTAATGAAGTCAGTAAGAGTAGTGTCATTCTCATTTAGGATGGCTGCTCAGTTCTCGAATGTAGACCAGGCTGCTGACTTTAAGCCTTTCGTTGCCTCAGACTAGCATTGCACTACTTTCTGTACTGGGTTCTCATGCTTCCCAACTTCTGCTAGTAAGCTGGGAGGAGGAACCCAGCGCTGTGATCTGAAATTTCAAAATGCGGACAGAGTTGGGGGAAGGCATTGCAAGTGTGTGTGGAGCAGTTGGCCTCCTCAGCCTTCTGCGTCAATGAGTTCCACAGATTCACCACCTTTGGCTGAAGAAATTCCTCTTGATCCAACTCCTAGAGGGCCATCCTTTCACCCTGAGGTGAAATTTTCAGGACACACTCGAGTCATAGCTGACAATATCGGGTTTAGGATGCTGAAAGGTCTAGTCCTGGCCAAACCTAAACAGCTGGTGGTGTTGGGGGAGATCAAAGGGCTGTAACAGCCAGAATTTAAACCTTTTCAGAACCAGAGAGACCAGATCACAGTAGAGGACGACATATTATTAGGGGAAGCAAGAGTGATTGACCCAAGCCAAGGTCGCTGCCAGATATTAGCTGAACTTCACCAGGGTCATCCAGGGATTTCCAAAATGAAGATGTTGGCACAAAGTTATGACTGGATGCAGACATAACCATGTTGGTGGAACACTGCCCACAGTACCAACAAGGACAAATTTTATCACCAGTAGCTACCCAACATTTGTGGGAATGGCTGGATCACATGTTAATTGTGCAGGCCCTTTAATGGGATCAATGTTCTTAGTCATTGTGGATGTCCTACTCAAGGCAGCTGGATGGGCATAGAGTTCATTTGTCAAGCGATAGAAAAACTGAGTGCATCTTTTTCAATACACGGACTCCTGAAAGTGTTGATCACAGATAATGTGCTATCCTTTACCAGCAGAGAATCTGAGTACTTCCTAAAGTTCAATGGTATTCATCACATAAGGAGAGCTCCGCACCATTTATCATCCAACATTCTGGCAGAAAGAGCAGTCCAAACTTTGAAGGTAAGTTTAAAGGGACTAGATGCCAAACTGTCCCAGTTCCTGTTTGAGTATAGGATCACCTGTCATGCAAGTACAGGGACAGCTTCAGCAGATTTACTAAAGGGGAGGGGAGAAGGCTAAATCTGATCCTCCCAGACCTGTGTGGGGAGGGTGAAACAGCAAGACACACTTCAGGGGATAAAATCTGGTATATGTACCACAGGGAACAGCCCTGCATGCGTAAGAGACATGGTTGATGTGAGGTCAGGTCTGATGATGTATAAAGTTTGGGTAGGTGTGACAGTCCTGAACAAACACCTGGAACATTTGAAAGCTGCAAACAATGCAAGAGCACGACAGCCTTTTCAACTGCTCCAGAACCCGTGGTTCTCCCTCTCTGTCAAGTGTTGAAGATTCTTGGATGGACACCTGTGGATGTCGTTACCTCAAGGCCTTCACTGCCTGAAGAAGAGAATGATTTTTTTCCAAGATGCTCCGTGCGCAAGAGGCAAGCTAGTGTGTGTCATGTGCCACCTGTATCTGAGGCAGAACCTGACCCGGTGCTAAAATGCCCCATGAGGAGCTACAAAAAAATAGAACCAGTCTCTGCCCTTGGTCTAAGAGGGGAAGGGATGTAGTAATTGTAACGAGGTCAGCCAGGTGGACCTCATAGAATCTGATCTCCTTGTATGGTCCTTTAATCTAATCCACTCCAGGCCCCCTGGCTGACAGGTAAGAACAGTAGTATCAGAGTTTCTATGCACTCAGACCTGGTTCTGAGGGAGCTGGATCAGTGTCAACGACTTTCCACATGTAAATAAAGTTGTCTTGGTGACGGGATACCAGCCTCTGTGGAATCTTTCCAGGCCTCTTATGGTTTTTGCTTAAAAACGTGTTGCTGGAAAAGCGCAGCAGGCCAGGCAGCATCCAAGGAGCAGGAGAATCGACGTTTCGGGCATAAGCCCTTCTTCAGGAATCAGTTTCCTGAAGAAGGGCTTATGCCCGAAACATCGATTCTCCTGCTCCTTGGATGCTGCCTGACCTGCTGCGCTTTTTCAGCTCTGATCTCCAGCATCTGCAGTCCTCATTTTCTCCTCTCTTATGGTTTTTAGCAATCTCCTGTTCAGCCCCTTACCAAAGGCCTTCTGGAAATGCAAACAGACCCAGTGGCTCACCTTGACTAACTTGCTCATTACCTTCTCAGAGAATCCCAACGGATTTGTCAGGGTAACTCCCTTTAATAAAGCCAAACTGACTCAGCCCTGTTTTACCCTGCACTTCGAAGTACTCAGCTATCTTATCCTTAATAAATGACTCGAAAATCTTACCAACGACCAAGGTCAGGCTTATTGGTTCTTAATTTCTTGTTTTCTGCCTGCCCCCCTTCCTCCCTGAAGAAGGGCTCATGCGCCTTTCCAGCAACACAGTTTCAGCTCTGATCTCCAGTATCTGCAGTCCTCACTTCCCCCTCCCTCCTTAAACAAGGGACATGCATGTGCCATTTCTCAGTTCTCTTGCACCTTCCCCAACACCAGGTGATTCTGAAAGATCACCACCAATGCCTCCAAAATGTCCTTCCAAACTCTAGGTGTAGTCCATCTGGTCTGGGTGACTGATCACCATTACAGCTTCCAGCTTCCCCAGACCTTCTCTTTAGTGATGACCACTACACTCACTTCTGCCTCTCTCATTCTTTTGAAGTTCTGGTACTCCCTGGTGTCTTCCACTGTGAAAGCTGATGCAAACCATCCAGTCAATTCCTTCGCACTGATTTTGTTCCACATTCTACTTTTCCAGTCTCACTTTCCAGCAGTCCAATGTTCACTCCTGCCTCTCTCTTACATTATATATCTAAAAAATTCATGCAAAATTATTTTATATTATTAGCTAGCTTACCCTCATAATTCATCTTCTCCTCCCCCACTTATTGCTTTTTTAGTTATCCTCTGCTGGTTTTTAAAGGTACCCCAATATATTATATGCTTTTTCTTTTGCTTTTATGCTGTCCCTGGCTTCCCATGGTTGCCTTATCCTCTCCTTAGTGTGTTTCTTATTCCTTGGGATGAATTTCTGCTGTGCTTCCCAAATTACTCTCAGAACCCTCTGCCATTGCTGCTCCATTACCTTCCATGTTAGGCTCCCCTTCCAATCAACTCTGACCAGCTGCCCTCATATCCTTGTAGAGCAAACTTTTTATTAACCAGCAACTATGGGACTAGGAGTGTACCAATTGATCAAATATTCCAGTTGATTAAGACACAGCTGAAAATGTGTTGCTGGAAAAGCGCAGCAGGTCAGGCAGCATCCGAGGAGCAGGAGAATCGATGTTTCGGTCATAAGCCCTTCTTCAGGAATGAGGGGCTTATGCCCGAAATGTTGACTCTCCTGCTCCTCAGATGCTGCCTGACTTGCAGTGCTTTTCCAGCACCACACTCTCAATACTTTAATTACAGCATAAATCACTTAAATAATAATGCAACTATACCTTATAAAACAAAAATGTGCAGCAGTGAGCCTTCTCACTCACATCTTCAACTGATCACTCAGACATCACAGAGATCATGATAATACAGTAAACATCTGACACTTTATGATTAGATTAGATTCCTCCGGCCCAACCAGTCCACACTGACCCTCCAAAGTGTAACCCACCCAGACCCATTCCCCTCTGACTAATGCACCGAACACTACGGGCAATTTAGAATGGCCAATCCACCTGACCTGCACAACTTTGGACTGTGGGAGGAAACCGGAGCACCCGGAGGAAACCCACGCAGACACGGGGAGAATGTGCAAACTCCACACAGACAGTCACCCGAGACTGGAATCAAACCCGGGTCCCTGGTGCTGTGAGACCTTGGTTAAAACAAAGTTTCCTGTAGTCACCTTTACTCAATTGTAATACCATTCCATCTGATTCCAGCTTCTCCCTTTTAAACTGCAGGCTGAATTCTATCATGTTATAGTCATTGCCCCCTAGGAGTTCCTTCACCTTAAGCTCCCTAGTCCAATCTGCCTCATTACATAAACCCAGAACAGCCTGTTCTGTGGTGGATTCTATCATAAGCAGCTCCAAAATACCATCTTGTAGACATTCCATGCGCTTCTTTCCTTGGGATCCGTTACCAACACGATTTTTCCGGTCCACCTGCTTACTGAAGTCCCCCGTGATTATTGTAATTGAAAAGGTGTGTAAAAAAAGCACTGTCTCCTGATTTACTTTCTGCACCCCATCCTGACTTTTGCTTGGGGCTCTGTACGTAATCCCCAACAGTCTTTTTTACTTCGCAGTTCCTCAACTCCACTCACAGACTATAAGACCATAAGACATAGGAGTGGAAGTAAGGCCATTTGGCCCATCGAGTCCACTCCGCCATTCAATCATGGCTGATGGGCATTTCAACTCCACTTACCCACATTCTCCCAGTAGCCCTTAATTCCTCGAGACATCAAGAATCTATCAATCTCTGCCTTGAAGACATTTAGCGTCCTGACCTCCACTGCACTCTGCGGCAATGAATTCCACAGGCCCACCACTCTCTGGCTGAAGAAATGTCTCCGCATTTCTGTTCTGAATTGACCCCCTCTAATTCTAAGGCTGTGTCCACAGGTCCTAGTCTCCTTGCCTAACGGAAACAATTTCCTAGCGTCCACCCTTTCCAAGCCATGTATTATCTTGTAAGTTTCTATTAAATCTCCCCTTAATCTTCTAAACTGCAATGAATACAATCCCAGGATCCCTAGCCGTTCCTCGTATGTTAGACCAACCATTCCAGGGATCATCCGTGTGAATCTCCGCTGGACACGTTCCAGTGCCAGTACGTCCTTCCTGAGATGTGGGGACCAAAACTGGACACAGTACTCCAAATGGGGCCTAACCAGAGCTTTATACAGTCTCAGTAGCACAACGGTGCTTTTATATTCCAACCTTCTTGAGATAAATGACAACATTGTATTCGCTTTCTTAATCACGGACTCAACCTGCATGTTTACCTTTAGAGAATCCTCGACTAGCACTCCCAGATCCCTTTGTACTTTGGCTTTACGAATTTTCTCACCATTTAGAAAGTAGTCTATGCTTTTATTCTTTTTTCCAAAGTGCAAGACCTCGCATTTGCTCACGTTGAATTCCATCAGCCATTTCCTGGACCACTCTCCCAAACTATCTAGATCCTTCTGTAGCCTCCCCACTTCCTCAGTACTACCTGCCTGTCCACCTAACTTCGTATCATCGGCAAATTTCGCTAGAATGCCCCCAGTCCCTTCATCCAGATCACTAATATATAATGTGAACAGCTGCGGCCCCAACACTGAACCCTGCGGGACACCGCTCGTCACCAGCTGCCATTCCGAAAAAGAACCTTTTATCCCAACTCTCTGCCTTCTGTCAGACAGCCAATCCTCAATCCATACCAGTAGCTCACCTCGAACACCATGGGCCCTCACCTTGCTCAGCAGCCTCCCGTGTGGCACCTTATCAAAGGCCTTTTGGAAGTCAAGGTAGACCACATCCACTGGGTTTCCCTGGTCTAACCTACTTGTCACCTCTTCAAAGAATTCCAACAGGTTTGTCAGACATGACCTCCCCATACTAAATCCATGTTGACTTGTTCTAATCAGACTCTGCTCTTCCAAGAATTTAGAAACCTCATCCTTAATGATGGATTCTAGAATTTTACCAACAACCAAGGTTAGACTAATTGGCCTATAATTTTCCATCTTTTGTCTTGATCCTTTCTTGAACAAGAGGGTTACAACAGCGATCTTCCAATCATCCGGGACTTTCCCTGACTCCAGTGACTTTTGAAAGATCTCAACCAATGCCTCCGCTATTTCCTCAGCCACCTCTCTCAGAACTCTAGGATGTATCCCATCAGGGCCAGGAGATTTATCAATTTTAAGACCTTTTAGCTTTTCTAGCACTTTCTCTTTTGTAATGGCAACCATACTCAACTCAGCCCCCGACTCCCTTTAATTGTTGGGATATTACTCATGTCTTCCACTGTGAAGACTGACGCAAAGTACTTGTTAAGTTCTCCAGCTATTTCCTTATCTCCCATCACTAGGCTTCCAGCATCAGTTTGAAGTAGGCCAATGTCTACTTTTGCCTGTCGTTTGTTTCTTTTGTATTAAAAGAAACTTTTACTATCATTTCTAATGTTACTGGCTAGCCTACCTTCATATTTGATCCTCTCCTTCCTTATTTCTCTCTCTGTTATCCTCTGTTTTTGTAGCCTTCCCAATCTTCTGATTTCCCACTGTTCTTGGCCACTTTATAGGATCTCTCTTTTTCTTTAATACATTTCCTGACTTCCTTTGTCAGCCATGGTTGTCTAATCCCTCCCCGGATAATCTTTCTTTTCTTGGGGATGAACCTCTATACAGTGTCCTCAATTATACCCACAAACTCCTGCCATTTTTGCTCTACTGTCTTCCCTGCTAGGCTCTGCTTCCAGTCGATTTTTGTCAGTTTCTCTCTCATGCCCTCATAATTACCTTTGTTTAACTGGAACACCATTACATCCGATTTTGCCTTCTCTCTTTCAAACTGCAGACTGAACTCTACCATATTATGATCGCTGCTTCCGAAAGGTTTCCTTACTTTAAGATTTTTTATAAAGTCTGGTTCATTACAAAGCACTAGGTCCAGAATAGCCTGCTCCCTTGTGGGCTCCATGACAAGCTGTTCCAAAAAGCCATCCTGTAAGCATTCCATGAATTCCCTTTCTTTGGATCCACAAGAGACTCTATGACTCGAGTCCCAAATTTCTTACTAACAAGGCAGTCCTATCCCTCTGCCCCCCCCCCCCCCCCCCCAACTTGTGATAGGCAGCATCTCCTCTAGTTCTTATCCCTGAACCCCGTGCAGCCGGATCTCTGTGATACCCACAACATCGTACCCACCAATTTCTATATGTGCCGCGAGCTCATTTACCTTGTTTTGTATACTTTCTGTATTTAGCATCCTCAGTCCTAAGTTGACCACCCCGGTCTCATAGACTCCCCCCTTTACTAGTGTGCCTGAAGTTAGGTTAGATTAGATTAAATTCCCTACAGTGTGGAAACAGGCCCTTCAGTCCAACCAGTCCACACCGAAGTGTAACCCACCCAGACCTATTCCCCTCTGACTAATGCACCTAACATTACGGGCAATTTAGCATGGCCAATTCACCCTGACCCTCACATCTTTGGACTGTGGGAGGAAACCAGAGCACCCGGAGGAAACCCACGCAGACACGGAGAGAATGTGCAAACTCCACACAGTCAGTTGCCCGAGGCTGGAATTGAACCTGGGACCCTGGTGCTGTGAGGCAGCAGTGCTAACCACTGAGTCACCGTGCCACCTGACCCTTTCCATACTCTTGTCCTATTACTCGTTATGGAAAATTAATAACCTCTCCTGAGCTTTCGCCCTCTTTAACTAGCTTAAAGTCTTAGTTACTAAAGAGGATTGGTTAGCTGTCAGGAAGCAGGTATTAGAGATATGATCTTTGGACACCCTGCATGGAAGAGGGAGGGTAGGTCAGAGGACCTCCTGAGGGTAGGTCAGTGGGTCTGCTCCTGGGCCTGGCCAAACTGGGAGTCGTTAGGGCCGACTGCCTGCCCCTCTTCCGCGGTTACGTTAGGGCCTGGGTGTCCTTGGAGAAGGAGCACGCGGTGACCACCAACACCCTGGAGTTGTTCAGGGAGAGGTGGGCGCCGCAGGGAGTGGAATGCATCATTTCCCCCTCCAACTCTATTTTGATTTAGTCCCTGCCCTCCCCTTCACTGTTTGGTAATGCAGCATTGCCCTCTGAGAAGGGCACGGCTTGTCACTGGCCACTCGGGTGTTTCCTGTCTTCCTGGTGGTGGGAATTGAATAAAGATTCGTACACCTTGTGTCTCTCACTGTGTCTCACACCTGCGCACACACACACCATGGGTGCTGGGGAAAAAATAAACAGTTAGGCGGTAGTGTGGGGGAAGACAAAGAGAGAAAAAAAAGAGTCCTGGGCCTCAATTATTTCCAATCTATATAATGAATTGAGTGAAAAGACTGAACGTATGGTGGGTAAATTTGCTGATTGCCCATGGTGTTAGGTGCATTAGAGGGGAAATGGGTCTGGGTGGGTTACTCTTTGGAGGGTCAGTGTGAACTGGTTGGGCTGAAGGGCCAGTTTCCACACTGTAGGGAATCTAACCTAATCTAGACAGTCGATAGGTGAGTAAGTTTTGAAGAGGACATAAGGGGTCTGCAAAGAGATATAGTTTGGTTAAGTGGAGAAAAAAGATGGCAGATCATGTACAATGTGTGAACTTACCCATTTTGACAGGAAGAATAGAAAAACAAATTATTTAAATGGAATAAGACTGCAGCACTGTCAGGTACAGCGAGATATGGATGAACTCGTGCATGAATTACAAAAATATAGTCTGCAAATATTACAAATGGTTAGGGATTGGGAAGTAGAATGCTGTTACTGACTGCATGGGGAATTGAATATTAAATGAGTGAAGTTTTGCTAAATTGCACAGGATGGTAGTGAGACCATATCCAGAGTACAGTGTATAGTTTTGTATTTAAGAGGTTCAGAGTTCACTCAGCTGATTTCTGAGAGGAAGTAGTTCCTTATTCATTGAACAGATTGGGCCTATATCCATTGCAGTTGAGAAGAATCGGATGATTTTATTGACATTATACATGATCCTCGGGGAACTTGGTAAGGAGGGGAGGGGAGGGGGGGAATTGCTGAAAGATTGTTACTTTGAGAGAGAGAGACTAGAATTAGAGGGCACAGTTTTAAAAATATGTGGCCTCCCATTTAAGATGAAGATAGGGAGAATTTTATTCTCTCAGAAAGCCATTTGTCTCTTTCCCCAGTGACCAATGAAAGAAGGGTCACTGGCTACTTCTAAAGCAGAATTACATTGATTCTTGATTAATAAGGAAGACAGACAGGACATAAGATCCATGATCTTAGCAAATGATGGATAGCTCAAGGGGCTGAATGGCCTTCTGCTACTAATTTGTGTGCTTCCATCTTCACTTGTATATTGGTTGTTGGTTACTTCATTATTTCCTGATGAACCGATGGAGTTGTTTGATCTGAATTCCAGTACGGGATGATTGTGGAAGATGTACAGCCTGGTCAGAACCTAAAGTTGCACTTTTGAGAGGATTGCTTGAGTCATCCTTCAAATATCCTACGGCAAGAAAGTTCTCCCACTTTTGCAGAGTAAAGCCTCCTCATCAAAGTGAAAATGCTTAACTATTCCTTCAACAGTGTGCTACTGTGCCCCAACCTTGCCTGAACATCTGTATTGAGCCAGTGCGGTGATTTGCTATGTCAGCATTTTTCTTTGTTTTGACGTAAGTTTCAGTAAGTAATTTGTGCGGGGGTCTGGACACATTTGTCTTGCAAAATTATAGTTACAAGAAATTGACTCAGGTTGCCAAAAGCAATTTAATTTACAGACAGCGGAGACAATAAACTTTCACTCAATGAATCTTGACTTGATTGAAAATTGGATTCCAGAGATGAAGGGTGATCGCTAAACCCACTGAACCATCAGCTTCTTATAACAGCTAAAAACCAAGAACTCGCCATCCCAACTGAAACCTGATTTAGAAAGGAAAACAAGCCAATAATCCTAATAAATTGATAATTCAACCCTCTAACTAGCTCTGCAGCAAATTAACAAGACCCACAAACTATTTCGGTGAATTAATTGGCTCAAGAGACCAATTCAGTTAATTAACAGTCTCCTTAATCAGAAAATTAACTGGGTCCACAGTTCAATTCTGGAAACAGCACAAGCAGCAAGTGTTAGAGCTAACCAATCCCACAACCAATGAATCAAACCTAAGCCCTGCAGTCCTGCCACACCCAGTCATGAATGGTAGTGGACAATTAAACAGTGTAGTGGAGGAGGAGGAAGCACCATCCTCAATGATTGAAGAGACCAACACATCAGTGTAGAAGATCTGCTGCAGTTTTTACCAAGAAGGTGCCAGATGGATGATCCATCTCACCCTTCTCCAGTGGTCCCCAGCAACACAAATGCCAGTCTTTAGCCAATTCGATTCACACCACATGCTATCAGGAAACTGTTGGATACACTGGATATTGCAAAAGCTATTGGCCCTGACAACATTCCAGCGTTAGTACTGCTAACTTGTACTCCAGAATTGCTGCTCCCCTAGCTAAGCTATTCCAGTTCAGTTACAACATTGGTATTTACTCAACAATTTGGAAAATTGCCTGGATTATATTCCTGTATAAAAAGCAGGACAAATCCAACCTGGTCAATTACCACTTCACCTACTCAATCATCAGTCAAGTGATGGAAGGGGTCATCAGCAGTGCTGTTTTGCCAGGGCAACTTAGCGCCTGGTCTCATTACAGCCTTGGTTCAAACATGGACAAAAGAGCTACATTTCAGAGGTGGAGTGAGAGTGACAGAACTTGACATCAAGGACAGCTTTCAACCAAGTGTGGCATCAAGGAGCCCTAGCAAACTGGAATTAATGGAGATTGTTAAGTTATTTTTTCTCTTGAGATGCTTACACACTTGACGCAACTGCAATATGCCGACTTCAGTGAACAACAGCCAAGTTTTATTAAGCAAATACAGTGCAAACTTTGGAGAAACTCTGAACACACTTCGCCATGGTTGCGAAGTGTGTCAAGAGGTGTCTGTGAACAAAGGGAACTGTCCTTCCTTTATACAAAATCTTTACATCGCAGTCAGTGATGCCCACAAGACATTCCCCAGTCACTCCCCCACAGTCACATGTCACTGAAGATACAATGCAGTGACCACATGATCTCCAGAAACAGTGTAAGGTAAATCATCCCTTAATGGTCAAATCTGTTGTGAATCGTTTCTTTTGTCACTATAGGGTGCAGTCAGAGTTCCAACTGTAATGTTCTTATTGATTTCTGAATAGGAGACGAGTACAAAGTAAATGGCTCTGAATAGCAAGGGATAGCAATGTAGATTCACTTACATTCTACCTGTAGAACAGAGACATCCCAACCTGCCCCTGGGATATCCAATTTCCTGCAAGTTAGCAGAATAATATGACAGATATCAGAGGGCAAACCTTTTACTGGTTGAATCATATCTGGTACATATTTTCTTGAAAGTTAGTCATCTCAGCTGCAGCTCATCTCTGTAGGGGTTTCACAGAGTATTTTCCGATGCCCAACCATCTTCAGCTGCTTCAATGACCTTCCCTCCATCACAGGGTCATAAGTGGAAATGTTCGCCAATGAATGTGCAATCAGTCACAACGACACAAATACTGAAGCAGTCCATGTTCACATGCAAGAAGATCTGGACAATATCCAGGTTTGGGCTGACAAGTGGCGACTAAAGTTTGTGCCACACCAATGTAAGGTATTGACTACCTTCAATAAGAGACAATCTAACTACTGCCCTGTTTTATGCAGTGGTGTTACCATCACTGAATTCCCTGCTATCGACATCCTAGGGGTTACCATTGACCAGAAACTTAAATGGACTCATCACATATACCCAGTGGCTACAAGGGCAAACCAGAGGCTGTGAATATCACAGTAAATAACTCACCTTCTCAATTGCCATTCCCTCCATCACCAATGCCAGTAGCAACAGTGTGTACTACCTACAAGATGCACTGGAGAAATTCACCAAAGATCATGAGAGAGTACCTTCCAAACCCACAAACACTTTCATCTAGCAAGACAAGAGCAGCAGATTCCACCTGCAAATATCTGTCAAAGCCACTCATTCTCCTGATTTGGAAATATAACACCGTTCCTTCACTGTTGTCAAAATCCTGGGATTCCCTCCCTGAGGGTATTGTGGGTTAACCTACAGCACACGGACTACAGTGATTCAAGAAGACAGCTCACTACCACCTTCTCAAGGCCAATAAATACTGGCCAGTTAATGATGTCCATGTTCCATGAGTGAATTTAATAAAATGAATACCCAAATCAAATCAGCTAAAAAGACACAATCAAGTTCACCTGATTAAATGACTGCTTAACCTGTTTTAACTTAAATAACCAGCCTCATTTTCTGAAACTAGCCCCAGCTAATTAATTTACCACACAATCCAATTTCATTTATTAACTGGGCAAAATGCAATTCCAGCTAATGAACTGGCTGTATGATCAACATCAGTTAGCAAACTTTACACAGTAAAGTGATACTGGGATAACTGATACAAGGATAAGTGATCTCACCAATTTTCTGGAGAGTTTTTTTGTTCCAAGGCAGGTTGGTGCATGGTTTGGAAGGAAACGTTTAGGTGATGAGGTTGCCAGGTATATACTGCTGTTGTCCTTTTTTGTGTTTGAGGCACTGCTTGATCATTTTTTACATTGCTGGATAGTCGCCATTTTTGTAGCTGTTCGAGAACAGCTTGGCTGGATGCACAGACAGTTCTGGTACACAAGTCTTTGGTACTATTTCTAGAATTATGTCGGGGCTAATAGCTTTTGCAGCATCAAGTGCCTTCACTCAGCTTTGATATGATGTAGAGTGAATGGAATTAGCTGAACTCTGGCATGTGATCTGCAGATCTAAGGAGAAAGCCTGCAGAACTCTCAATTGTGCTTAATTTGTAGATGGGACTTGACTTTCACAATTAGCGGTCACTCCAATCTACATTGTCTTGACAACAAACATCTGCGATAAGGTACTCCACTCTTGTTGGTTCTCTTAATACCTGCAGACTGGCCTGTATATCTTCAGGATTTAGCCAACTGTGTCATCCTTGGTATGACAGAACCACTGTATGAAACCAAAGGGTGGCATGTTGGCTCAGTGGTTAGCACTGCCAACTCACAGCGCCAGGGACCTGGGTTTGATTCCAGCCTTGGACGACTGTCTGTATGGAGTTTTCACATTCTCCACACAACTGCTTGGGTTTCTTTCAGGTGCTCCAGTTTCTTCCCGCAGTCCAAAGATGTGCAGGTTAGGGCGAATTGGCCATGCTAAATTGTCTATAATGTCCAGAGATATAAAGGCTAGGTCGGTTAGCCATGGGAAATGTAGGGTTATGGGACAGGAAAGAGTGGGCCTGTTTATGATGTTCTTTAGAGGATCGGTGTGAACTTGATGGGCCGAATGACCTGTTTCCACGTTGTAGGGATTCGATGATTCAGTGTTAATGTTGAAGTTCTCCACCCCGAAGACATTCTATACGCTTTCCTCCCATCAGACATACTAATCCATCAGCTGAAGGAAGTAGTTGGTGGCAATCAACTGAAAGTTTCATTGTCCATGTTTGATCTGATGCTGTGAAAGTTCATGTCTTTAATAGTGGGAAGGCAAGGTTGAGAACTCTCAGGGTAACTCCTTCCTGACTGTACACCACTGTGCTGCCACCTGCTGGACCTGTCCTGCTGGTGGGTCAGGGTATATGGAGATGGTGATATTGGTGATGGCTGGAGGTTGGAAGTTACGATTCTGTAAGAATAACAGTGCTAGGCTTTTGCTTGAATAGTACATGGGACAGCACTCCCAAATTTGACACAAGTCGCTGGATGTGAGCAGGAAGATTTGCAGGATCAACAGAACAGAGTGTGCCATTGTCATCTCTGCTATTTAGGTCAGTATCTACTGTTGGCATACTTTATGACTTTTCTGTAGCAGTTTGAGTCGTATGCTCGGCTATTTCAGAGGACAGTTAAGAGTTAACCATTGCAGTGGGTCTGGAGTCACCTGTAGGGCAGAACAGGTAAGAATGACAGATTTCCTTCCCTGACGGACATGAGTGATTCAGAAGGGTTTTATGTAATTCACTATCACAATTGCACAGAATAGATTCCAAAATGATTTTATAAATTAATCTCATCAATTGCTGTTATGAGATTCAAACTTGTGTCTCAGGTCTCTGAACTACGAGGCTAGTGACATTTCCACAGTATCAGCATCACCACTGAGCTCATTACTGGACTAAACAATCCAATTCAGTTAACTTACAGAGTGTGTAATCCATATTCAGTTAATTAAAAAAAAACTATCCAATTCAGTAAATTAACTGCAAATAACCTAACTAACGCTTAATCTTGTTGTCTTGGGGAAATTCAGAGTGTATAACTACAGTACTATAGTTAGGCAGTATGGAAACAGGAGTCAGTCATTTAGCCTCTCAGTTCAGTTCTACCTTTCAAAATTACTACAGTTGATCTGTATCCTATCTTTGTTTTTGTCCCATATTGATTTAACAACTCTTGTTTAATGGAGACAATAATCAGTCAGTCGTCACATTGGAAAAGGAGGACACAGGTTTAGACATCAGAGAGAAAGGCTGTGAAATATTAAAAGAAATTAGCATGGAGAACGATGAGGAACTACTGGGTTTAGCAGCCTTGAAAGTGGATAAACCCACAGGCTGCATGTTGTGTATCCAAGGCTGTTGAGGAAACCAAGGCAGGAGTTTAATCAGGGGCCCTGACAGTATGTTTTCAAATCCTCTCTGGTCACAGGTTAGGTGCCAGAGGACTGGAGGACCATTAAAGACCCATTATTGAACACAGGAGGAAGCTTCTGTGGTTATGTTTGTGTCCAGGTGTCCTTGGAGATGGTGTCTATCAATACTCTTGATATCTTTGGAGGGATAGAGTGTTGTATGTTCCCTTCCAACTCCATTTTGATTTAGTCTCTCTCCCTTGACTCCCATGATCTGCATTGCTCTTCATGGGCTTTGTATGCAAATACATCAATTAGAAAGAAAGGGTGACTCAATGGTGGTGGCCACGAGATGAAATTGCCAGGTGATCTGTTGGTGGGAAAAGCTTTTGGATGTATGATAGCTCTTCTCGATTTAGAGAGAGAGAGAGAAAAAAAAAGTTACAAAAAAAAGCTGAGAAGAAGAGATAGACCTGGCAAGATTAAACCAGTCAAGTAGTCATGGCATAGTTATTAGAATGAATTCTGAGGGCAGAATATATCTGCACTTGGAAAGATATAGTTTAATCAGAGATAGTTACCATGAATTTGTTAATTTGTGTCACAGATTTGGTCAAATTTATGCAAAAGTAATCAGGAGTGTTGATGAGGAAAATGTATCTGATATGACCTTAGCAGGACTTTCCTCATCAGGTCCAACATGGCAACTGGTCAAGGAAGAAAGAGCCCACGGGAACTGAGGCAGACTGACACATTGGATCCAGAGGGGAAACAGAGGGTGATGGGAGTGGGATGTTTTAGTGACAGAAAGTACGTTTGGTGTTCATATCCACAGATTTCTGAAGATACCAGGGTCAGTATATTAGGACAGCATGCGGGATAGCTTCCTTTATTAGCCAAGGCATACAATACAAAAGCAACAGGATTATGCTGGAACTCTTTAAAAGGCTGGTTGGGCCACAACTAGAACACTACTTGCTATATGATAGCAGTGGCACAGTAGCTGAGTGGTTGGTACTGCTGGTACTGTTTTCCTTGAGTCAGCAGAGGATGAGAGAGAGCTGGAGAAGGATATCAAGGATTATGAGGGCATAGATGGATAGAAAGGCACTTTGTCCATTTTAGAGCCACAGTTTTAAGATGAGAGGTAGATTAGGAGAAGAGTCGAAGATTAAACTTTTCACTCATACAATGGGAGTCCTATGGGACTCACGTTTTGAAAGGCTGCTTAAGTCAAAAACTCTTGCAGCATTTAAATAGTATTTAAACACTTGTCTATCAATAGGGCCATGGGCTCTGGGTGGGCTGAATCCTACTGGGACCAGAGTCCTGGCAAATCACTTAAGTTTCGAAAGCTGACTGGGGGCAGCTGTTCGCAGATAAAGGGACAGCTGGAAAATGGGAAACCTTCAGAAATAAGATAACAAGAATCCAGAGAAAGTATCAGGGTGAAAGGGAAGGCTGGTAGGTATAGGGAATGCTGGATGATTAAAGAAATTGAGGTGAAAATGTGTTGCTGGAAAAGTGCAGCAGCTGCAAATGTGTTGCTGGTCAAAGCACAGCAGGTTAGGCAGCATCTCAGGAATAGAGAATTCGACGTTTCGAGCATAAGCCCTTCATCCTTATTCCTGATGAAGGGCTTATGCTCGAAACGTCGAATTCTCTATTCCTGAGATGCTGCCTAACCTGCTGTGCTTTGACCAGCAACACATTTGCAGCTGTGATCTCCAGCATCTGCAGACCTCATTTTTTACTCGGAAAAGTGCAGCAGGTCAGGCAGCATCCAAAGAGCAGGAGAATCGATATTTCGGGCATGAGAAATTGAGGGTTTGGTTAAGAAAAAGAAGGAAGCATATGTCACGTATAGACAGGATAGATCGAGTGAATCCTTAGAAGAGAATAAAGAAAGTAGGAGTATACTTAAGAGGGAAATCAGGAGGGCAAAAAGGGGACATGAGATAGTTTTGGCAAATAGAATTAAGGAGAATTCAAAGAGTTTTTACAAATATGTTAAGGACAAAAGGGTAACTAGGGAGAGAATAGAGCCTCTCAAAGATCAGCAAGGCGGCCTTTGAGTGGAGCCACAGAAAATGGGGGAGATACTAAATGAGTATTTTGCGTCAGTATTTACTGTGGAAAAGGATGTGGAAGATATAGACTGTAGGGAGATAGATGGTGACATCTTGCAAAATGTCCAGATTACAGAGGAGGAAGTGCTGGGTGTCTTAAAATGCATAAAGGTGGATAAATCCCCAGGACCTGATCAGGTGTACCCTAGAACTCTGTGGGAAGCTAGAGAAGTGAATGCTGGGCCTCTTGCTGAGATATTTGTATCATCGATAGTCACAGGTGAGGTGCCAGAAGACTGGAGGTTGGCTAACGTGGTGCCACTGTATAAGAAGATGGTAATGACAAGCCAGGGAACTGTAGACCAGTGACCTCTGTGGTGGGCAAGTTGTTGGAGGGAATCCTGAGGGACAGGATGTACATGTATTTGGAAAGGCAAGGACTGCTTAGGGATAGTCAACATGGCTTTGTGCATGGGAAATCATGTCTCACTAACTTAATTGACTTGTTTGAAGAAGTAACAAAGAAGATTGATGAGGACAGAGCAGTAGATGTGATCTATATGGACTTCAGTAAGGCGTTTGACAGGGTTCCCCATGGGAGACTGATTAGCAAGGTTAGATCTCACAGAATACAGGGAGAACTTGCCATTTGGATACAGAACTGGCTCAAAGGTAAAAGACAGAGGGTGATGGTGGAGGGTTGTTTTTCAAACTGGAGGCCTGTGACCAGTGGAGTGCCACAAGGATCGGTGCTGGGTCCTCTACTTTTTGTCATTTACATAAATGATTTGGATGCGAGCATAAGAGGTACAGTTAGTAAGTTTGCAGATGACACCAAAATTGGAGATGTAGTGAACAGCAAAGAATGTTACCTCAGATTACAACAGGATCTTGACCAGATGGGCCAATGGGCTGAGAAGTGGCAGATGGAGTTTAATTCAGATAAATGCGAGGTGCTGCATTTTGGGAAAGCAAATCTTAGCAGGACTTATACACTTAGTGGTAAGGTCCTAGGGAGTGTTGCTGAACAAAGAGACCTTGGAGTGCAGGTTCATAGCTCCTTAAAAGTGGAGATGCAGGTAGATAGGATAGTGAAGAAGGTGTTTGGTATGCTTTCCTTTATTGGTCAGAGTATTGAGTACAGGAGTTGGGAGGTCATGTTGCGGCTGTACAGGACATTGGTTAGGCCACTGTTGGAATATTGCATGCAATTCTGGTCTCCTTCCTATTGGAGAGATGTTGTGAAACTTGAAAGGGTTCAGAAAAGATTTACAAGGATGTTGCCAGGGTTGGAGGATCTGAGCTACAGGGAGAGGCTGAACAGGCTGGGGCTGTTTTCCCTGGAGCATCGGAGGCTGAGGGGTGACCTTATAGAGGTTTACAAAATTATGAGGGGCATGGATAGAATAAATAAACAAAGTCTTTTCCCTGGGGTTGGGGAGTCCAGAACTAGAGGGCATAGGTTTAGGGTGAGAGGGGAAAGACATAAAAGTGACCTAAGGGGCAGCTTTTTCACCCAGAGGGTGGTACGTGTATGGAATGAGCTGCCAGAGGATGTGGTGGAGGCTGGGACAATTGCAACATTTAAGAGGCATTTGGCTGGATATATGAATAGGAAGGGTTTGGAGGGATATGGGCCAGGTGCTGGCAGGTGGGACTAGATTGGGTTGGGATATCTGGTCTGCATGGACGGGTTGGACCGAAGGCTCTGTTTCCGTGCTGTACATCTCTATGACTCTAGGGCTGTGGATAGGGCTTTCAACTAAATAGTGAGGGGTAGATTTAGATACATGGAAAATTATGGAAAATATTAAAGGGGGAGGGGGAGGGCTCAGCAGAGATCATTAAATTTTCCAAAACAATTAAGAGGACAGAGCATATGGAAAGGGTTAGGGGTCTAACTTCTGTCACAACAGATAAGGGGACAATTTGAGAAGGGGCACGGTCAATGCAGAACTGCGGGTGTTTTAATTAAATGCATGCAGTATATGAACCAAGGTGAGTGAGCTTAAAACAAGGATTGAACTTGGCAGATATGATGTTGTGGGTATCACAAAAACGTGCCTGCAAGGAGATCAGGGCTGGAACCTAAATAGCCAAGGATATGAGTCTTATCGAAAGGACAAGTAGATGGGTGGGGGCTTGTTCATATGAAATGAAATTAAATCATTAGCAAGAAGTAATACAGAGTCAAAATGCATAGAATCTATACGGGTAGAGTTGAGAAACCTGAATGGAAAAGTAGTCATAAAGAAAATAAATCAGAAGGAATGTAAGAAAGGCACTATTATAATAATCATGGGTGACTTCAATATGAAGGTGGATTGGGAAAGTCAAGTTGGTAGCAGATCCCAAGAAAAATAATTGTGGAATGTCTACAAGGTAGTTTTTCAGAGCAGCTTGTGGTAGAGCCCACAAGGGGTCAAGCAGTTCTGCATTTGGTCATATGGAGTGAGGCCAACTTCATTCAGGTGCTTAAGGTGTAGGAACCCCGAGGGGACAGTTACCATAATATGATAGAATTCACCCTGCAGTTTGACAGGGAGATGGAATCAGATGTAATGGTATCACAATGAAGTAAAGGCAACTACAAAGATATGAAGGAGGAGCTGGCCAGAACTGATTGGAAAGGGAACCTTATCCTAGCAGGGAAGGCAGTGGGACAGTAATAGCAGGGGGTTTCTCTGGGTAATTCACAAAGCGCTGCAAAAATTCATTCCAAGGAAGAAGGAATATATTTTGTTTTTCATCTGACGAAGCAGCAGCGTTCCAAAAGCTTGCGATTTCAAAGAAACCTGTGGGTCTGTATGTCTGCGTGGGTTTCCTCTGGGTGCTCTGGTTTCCTCCCACAGTCCAAAGATGTGCAGGACAGGTGAACTGACCATGCTAAATTACCCATTGTGTTAGGTGCATTGGTCAGAGGGAAATGGGTCTGGGTGGGTTACTCTTCAGAGGGTCAGTGTGGACTTGTTGGGCCGAAGGGCCTGTTTCCACACTGTAGGGAGTCTAGTCTAATCTAATAAGAACATGGTGTTGTGTGACCTCTGACTTTGTCCAACCTGGTATAACACTGGGTACCTTCACAGCAAGAAGAACCATACTAAGGGGGGGATGACAAGGAAAGCCAGGGACAGCCTAACAGCAAAACAAAAAGTATATAGTGTGGTGAAGATTGGTGGGAAATTGGAAGATTGGGAAGCCTTTAAAAACCAGCAGAGAATAACTAAAAATCAATTGGGTGAGGGGGAGGATGAAATATGAAGCTAAGCTAGGTAGTAATGTAAAAGAAGATTGTAGGAGTGTTTTTAGAAACATAAAAGAGATTCAAAAGTGGACACTGGACTGTTGGAAAACGAGGCTACAGAAGTAGCACTGGGGAACCAAAAAAATGATAGAGGAGGGATAGGTACTTTTCTTTAATAAACTTCAAGAGAGTTGGGGCAGAGATGCGTGTAGTGACCTTCACTCTGGAGAAGGTACTGGGGAAACTGAAAGGTCTGAATGATTCATCCTCCTGACCAGATGGACTACCCAGAGTTCTGAAGGAGATAGCTGAGGACATTGTAGGAACATTAGTGGTGCTCTTTCACAAATCATTGGAGTCAGGGAGGGTTCCAGAGGATGGAGAAATGGCTAATGTAACGCCATGTTTAAGACAGGAAGGAGGCAGATGACAGAAATGATGTGCCGGTTAGCCTGACCTCAGTCATTGGTAAGATTTTGAGTCCATTATTAATGATGAGATTAAGGCAATAGGGCTGAGTCAGCACAGCTAGGTTAAGGGGATGTCATTTCTGTTAGAATTCTTCAAAGAAATTCTTTGAGGGTGGAATGGTAACTCAGTGGTTAGCACTGCTGCCTCACAGCGCCAGGGACCCAGGTTCAATTCCTTCCTTGGGCAACTGACTGTGTAGAGTTTGCACATTCTCTTCGTGTGTGCGGGGTTTCCTCCCACAGTCAATAGATTAGATTAGATTCCCTGCAGTGAAGAAACAGGCTCTTCAGCCCAACAAGTCCAAACCGACCCTCCGAAGAGCAACCCACCCAGACCCCTGACTAATGCACCTAACACTACGGGCAATTTAGCATGGCCAATTCACCTGGCCTGCACATCTTTTGGACCGTGGGAGGAAACCGGAGCACCCAGAGGAAACTCGCACAGACGCAGGGAGAATGTACAAACTCCACACAGACAGTCGTCCGAGGCTGGAATTGAATCCAGGTCCCTGTGAGGCAACAGTGCTAACCACTGTGCCACCGTGCCACCCTGTGCAGGTTAGGTGGATTGGCCAAGCTAAAGTGCCCTATAGTGTGTCCAGGGATATGCAGGCTAGGTGGGTTAGCCATGGGAAATACAGGTAGATGAGGTAGGGCAATGGGTCTGAGTAGAATGCTCTTTGGAGGATCGCTGTGGAGTCAACAGGTCAAATGCCTGGCTGCCACATAGTAGGGATTCTATGAGATAACAAGCAAGTTAGGCAAAGGAGAGCCAGTGAATGTGATCTACCTAGACTTTCAGAAGATCCTTGACAAGATGTCACCCAAGAGGCTGTTAAATAAAATAACAGCCCATGATGTTAGGGGCAACGTACTGGCATGGCTAAAGGTTTGGTTGATTGGCAGAAAGCAGGGAGTGGGGATAAAGAGGACATTTTCAGATGGCAGCTGGTGACCAATAGAGTTCCACACGGGTCAGTGTTGGTCCACAACTAGTTCCATTATACATGAACGATCTGGATTAACATAGTGAGGATATTGTTGCTATGTTTACAGATGCTCTTTGGTAGGAAGAAAAGAATTGGAGACTATTTTCTAAACTGGGAAAGGTGTTGGAAATTGGAAGTACAAACAGACGTGTTCTAGTTCAGGGTTCCTTTCAGGTTAACATTCAGGTTCACTTGGCAGTTAGGAAGGCAAACGCAATGTTGGCATTAATTTCAAGAGGATTAGAACGCAGGTGCAGAGGCTATAGTCAGACCACATTTGGATGTATGTGAGCAGTTTTGTGCCCCATATCTAAGGAAGGACATGTTGGCATTTGAAGAGCTCCGGAGGACGTATCCGAGAATGATTCTGGGATTGAATGGTTTGCCGTATGAGGAGCAGTTGAGAACTCTGGGTCTGTACTCAATGGAGTTTAGAAAGATGAGGGGGGTGGTTCTCATTGAAACTTACAGAATACTGAGAGGCCTGAATAGAGTGGACTTGGAGAAGATGTTTCCATTAATAGGAGAGACTATAGGGCACAGTCACAGAGTGAAGGGTCAACCGTTCGGGACTGAGATGAGGAGGAATTTCCTCAGCCAAGGAGGTGGTTAATCTGTGAAATTCATTGCTGCAGAGGGCTGTGGATTCTAAGCAAAATCTTAGTTAGGGAATCAAGGATTCCATGGAGAAGGCAGGAGAATGGAGTTGAGAAATCTATCTGCCCTATTCAAATTGTAGAGCAGACCCAATAGACTGAATTGCCGAGTTCTACTCCTATATCTTCAGGTCTTTTGGATAAAATGCTGGAAAATAGGTTGTGTAGTCAAATCTTTTGTTGGCTGGTGGACTGAATGGCTGCCTCCTGCGCTAAAAAATGTCTATGACTAAGCAAGTCTATGCAAGTTAAAATTAACAACTGACCCAAGGGTGCAATTTTCCAGAGTTGTGAAAGGCACCAGGTATTTAATTGTTGATTAGTTTGAAAATAAAATTGGATTCACCTTTAACTTGATCTCGAGGTAGAAAACTGAATCTGTATTTCTTTCTGATACAGTTCCAGAAGATTTGAGACGCCTCAGGCGCGACAGTGGATCACTCGGTGATATAATTTTTGACTTTTACGTGAAAAATGCAACTATGCCATTGTATTTGGAAAAAATGTTAGAAGACACTGGTGACCTGATGTATAACACTGCTAAGGAGGAACATTTACAACCTACAGCTGGTCAATCTAAACACAGTGATCCTTATGTGACACAAAACAAAGGCATTATAAGAGGCGATAGTCTTCCTGATCTGGACATTGAAGCTCTGGGCACAGATCTTGATGCGGAAAAGTCCACAGACTCCCATCATGCTCCATCTGACGTAGAACAAGAACTACAGCTCTTTTACCAAATGTTTGAGGACTATTTGAAGTTTAAAGCTCACAGGACACAAAAAGAAACATCAGATACAAGGAACAAAATAGAAACAACCTGTAAAAAAATACTTAATGAAAAAGGATCAAAGGAGGCTTCTTGGAACAAAAACCAGGGAGCTGTCACTAAAAAATCCGAAGGCAGCCCTAGTTCCTCACATGAACAAACTATGAACGGGCATTCTCAGGTAGAAAATTCAACAGACCCAATTCATAAGAACATTTCTAAGCAGGAGAAAGAATTTTCTTCATTTGAAAATCTTGTTAAAACAATACTTAATACTCTTCCCAATGCTTCGAAAGATTCTTCCACGCAGAAAAAAGAAACAGAATATATCCCAAACCAGTTGAAGCCAAGCTTTTCAATGAAAGAGTCAATCATAATTGAGAGCATTCAGCACATTAGTAATGATGAGATTCCAACTACAAAGTTCTCCCAAACATTGTCAAATCTGAGTACGTCAACTGGAAAAGAACCTCAGAAATATGGGTCACATTCTGTAATCACAGCGCCTCAGAAAGATTACTTCTCCATTTCAGCCAAAAGTCCTCAGAAAAATGAATTCTCCAAATCGACCACAACTCCCCAACCAGGTAACCTTCACAAGTCAAGTACAGCTCCTCAGCAAGATATCTTCCCCGTGTCAACCACAGCACCTCACAACAATGACTTCATGGTCAATACATTTCCTCAGCACAATGCCTTCTTCATGTCAAACACTGTTCCTCAGCAAAATAATGTCTTTACGTCAAGCATAGTTCCTCACCACAGTGAATTCTCCATGCCAGCTACTGATCCTCAGAAAGGTAATTTCTCCATGTCAGCTATAGTTCCTCAGAAAAGTAATTTCTCCATGTCAACCATAGTTCCTCAGAAGAATAATTTCTCCATGTCAACCATAGTTCCTCAGAAAAGTAATTTCTCCATGTCAACCATAGTCCCTCAGAAGAGTAATTTCTCCATGTCAGCTACATTTCCTCAGCTAAATGCCTTTTCCATGTCAACTACTGCATCTCAGCAAGATAGTAGCTCAAACACACCAACCAACAATCTTCAAGAACACGTCTCATCCACTTCAGTCAAAGGATCTCAGAAAATTGACCTTTTCACTTCAACTGAAGGATCTCACAAGCATGCCTTACCAACTCCAAACAAGCCAATTCACAAACATGGTTCAGGCACACCAACTGGAATATCTCCAAAGCATAGTTCACCTTATTCTACTAAGCCATCTCAGAAACATGGCTCACCCATCCCAACTAAAGTATCTCAGAAACATGGCTCACCCACGACAAGTAAATCATCTCAGAAACATGGCTCACCCATCCCAACCAAAGTATCTCAGAAACATGGCTCACCCACGACAAGTAAATCACCTCAGAAATATGGCTTACCCATCCCAACCAAAGTATCTCAGAAACATGGCTCACCCACGACAAGTAAATCACCTCAGAAATATGGCTTACCCATCCCAACCAAAGTATCTCAGAAACATGGCTCACCTACTACAAGTAAATTGCCTCAGAAACATGGTTCACCGATTACAACCAAAGCATCCCAAAACCATGGCTCAACTACCAAATCACCACAGAGATATGATTTACATACTGCAACCAGCCAATCTCAGAATCATAGCTCATCTACCGTAACCAAACCTTCTCAGAGGCGTGGCTCACCCACTACTACCAAAGTACCTCAGAAACATAGCTCACACAGTCCAGCCACAAACCATAATGTAACCATGGATGACATTAATACTGCACTAAATTTGCTTCAAACAGGAGGCCTTCATCCTCTAAGAAGCCACTCATCAGCCGTGAATGACACAGAAATTGGTCAACAGATCCACCCAAAAAATGACTCAACCACAGAAAATACAAGAACTAATCACCAGAGAGGGCTGCTCAGGAGTTTGATCATTCCTGAAGGAGATCTTCACCATCAAGATATATTTAATCCAACTTTAATCAGTGAACAAGTAACAAGCATTCCTTCCCATAATCAGCTATCCTTAGGCCAACAATATAAGGTAGACAGATCAGCACAGCAAGATAATCAGGGATTGTCACAGGGTCTACCAGAGATCACAAAGAATTCTGATATACCTTCTCTTGAAAATTTAATGAACGATTTGGACAAGCAGTTCTCAAAACGAAAACCAACCACGAATGACATAAATAATATCAAAGCTGCCTTAGATCAGTTGAATGTACTACTATCAAAGACTGAAAAGAATGAAATTTCTGAAGAAACTTCTCAAAGTACTACTAAAGAGGTAACACTGAAAAAAAAACCTTTCAAAAGAGAACAGGAGTCAACACAGCCAAAGCAAAGCCAGGGGTTGATTAATGTATTGAATGAAGGGTCAGTCAGAGGTCTCTTCATTCATAATGGGAGTCTCAAGTATGACCATGCTGAACAAAAGAGGGGATTGCCTAATAGAGAGACCCAGAGTAATATAGTTACAAGCTTCTTGGATAGCCAAAATATCCTAGGTCAAAAACAAGTTACAGAGGAGCTGAAACATACAAATAAATTGTTAAAGGGACTATCAAACTCAACATCAGAGGAACCCAATGTGCAGCAGCTGGAACATCTTCTAATTGAAACCAAAAAAGAGTTTTCTCGAAGAAATCCCAATGAAAATGATGTAGGTATCCTTGAAAATGCATTAAGACAACTTGATGTAATTGCATCAAATGGGAAAAGCATCATTAGGAATAGCAGGTCCCTGACACCCTCCAATAGGCCGAAACAAAATGTGCCCCAAAGTGGGAGACAGATATTCTCCTTTCACAGCCATACTCCAAATTCTGCTTTGAATAGCAAATCTTTTATGATTTTCCTTACTTCTACCCAACACGCTTCTCTGAATAGAAGACTGTCAATGTCCTTTCATATTCCTGCTCAAAGAATACCCACACCAGTGTTGCATGGGAACAAACCTTCAGCGTTTTCCCAAAGTCCTATGCAAAAACCTCCTGCAGATAATAAATCTTCAATTTCTCACTACATGCCTAAGTTGAATATATATGTTAGTGGAAAGTCATCAATGATTTCCCACAATCATAATCAAACATCTCAGCTTAGCAAAACGTCTTCTCCAGAACCTCCTCGTTCTGATATGAGGGGCCCTTCAATTTATTCCCAAACCCTTAAACATGATGAACCAATGAATCTCAGTCTTTCAGTATCTCCACCCAGTTCTAATCAAGATGCTTCCAAAAATTTAAAATCTAGAGTTTTGTTCAGTCCTCATAAGGATCCTTTTACCAGAATCTCTCCAGTGACTTTCCATGGGCCCAGGCAACATCCCTCTAGGAACAGAATACTATCAAGAGTTTTCCATCCTGCTTTCCAAAATGCTTCCTTGAAAAGGTCATCAATGCTTTCCCATGGTCGAAATCAAAATGTTGCTATGAATAGAGGACCCACATCATATCCTCATAATCTTGAAAACATGAAACTTTCACTTGCTTCTAATTTTTCTCCTCAAAACATTCATCTGAAGACAGCACCCTCAACACTTTTGCATGGTCCTTTTCAGGATAATCCTATGAATGGAAAAAGCCCATGGTTTCCTCATATCGATACTCCAGATGGAGTTTCACTTTCGCACTTTCCAACACCACCTATTACTGTCAATACAAGATTTTCACCTTACCACAGTCACAGACATTCTGCCCCTCAATATAAGAGATCTTTACAACTTTCTCAAAAACGCACTCCGCCATTTGCATCCGGGAATAAGCAAACTTCAAAATCTTCCCATTATCATGCTCCATCCGTGTCTGGGAGTAAGAGATCTTCAAAATCTTCCCATAATCGTGCTCCATCCATTTCTGGGAGTAAGAGATCTTCAAAATCTTCCCATAATCGTGCTCAGTCTGGTTCTGGGAATAAACGCACTTCAAAGTCTCCCCATAATCGTGCTCCATCCACTCCTGGAAATAAGCGATCTTCCAAATCTTCCCATAATCGCACTCCATCCGGTTCTGGGAATAAGCGAGCTTCCAAGTCTTCCCATAATCACACCTCATCTGCCCCTGGGAAAAAACTATCTTCAGAATCTTCACACAGTTCCACTTCAACAGCCCCCCTGAATATAGTATCCACAAGGGTTTTCAATGCTCTTCCTCAACTTACTTCGATGAGTAGACAAATTCCACACTTTCATTATACTCATATTCCAAATATCCAGAAAACTAGTTCACCAAGCACTTCACATAATCCCACTCCAACTGCCCCTGCAAATATAACATACTTAAAGATCTTCAGTGTTTCGCCTCAAGATACTCTCATCACTAGACAAATTCCACAGCATCAACTTCCTCAAGCTCCAAATATCCAGAAAAATAGATCACCAAACCCTTCAAGTAATCTCAGTCCAACTGCCCCTATGGGTGCAGTAGTGTCAAAGGTTTTCCTTGTCACTCCCCAGACTATTGTTACGAATGGACAAATTCCACAGCACCAAGTTATTCATCCTCCAAATATACGCAAAAATACCTCACCAAACCCTTCACATAATCCCAGTCCAATTGCCCCTATGAACATAGCGTCCTCAAAGATTTTCATTGTTCCTCCTCAAGATACTGTTAATAGACAAATTCCACAGTTTCATTCTACTCATATTCCAAATATCCAGGAAAGTAGCTCACCAAACCCTTCTAATCCCAGTCAAACTACCCCTATGAATATAGTATTGCCAAAGTTTTTCATTGTTCCTTCTCAAGATATTAAGAATATACAAATTCCACAGTTTCATTATACTCATGCGCCAAATATGCAGAAAAATAGCTCACCAAACCCTTCACATTATCCCAATCCGACTGCCTCTATGAATATTGTATCACCAAAGGTGTTCATTGTTCCTCCTCAAGATACTCTCATGAATAGACAAATTCCACACTTTCATTATACTCATATTCCAAACAGGCAGAAAAATAGCTCACCAAACCTTTCACATAATCCCAGCCAAGCAGCTCCTGCAAGTACAGTATTTCCAAAAGTATTCATTGATACTCTCACCAATAGACAAATTCCACAGTTTCATTATACTCATGTTCCAAATATACAGAAAAATAGCTCACCAAACCCTTCACATTATCCCAGCCAAGCTGCCTCTATGAATATTGTATCACCAAAGGTGTCCATTGTTCATCCTCAAGCTACTAACAGACAAATTCCACGCTTTCATTACACTCATCCTTCAAAGCACCATAAAAATACCTCACCAATCATTTCCCATTATCCCAGTCCAACTGCTGCTGAAAATAGCAGACTTCCGATAAACCCTCATATTTTTAGCCATAATGCACCTGTGAATATGGTAACCTCTAAGTTCTCAAATAGCCTTTCTCAACCTACATTGGATGATAGACAAGTCGTACAGTTTCACCATAAACATTCACCAAAAGTACTTACAAATAAAGCTTCAAACCCTTATGTTGCCTCTTTAATTGCTGTTGCAAATAGGAAACCTTCAACGCCTCCCCAAGAACACCATAAAATGTCCCCCATGCATCAAAAAACCCGACACTTTTATCAAATTCATTCTCCAAAAGTCCCTAAGGATAGATCTTCACCATCCAACAGTTTCACTCATATTATCCCAGTGATTGGATTATTTACAAAGGGTTCCCGCAAGCCAACTTCACCTATACTGATGAATAAGAAAACTTCAAAGTCTTCCCACAATAAACTTCCAGCTGCGCCTGTGAATAAGAAAACTTCAATACCTTCTGGCAATCCTATTCCAACTACTCCTATGAATAGAACGTTCTCAACAATTCTGAGTGGTTCAAATGGTCAACAGATTCCAGGGTTTAATGAAATTCATAACCAAAACACTTCTAAAACTAGATTTTCAAATTTGTCCTATATTCCCAACCCAACAGATTCTATTAAGAGGAGAACTTCAAATCATTCCTACAATCCCACTACAACTATGGTGAATAGAAAATCATCAAATCATTCTGAAAATCCCATTCCAAATACCACTGTCAATCAGAAAACAACAAATCATTCTTACTATCCCACTCCAAATACCCCTGTCAACAGAACAACTAACCGTCCTCACAGTCCCACTCCAAATACCACTGTCAACAGAACAACTAACCGTCCTCACAGTCCCACTCCAAATACCCCTGTCAACAGAACAACTAACCGTCCTCACAGTCCCACTCCAAATACCCCCATGAACAGAACTACAAACCGTCCTCACAGTCCCACTCCAAATACCCCCATGAACAGAACTACAAACCGTCCTTACTATCCCACTCCAGATACCTCTGTGAATAGACGAACAACAAACCATCCTTACTATCCCACTCCAAATACCCCTGTGAATAGACGAACAACTAACCGTCCTTACTATCCCACTCCAAATACCCCCATGAACAGAACTACAAACCGTCCTTATTATCCCACTCCAGATACCTCTGTGAATAGACGAACAACAAACCATCCTTACTATCCCACTCCAAATACCCCTGTCAATAGACGAACGACAAACCGTCCTTACTATCCCACTCCAAATACCCCTGTCAATAGACGAACGACAAACCGTCCTTACTATCCCACTCCAAATACCCCTGTCAATAGACGAACGACAAACCGTCCTTACTATCCCACTCCAAATACCCCTGTCAATAGACGAACGACAAACCGTCCTTACTATCCCACTCCAGATACCTCTGTAAATCGGAGAACAACAAACCATCCTCACAGTCCCACTCCAAATACCCCCATGAACAGAACAACAAACCATCCTCACAGTCCCACTCCAAATACCCCCAAGAACAGAACTACAAACCGTCCTTACTATCCCACTCCAGATACCTCTGTGAATAGACGAACAACAAGCCATTCTTATAGTCGCACTCCAAATACCCCTGTCAATAGACGAACGACAAACCGTCCTTACTATCCCACTCCAAATACCCCCATGAACAGAACAACAAACCATCCTTACTATCCCACTCCAGATACCTCTGTGAATCGGAGAACAACAAGCCATTCTTATAGTCGCACTCCAAATACTCCTGTCAATAGGAAATTAAACCCTTCTCACAATCCCAGTCCATTTGCCTCTGAGGATAGGATATCTACGCCTCTGCCCACTCCACTTGTTGTCTTACATAGGAGAAATTCACCTTCTCACAATCCCACTCCAAATGCTCCTGTCAATAAAGCAACCTCGGTGTTATTTGTTCAACCCCCTTACATTACTCCTGGTAAAGTACAAATACCATGGATTCCTCGTATTAACTCTCCAAATACCCTTATCAATAGGAATTTATTAAAACCTCGTAATCTCTCTCCAACAGTTCCTGTTAAGAGAAGGTTATCAATACCATTCCCTAACAGGTCTCCAGATCCTTTTACTGATCCTATTCCTATTACACTTGTATACAGAAGGCCACCAACATTTCTCCACAAACCTACTAAAATTAATTTCATGATGAGGAAACCCCAAACATTTTCCCCCAGTCTGATAAACAAGGCTCCGAATTCTAGCAGATCTTTGAAATCTGTCTACTTTTCTTCAAATGGACGACCTTTTTTATCTTCTCATAGTTCTGCAAAGTCTCCCGATATATCCAGTCACAAGTCTCAGTTTATTAACAGACTCCCATCACAAAACCGTGACGCAGTTCACAATTCTCTGAAGCCAATCATCAGAGAAGGACATGCAGCTGCCCAAAATGAAAAGCTACGGCAGCTTAAAGTTTTGGACCAGAGCCTTGAAAAAGCCCTTTGATTTCTACCAGTTGGTCTAATCAAAACGCAGAATCAAGTATGATCAGCAGCAACTCTGCAAATAACAAATAGCTGCAACAAGGAGGACAAGTCATTAGGAGGTACGCAGTGAAATAATTGACAAGATGGCAGACCAGAGAACAGATGTTGATAAATATTTAGAGAACTCAGTCTGAGTAACACTGCAGTCATATCCGAATCCAACACAAGGGAGTTTCTTCTGCAGAGAGGTGACAAGTCAACTATCTCCAAAACCTTTGAAAGTTTTTAAACAAGCATTTCTAAAATGATGAAATCTTCATACATGTCTCTAGAAATGACACATGTAGTTAAAGGAAATCATTTGCAATTGACTGTTATAAAATAACTCATTGTACTTTTGAGTTTCAATGTGCTACATCTGTACATTATCATATGGATAAATAACATTACAATGTAGCTTCAATTATCCTTTGCCTGTTCTCCACTGGTGAAAGGATAAGACGACTGATGCCATGGGTTTTGAGCATATCCTATTTACCAGAAAATTATATGGTTAGAAGTGAAATATTCTCCAAACAGTTTGAGAAAACAGAGTTTACCAAATTATAAAATGAATAAAACGTTGGTAAATATGAAAGAGACAGGTCTCAAGTTGAATCCTGCTTATGTAAAGATCTTTGAAATCATTCACCGTCTTTTACATCGAACAGTCCTGTCTTCAATCCCGAACCCGAGTTCCACCATGCTTTAGCAAAGGGGAAAAGAGATTGGAACAGACGTCTGCCCTCATTTTCTTCTGGTGCAAGCCAGGTTCCTCAACCAGTTTCTAGTCCAATAACTTCGGAAATCCAAGTTCATTAATAAGGGAAAAGCCTTCAGGCTGATTCCCTATCCTCAACTCCACTTGAACAGAATGCCAGATCCTTTATGAAGTAACTTTCATCTCTTCCCATCTCTCTGGAAGGTATTGATTCCTTGTGGAGATAGATAGAAATCCATAGGGATTAAATACCCTCCAGTACATCACTCAGCTCAAACACTGAGCATCATCAGATTTTTTTTAATATCACACCTAAAGGCATCTTATCCTTATCTGACAGTTTCCACCAAAGATCACTGCATTGGAACCAAATTGCCCCTATCCATTCCCCTAAGAGCAGATGTCCGTTGTAGCATGTAATATGCTCGATGAGATAATTAAATAAGTCAGGTGGTAATTGGAATTGTAGCTGATTTTGTAAGGAACAGCACAAGCCATGTTCATCTTGTTTCTCTTCATCTCCGGCCCTGTTCGTTTGTTGTATTACACTCTACTAACATATTAGCAATAAAAAAAAGCACCTATGTTTTGAAAAGTTATCTGGATGAGAAATGGGGAACTGCAGTCAAATAGAGTGCACCATGCTAACTTATTTAACAGAAGGACTGAGGGGACCATCACAGTCTCTAGTGAAGCTAATTGAGGAATGACAAGAATGACTTTGGAGAACTGGGATATGTGGGGAGAGTTGTTGAAGGGGAAGGAACACTGCAGGGTTGGGAAGGGAAATATAAGCACAATGACTACAAAAGCAGGTTACACACTAACCATCCTGCACTGAGAAATTCACCTCCTGACTCTTTCCCCTCTCACATTAAGCCTGTGCCCTCTAGTTTTGGACTTGCCCTAACCTGGAGAAAAGACCTTGTCTATTTACCCTATCCGTGCCCCTCATTCTCCCCTTGATCTACTGGGTTTCCTCTGGGTGTTCCAGTTTCCTCCAACAATCCAAAGGTATGCAGGTCAGGAGAATTAGCCATGATAAATTGACCATAGTTTTAGGTACATTAGTTAGGGGTAAATATAGGGTAAGAGAATGGGTCTGGGTGGGTTACTGTTCAGAGGGTCAGTGTGGACTTGTTGGGCTGAAGGGCCTGTTTCCACACTGTCGGGAATCTAATCTAATCCCTATAGCTCCAACCCTGACAACATCCTTTTAAATCTTTTCTGAACCCTTTCAAGTTTCACAACATCCTTCCTATAACACGGAATCCAGAATTGCACGCAATATTCCAAAACCTTAATGAGCCCCAGCAAAATTACAGTAAATGCAAATCAAACTGTTCCCTGGGTGAGCTGAAAGAAAAATGATTGTGGTTGTTGGAAATCAGTCCTCTCAGCTGTAGAACATTGGTGTCAGAGATCCTCAGGATACAGTCACTTGTCCAGCCACCTTCAGCTGTTTCAGCCACAACTATCTCCCCATCGTAAAGACAGAAGTGACACTGAAGCAGCCCATGTCCAAATGTGGTAAGATCTGGGCAATTGGTATATCAGAATGGGCAGGCAAGTAGTAAGTAATATTTGTACCACATCAGAGCCAAGCAATAACAGTCTCCAACAACACAGAATCGAGCCATCACCCCATGACATTTAATGACATTACAATTCCTGAACCTGCATTACCAATATTCTGTGGGTTACCATTGATCAGAAACTGAACTAGCCAGATAAGCACTGTGACCACAAAAGCAGGTTACACGCTAACCATCCTGCACAGAGAATCTCCCCTCCTGTCTCCCCAAAGCCAGTCCATCGTCAATAAGGCACAAGTCAGGAGTGTAATGGAATCCTCCCCACTTGCCTGGATGAGTGCAGCTTTAATAACATTTGAGAAGATTGACACCATCCAGGATAAAACAGCCCCGTTGTTTGGCACTACATCCACAAGCATCCGCTCCCTCCACCACTGACACTCAGGAGAAGCAAGTGTTCTATCTACAAGATGCACCGCAGATGTTCACCAAAGATTCTGAGTTAGCATCTTTAACATGAAAAATGACAAATGGTTAGAGGGGTTTGCAAGGGTAGATAATTGTCACCGGGACACCGCACTCATTTCAGAAACAGCAAAATAAGAACAGTAGAATTTTGTAAAATCAGAGACTTGTGTTGAAGAACTAACTCTACAATTGTCATTCCCCTCATTAAGCTCATAATTGCTTGGATCTTAAGCTAACACCTCCTGTCCCTCAGCCTTGCCTAAAACTGCTAAACTCCTCAAATCCCTCACACTTCATGCAAACTATGGGATTCTTTAATTAAACAACTGCATGCTGGAACTCTGAAACAAAACAGGAATTATTGGAGAAACTCTGCAGGTTTGACAGCATCTGTGGAGAGAAAGTAGAGTTAACATTTTGAATCCAGTGACCCTTCTCAAAACAGAAACTCAGCTTTCTCCCACTGATGTTGCCAGACCTGTTGAGTTTCTCCAGCAATTTCTGCTTTTGTGTGGGAACCTTTACTTGCCCTGTTTTCTGTCTCCAATCTAAATTATGGGCGGCACGGTGTCACAGTGGTTAGTACTGCTGCCTCACACCACCAGAGACCTGGGTTCAATTCCCGACTCAGGCGACTGACTGTGTGGAGTTTGCACATTCTCCCCGTGTCTGTGTGGGTTTCCTCCGGGTGCTCCGGTTTCCTCCCACAGTCCAAAGATGTGCCGTCAGGTGAATTGGCCATGCTAAATTGCCTGTAGTGTTAGGTAAGGGGTAAATATAGGGGTATGGGAGGGTTGTGCTTCGGCGGGTCGGTGTGGACTTGTTGGGCCAAAGGGCCTGTTTCCACACTGTAAGTAATCTAATCTAAAACCTAAACTGAGTGTTACCTAAATATTGTGTGCTAACTTTCTTTTTACGATTTTTCTATAGCATATTTCACAACTTCAGGACTTCCTAGAAATTTCACAGCCAATTAAGAATTTTGTTTTGATGTGTAATCAGTAGGAAAATAGTACATTCAACTTGTGCACAACAAACACCCAAAAATTACTTAATAACCAGATAATCTGTTTGAACCATATTTTGAAGAGATCGGTATTGACCACTATAGGGGACAACTCACCTGCCTGTCTTCAAATAGTACTATTGGACCATTAACGTGCAGATTAGAATAGAATCCCTGCAGTGTGGAAACAGGCCATTTGACCCAACAAGTCCACTCTGGCCCTCCGAAGAGTATCCCACCCAGATCTATTCTCCTACCCTATTACTCTACATTTTCCCTGACTAATGCACCTAACCTACAAATCCCTGAAGACTACGGGCAATTTACTTTTGGTCAATTCACCGGACCTGCACATCTTTGGCCTGTGGGAGGAAACCGGAGCACCCGGGGGAGAATGTGCAAACTCCACACAGACAGTCACATGAGGGTGGAATTGAACCTGGGTCCCCAGCGCTGAGGCAGTGGCGCTAACTACCGTGCTGCCATACCACCAGGCTAGAGGACAAACAACACCTGAAAAAAACATCAGCTTCAATCAAAATGAAGCGCTCAACTACATCTCTGCAGAGGAACCCTGTGTGACCCGACAATTAAGGGAGAAATAGGTTTTTCCCTGCCCGCATTAAAAAAAACTTGTAAAATTCTGAAATGCGGAAAACAACAAAAACTATCTGGAAAGATTTAGATCTATCAATAGATAGGACAGATAAACAAACGTCTTTGTCAGGATCTTAAAGAACTGGTGCTTTTGAGTTTGCACTCGAACCCTGACCCATCAGTGAAGTATGGATCTGACAACAAGAAGCAAACATTTGGAGTAAGAACTAAAATAAAAATCGATGTTAGATTACAGAACTGTCCAGGCCCACCCTATCCCCACACACCAGGCCTTGTCATCACATGGGCTGCTACCACATCTAACCACACTGTCAGCCACTAAAAACCCCATTAGCAGATATTCATTTTTATCTTTAACCCCCTCCTTTGTCTATCCAACTGTGTTTCTCTCTCTCTTCGGGCTCTATTTGTACTCATCCCTTTGCTCTCACCCCATGCCTCCACCCCACTTTCTGCATAAATATGAACCCATCTACAATCAAGTCTGAAGCACGGTCACTGGATTTGAAACATTAACTCTGCTTTCTCTCCACAGATGCTGTCAGACCTGCTGAGTTTTTCCAGCAATTTGTTTTTGTTAGAGAACCTGACTCCTAATAGAGGTAACAGGTCAGTGATGAGGCTGCCTATTTTCCATTTTTGTGACTGTATTCTAAACCAACTTGTGTTTATTCCTCAAGTCAAAACACTTCAAAACGTCATGGAAAGAAACTAAACCCCACAATTTTACCAAGAAAACACCAAATCAAGTTCCTCAAAATGCTATACCTTAAAAGAATAAACCATAGGAATGTTTCTAAGCGTCATGACAAACCACACAAGACTTGATCTAGATGAGAACATTATTCCAGGTTTAATGTAAACACTATCAACTTGGAATAGAATGTATTCAGGTAGAGGATACACATTAGCTTTCCTGTCCCATCAAATGCTGATAAGGTAGATACAGCATGGGGCTCGATGCAGAGTAATGCTCACTCTCCTCTTTCCACTTTAAACACTCCCAGGACAGCGACAATCTGGTGGATAATAAGTAAAACTCCTTCAAAACTCTTCATCAAACACTCCCAGGACAGATACAGCACAGATAGGATAAAGAGTAAAGCTCTCTCTACACTATCCCCATCAGGTACTCCTAGGACAGGTATACCAGAGGTTAGAGACACAGTCATGTTCCTTCACACCGTTCCCATCAAACACTTCCACGACGTGTCCAACACTGACTTGAATAAAGTTCCATCCAGACTGTTCCCATGTAGGCTGCTGAGTGTCTCCGTACATTGGTATATCTGAAGCTGTGTGAGGGAAATCAGGTGCAGACTTGTATCTGAACCTTGGTCACCAGATTGTGATTTACAGAAGGCCATCCTGGTGAGAACCAATTTCACTCTGAACAAAATGTTCAGGTTGTTTTTTTGTTTTAACAGGAAAGAGGATAATAATCTGAAATAGACATTTCTGCTTAGTATATACAGTGCCTCATTTGCTTTAGTGGAAGTTTAAGTACTCGGACCCCGAGGGAACAGATAACAAGTTAGAAGTTAGCAGAACTATTCTGGGATTTGGGTTGACAGAGTAGCCCTTCCCTGGATCGATGTTGCAATGTAATTGTGTTCAAAAGGTAATTCACTTCATTTTTATTCAGTCTCACTTAATTTAATCAATTTAGGTGCAGGTTAGAAGGCTCTTAATTTGACTCCTCTCAAAAATAAAAATGATATCCATCAGAACCAATCAGAACCAATCAAAACCCAGCAGGGTCAAAACCCTGAGCATGAGCTTTACAATAATTCCAATGGTTTCATCTTATGGACTGTGATTGCCAAAGTGTTGGTGATGTGCCTTTGTTTTAATATTTTTTACTCTGATAAAAAGTACCGGAAGTGATATCACTCACTTTAACAGACCAGAACAGGTAAATAGAAAGCGGAACAGAACACTGGAGCCTCACTGATGATGTTACGTAGCATGGTGACGAAACATCTGAGAACAAACCTTCCAGCTCAGCGAGCAATCTTACAACCTGAACCTGAAACTGAGCTACAAATCTTCTCAAAAATTGAAACTTTTACTTATAAATCAATTTATTTTAAAAGATATTTCAGGGAAACATTAAGAAGCATTATTCAATAATAGATGCTGTGGCTTCTCTACCACTCACATCACTTTGCACTTTTGCGATGAATCTTTCTCTGTCTTCGCCTGTCTACGTACTTTCTCTGTTGAACAAAGACAATTCTGGTAAAATAAACATTTGCAATAATAATATAAAATTTAGGTCAAATTAAATGTTTAAAATGCACTGCGGTGAAACTGACAATTGAAACTTAGATCCCCGAAAGTGTAGAAACAGGCCCTTCGGCCCAACCAGTCCACACCGACCCTCCAACGAGTAACCCACCCAGACCCATTACCCTCTGACTAATGCACCTAACACTATGGGCGATTTAGCATGGCCAATCCACCTGACCTGCACATCTTTGTGACTGTGGGAGGAAATGGGAATACCCAGAGGAAACCCACACAGACACTGGGAGAATGTGCAAACTCCACACAGACAGTTGCCCGAGGCTGGAATTGAACGTGGGACCCTGGTGCTGTGAGGCAGCAGTGCTAACCACTGAGCCACCGTGCTGTGATGCAATAGATCAAACTCTTTCCATGCCACTTGCATCACACAGAATGCCAATAGACTAGATCCCTTCAAATGCATCATAATCCCAATGACCCATAGATTTCCCATTCACTCACTGCACTGAATCTCTGTTCACAATCATCATACAGAACCTCAATGGACCAAATCTCTATGTACAAGATAACTTCCTTATCACACCGATTATAGAGCGTTAAGACAAACAATATTCCTTTTTAATCATGCCCATCTGAAGAATCCCAATGGACCAGATTCCTTTCTAATCACTCCCATCATATGGAATGTGAAAAGACCAGAACTTTTCCACATCATGCCCACAGAATCCCTCTGGATCAGAATTGTATATGGTGTGTTGCTCATCAGATAGAATCTGAACGTACCAGATCTGTTCCCAATCATACCCATCATTCAGAATTTCAATGGAACAGATCTCTTTTCACTCTGATTATACAGGATCCCAATGAGACACCACCCACGCCCTCCACCTCCTCCATGATTTTCGCTTCCCCGATCCCCAACGCCTTATCTTCACCATGGACATCCAGTCCCTGTACACCTCCATTCACCATCACGAAGGACTCAAAGCCCTCCGCTTCTTCCTTTCCTGCCATACCAACCAGTACCCTTCCACTGACACCCTCCTTCGACTGACTGAACTGGTCCTCACCCTGAACAACTTCTCTTTCCAATCCTCCCACTTCCTCCAAACCAAAAGAGTAGCCATGGGCACCCGCATGGGCCCCAGCTATGTCTGCCTCTTCATAGGATATGTGGAACAGTCCATCTTCCGCAGCTACACTGGCACCACCCCCCACCTTTTCCTCCGCTACATCGATGACTGTATCGGCGCTGCCTCGTGCTCCCACGAGGAGGTTTAACAGTTCATCCACTTTAGCAACACCTTCCACCCAGACCTCAAATTTACCTGGACTGTCTCAGACTCCTCCCTCCCCTTCCTAGACCTTTCCATTTCTTTCTCGGGCGACTGAATCAACACGGACATTTACTACAAATCAACTGACTCCCACAGCTACCTAGACTACACCTCCTCCCACACTGCCCCCTGTAAAAACGCCATCCCATATTCCCAATTCCTTCGTCTCCGCCGCATCTGCTCCCAGGAGGACCAGTTCCAATACCGTACAGCCCAGATGGCCTCCTTCTTTAAAGACCACAATTTCCCCCCAGATG
Source organism: Hemiscyllium ocellatum (assembly GCF_020745735.1). NCBI lineage: Eukaryota > Metazoa > Chordata > Chondrichthyes > Orectolobiformes > Hemiscylliidae > Hemiscyllium > Hemiscyllium ocellatum. The sequence goes on from NC_083450.1 coordinate 1,058,652, forward strand.
TGATCGACGATGCTCTCCACCGCATCTCCTCCACTTCCCGCTCCTCCGCCCTTGAGCCCCGCCCCTCCAATCGCCACCAGGACAGAACCCCACTGGTCCTCGCCTACCACCCCACCAACCTCCGTATATCACATCATCCGTCGTCATTTCCGCCACCTCCAAACGGATCCCACCAGCAGGGATATATTTCCCTTTCCTCCCCTATCAGCGTTCCGAAAAGACCACTCCCTCCGTGACTCCCTCGTCAGATCCACACACCCCCCACCAACCCAACCTCCACTTCCGGCACCTTCCTCTGCAACCGCAAGAAATGCAAAACTTGCGCCCACACCTCCCCCCTCACTTCCCTCCAAGGCCCCAAGGGATCCTTCCATATCCGCCACAAATTCACCTGCACCTCCACACACATCATCTATTGCATCCGCTGCACCCGATGTGGCCTCCTCTATATTGGGGAGACGGGCCGCCTACTTGCGGAATGCTTCAGGGAACACCTCTGGGACCCCTGGACCAACCAACCCAACCACCCCGTGGCTCAACACTTTAACTCCCCCTCCCACTCCACCAAGGACATGCAGGTCCTTGGACTCCTCCACCGGCAGACCATAACAACACGACGGTTGGAGGAAGAGCGCCTCATCTTCCGCCTGGGAACCCTCCAACCACAAGGGATGAACTCAGACTTCTCCAGTTTCCTCATTTCCCCTCCCCCCACCTTGTCTCAGTCAAATCCCTCGAACTCAGCACCGCCCTCCTAACCTGCAATCTTCTTCCTGACCGCTCCGCCCCCACCCCACTCCGGCCTATCACCCTCACCTTGACCTCCTTCCAACTATCGCATTTCCAACGCTCCTCCCCCAAGTCCCTCCTCCCTACCTTTTATCTTAGCCTGCCTGGCACACTCTCCTCATTCCTGAAGAAGGGCTCATGCCCAAAACATCGATTCTCCTGTTTCTTGGATGCTCCCTGACCTGCTGCGCTTTTCCAGCAACACATTTTCAGCCCAGAATCCCAATGAACCAAGTTCTTATTTATTCCCATCATGCAGAATCCTAGTGGGCCAGATTCCTCTTTCCTCTCATCACACAAAATCCGAATCAATCAGATCCCTTTTATTTAACTACTATCAGACCATATCCCTCCTTATTCACTCCCTCACATAATTCCATTGGACCAGTTCTCTTCCACATCATGCCCATGATACAGAATCCATATAGTCCAGGTGCCTATTTACTCCTGTCCCAATGGACTCATCCGTAATTACTCAGAGAGGCGTGGCCAATGGATATTTCTTGAGATGGTGGAAAGTTTGATTGCCAAATTTCCAAGGGGACTCTTGGTTTTCCTGATAAATATTAACAATCTGGATATAGGGAAAATTTCAAAGCTTGCAGATGACACCAAACATGAAAGAATTACAAACTGTGATAAGGCCAGAGGAGAACTTCAGAAGGACAGTGACAAGTTGGTGAAATGGACAGTTAGGGAGCAGACAAGGCTCCATGCAGCAATGTGTAAGGTCAGATAGATTAGAGGCTACAATTCCAAAGCTGGCACAGGGGCAGACAGACCCGGGTATGTGTGTTCACAGATCACTAAAGCTGGCAGGACAAGTGAAGAGAACAGTTAATAAAACTTGCAACATTCCCAGCTTTACTAATAGGAACATAGAGTATAAGAGCAGGGAGGTGATGTTGAACTTGTACCTGTTAGACCTCAGCTGGTCTGTTGTGTACAGTTGTTCGCTGCCCATTAAAGGAAATATTTGAATGGACTGGAGAGACTTAAGATGTGATTTATAAGAATAGTGCCGGGAATTAGAATCTTCAGTTATAAGAATAGATTGAAAATGTAGGTACTGTTCTCTTCGGAGAGAAAAAGGCTGAGAGAAAGTATATTCCTGTTAGGGTGAAAGGGAAAGCTGGTAGGGAAAGGGAATGCTGGATGACTAAAGAGATTGAGGGTTTGGTTAAGAAAAAGAAGGAAGCATATGTCAGGTATAGACAGGATAGATCGAGTGAATCCTTAGAAGAGTATAAAGGAAATAGGAGTATACTTAAGAGGGAAATCAGGAGGGCAAAAAGGGGACATGAGATAGCTTTGGCAAATAGAATTAAGGAGAATCCAAAGGGTTTTTACAAATACATTAAAGACAAAAGGGTAACTAGGGAGAGAATAGGGCCCCTCAAAGATCAGCAAGGCAGCCTTTGTGTGGAGCCACAGAAAATGGGGAGATACTAAATGAATATTTTGCATCAGTATTTACTGTGGAAAAGGATATGGAAGATATAGACTGTAGGGAAATAGATGGTGACATCTTGCAAAATGTCCAGATTACAGAGGAGGAAGTGCTGGATGTCTTGAAACTTTTAAAAAATGGATAGATCCCCAGAGCTGATCAGGTGTACCCGAGAACTCTGTGGGAAGCTAGAGAAGTGATTGCTGGGCCTCTTGCTGAGATATTTGTATCATTGATAGTCACAGGTGAGGTGCCAGAAGACTGGAGGTTGGCAAACGTGGTGCCACTGTTTAAGAAGGATGGTAAGGACAAGCCAGGGAACTATAGACCAGTGAGACTGACCTCGGTGGTGGGCAAGTTGTTGAAGGGAATCCTGAGGGACAGGATGTACATGTATTTGGAAAGGCAAGGACTGATTAGGGATAGTCAACATGGCTTTGTGCATGGGAAATCATGTCTCACAAACTTGATTGAGTTTTTTGAAGAAGTAACAAAGAGGATTGATGAGGGCAGAGCAGTCGATGTGATCTATATGGACTTCAGTAAGGCGTTCGACAAGGTTCCCCATGGGAGACTGGTTAGCAAGGTTAGATCTCATGGAACACAGGGAGAACCAGCCATTTGGATACAGAACTGGCTCATAGGTAGAAGACAGAGGGTGGTCTTGGAGGGTTGTTTTTCAGACTGGAGGCCTGTGACCAGTGGAGTGCCACAAGGATCGGTGCTGGGCCCTCTACTTTTTGTCATTTCCATAAATGATTTGGATGCGAGCATAAAAGGTACAGTCAGGCAGGAAAGAGATGGTCGTGTGAGGGAACCTTGGTTGACGAGGGAGGTTGAATGTCTAGTAAAGAGGGAGAAGGAGGCTTACATAAGGTTGAGGAAACAAGGTTCAGACAGAGCATTGGAGGGATACAGGATAGCCAGGAGGGAGCTGAAGAAAGGGATGAGGAGAGCTAAGAGAGGGCATGAAAAATCTTTGGCGGGTAGGATCAAGGATAACCCCACGGCCTTTTATGTGTATGTGAGAAACATGAGAATGACGAGAACGAGGGTAGGTCCGATCAAGGACAGTAGTGGGAGATTGTGTATTGAGTCGGAAGCGATAGGAGAGGTCTTGAGTGAGTACGTTTCTTCAGTATTTACAAATGAGAGGGACCGTATTGTTGAAGAGGAGAGTGTGAAACAGACTGGTAAGCTAGAAGAGATACTTGTTAGGAAGGAAGATGTGTTGGGCATTTTGAAAAACTTGAGGATAGACAAGTCCCCCGGGCCTGACGGGATATATCCTAGGATTATGTGGGAAGCAAGAGAGGAAATTGCAGAGCCATTGGCAATGATCTTTTCGTCTTCACTGTCAACGGGGGTGGTACCAGGGGACTGGAGAGTGGCGAATGTTGTGCCCCTGTTCAAAAATAGGGATAACCCCGGGAATTACAGGCCAGTTAGTCTTACTTCGGTGGTAGGCAAAGTAATGGAAAGGGTACTGAGGGATAGGATTTATGAGTATCTGGAAAGACACTGCTTGATTAGGGACAGCCAGCACGGATTTGTGAGGGGTAGGTCTTGCCTTACAAGTCTTATTGAATTCTTTGAGGAGGTGACCAAGCATGTGGATGAGGGTAGAGCAGTGGATGTAGTGTACATGAATTTTAGTAAGGCATTTGATAAGGTTCCCCATGTTCGGCTTATGCGGAAAGTCAGGAGGCATGAGATAGAGGGAAATTTGGCCAGTTGGATAGAGAACTGGCTAACCGGTCAAAGTCAGAGAGTGATGGTAGATGGTAAATATTCAGCCTGGAGCCCAGTTACAAGTGGAGTTCCGCAGGGATCAGTTCTGGGTCCTCTGCTGTTTGTAATTTTTATTAATGACTTGGAAGAGGGAGTCGAAGGGTGGGTCAGTAAATTTGCAGACGATACAAAGATTGCTGGATTTGTGGATAGTGAGGAGGGCTGTTGTCGGCTGCAAAGGGACTTAGATATGATGCAGAGCTGGGCTGAGGAGTGGCAGATGGAGTTCAACCCTGTCAAGTGTGAGGTTGTCCATTTTGGAAGGACAAATAAGAATGCGGAATACAGGGTTAACGGGAGGGTTCTTAGTAAGGTGGAGGAGCAGAGGGATCTTGGGGTCTATGTTCATAGATCTTTGAAAGTTGCCACTCAGGTGGATAGAGCTTGTAAGAAGGCCTATGGTGTATTAGCGTTCATTAGCAGAGGGATTGAATTCAAGATTCGTGAAGTGATGTTGCAGCTGTACAGGACCTTGGTAAGGCCACATTTGGAGTACTGTGTGCAGTTCTGGTCACCTCACTTTAGGAAAGATGTGGAAGCTTTGGAGAGGGTGCAGAGGAGATTTACCAGGATGTTGCCTGGAATGGAGAATAGGTCGTATGAGGATAGGTTGAGAGTTCTCGGCCTTTTCTCATTGGAATGGCGAAGGATGAGGGGTGACTTGATAGAGGTTTATAAGATGATCAGGGGAATAGATAGAGTAGACAGTCAGAGACTTTTTCCCTGGGTACAACAGAGTGTTACAAGGGGACATAAATTTAAGGTGAAGGGTTGAAGGTATAGGGGGAATGTCAGGGGTAGGTTCTTTACCCAGAGAGTGGTGGGGGCATGGAATGCGCTGCCTGTGGGAGTGGTAGAGTCAGAATCATTGGTGACCTTTAAGTGGCAATTGGATAGGTACATGGATAGGTGCTTAATCTAGGATAGATGTTCAGCACAACATTGTGGGCCGAAGGGCCTGTTCTGTGCTGTATTGTTCTATGTTCTATGTTCTATGACACTAAAATTGGAGGTGGAGTGGACAGTGAAGAGGGTTAACTCAGATTACAACAGGATCTGGACCAGATGAGTCAATGGGCTAAGAAGTGGCAGATGGAGTTTAATTCAGATAAATGTGAGGTGCTGCATTTTGGGAAAGCAAATCTTAGCAGGACTTATACACTTCATGGTAAGGTCCTAGGGAGTGTTGCTGAACAAAGAGACCTTGGAGTGCTGGTTCATAGCTTCTTGAAAGTGGAGTTGCAGGTAGGTAGGATAGTGAAGAAGGCATTTGGTATGCTTTCCTTTATTGGTCAGAGTATTGAGTACAGGAGTTGGGAGGTCATGTTGCGGCTGTACAGGACATTGGTTAGGCCACTGTTGGAATATTGCGTGCAATTCTGGTCTCCTTCCTGTTGGAAAGATGTTGTGAAACTTGAAAGGGTTCAGAAAAGATTTACAAGGATGTTGCCAGGGTTGGAGGATTTGAGCTACAGGAAGAGGTTGAACAGGCTGGGGCTGATTTCCCTGGAGCGTCGGAGGCTGAGGGGTGACCTTATAGAGGTTTACAAAATTATGAGGGGCATGGATAGCATAAGTAGGCAAAGTCTTTTCCCTGGGGTGGGGGAGTCCAGAACTAGAGGGCATAGGTTTAGGGTGAGAGGGGAAAGATATAAAAGAGACCTAAGGGGCAACTTTTTCACGCAGAGGGTGGTATGTGTATGGAATGAGCTGCCAGAGGATATGGTGGAGGCTGGTACAATTACAGCATTTAAGAGGCATTTGGATGGGTATATGAATAGGAAGGGTTTGGAGGGATATGGGCCGGGTGCTGGCAGATGGGACTAGATTGGGTTGGGATATCTGGTCAGCATGGACAGGTTGGGCCGAAGGGTCTGTTTCCGTGCTGTACATCTCTATGACTCTGTGTGGTTGAAGTTTTCAAAATCATGAGCAAGCCCAATACAATAGATGGGGAGAAGCTATTCCCACTTATAAAATGAACAACGATGAGAGGGGCGTAGATTTAAAGTGATGTTCAAACAGATGAAGGGTAATGCAAGAACATCCTTTTTCACAGCAAGTACTTAAGGAATGAAATACATTTCCTGGAAGCATCAACTGAGGCAACCAAGAGGGCACTGGATGATTATTTTGATAGAATGGTGGGCAGAGATATGGGTAAAAGGGAAGGGATTATGGCTATATAAAATGACCTCTTACTGCACCATAACAATCCTGTAATTCGGTGATCCATCATAAAGAATCCAGGAGAAAGCAGATGCTGGAAAAGTCAGAGTCAAAAAGGGTAGTGCTGGAAAAGCTCAGCAAGTCAGGCAGCATCTGAGTAGCAGGAGAGTCGATGTTTCAGGCATAAGCCCTTATCAGGATGCAGTATGACCTGCTGTGCTTTTCCAGCAACACCCTTTTCAATAAATCACCTGATCAATAATCCAGAGGCCCAGGCTAATGTTCTGGGTCATTGGTTCAATCACACCACAGCACCTGGGGAAATTTGAATGCAAGTAGTAATTCTGTTGTATAAAGACAGTTTCAGTAATCTGTCACCAATTGTTGTAAAAATCCATCTTGTTCAACAATGCCCTTTCGAGATTGAAGTCTGCCGAAAGTCACCTGGGCTTGTCTAACATGTGACACCAACCCTACAACAATGTGGTTGGATCTCGATTACCTTGTGAAATGGTTATGCAAGTGACTGAGCCCGAGGACAATATTAGGATGGGCCACAAATGCTGGCCTTTCCAGCAACGTCAAAATCTCAAGAAAGATTAAAGAAAAACTACAGAATCCAAGTGGATCAGATCCCTTCCATGTCACCCTCATCACTTCGGATCCCAGTCAAGCTGTTTCAAATCATTTTCCATTCACCCCTCTTGTGTAGAATTTCAATGGATCACCAGTTCCCGGGAACACTGATAGGAATTTCGAGACACAAGTTAATACAGAACAACTGTAATCAAAAACCCGAGGACCCAATGAGAATTGGTGGCTTCGAGGACATAGAAATATTCCCACTAAGGAAGATGAACGTTAACCACAATGAATAAAACTTTGGGATTGATTACACTAAGTTTATAATTAACTAGATTAACTAAAATGTGGACTAGTATTGATTGTTAGGGCTCATATTCTAATGAATATATTTCAGTGCTGTAGCTTTAAACCAGCTGTCAGTCATATTCACCTGTTACTTCAGCTTTTTCCATTTTCACCAGACCTTTATACAGCTCCTGGATGGGATTCCTGCCCAAGGTGATCATCCCATGAAGCCAGGTCAGCAGCATTCGGTAACCATGCTCCTTATAACTGTTACTTCCTGCAGCCAGAGGATAATTCAGATTAATGTTAACACAAACTTGAAACTTTGAAATCCATTGAGCATTGTTATTCCTTCTCACCTTATGCTCAGGAATGCACAAACCAACATTGCAAAAGGTATTTTCACTCTGAATCTAATCTGTACTGTCTCTGCGCTGGGGAGTGTTTGATGGGGACAGTTAGGAGGAAGGTTTACTCTGTACCTAACCTAATGCTATATCTTTTCCAGGAATGCTTGATGGAAACAGTACAGAAGGTGCTTTACACTGTATCTAATACTGTCCCTATCCTGGGAAAGTTGCAGCCACAGAGTGGAGGGGAAGCTTTATTCTGTATCAAGCACTGTGCAGTACCTGGGAGAGTTTGACTGGGGTATTGTAAGATCATATGTTTAAATCATTTGTCTTTTTCGTGGTGAAGCAGAAAGAACAGCAAATAAGCAACTAAGCTGGAAAATTGGCTGTCATCAAATGTGACTTCAAATGCATCAACAGAGTAATGTTCAAGATGGTGTTTACCTGAACAGCCACTGATACCCAGACAGTCAGTCTCAGCTTGTGTTAAACTAAAGCAGGTTCTCAATTAATATTGAAGGCATTATTTTCTTTATCAGTTGTCCCAATGTTTGTTCCAAATTTGCCTGACATCCCCAGTTGTAATTCAGTTGTAATGTCCTGCTCTTTGCTTCATATACCTGTCCACTGAGTCTCCACGGCTTTGAAGTGTTTCTTGGAGAAATCCCAACGCTCTGCCAACTTCCTCCAATCACCTGGGCTTCAGGTCCTTTGTGGCCAACTTCCAAATCACAGAGCTGGCATGACCCAGCTTCTGCACATGGTTAAACGTCAGGTCCGGTACAGAGTCCCCCTGTCCTTCTGAAGCAGCCTGGGGAAAAGAGCAGAAGGACATTTCGACCACAGTCTGACAGAGTCAGAGAGCTGATAGTTATTGGAACTGGTGAAAGGGTTATATGGAGGTTAATGGGACTGGGCAGCATACTGAGTTAATGCAGGGCTTATGCCCACTCGAATTGACAAAAGCTGTCTGTTCTGATGTGTCCTAACCATGATGTGTACAAAATCATGATTGGGTGCGTGTTCTCTTCAAATTATTTCCTATCACATAAATCAACTGAAATATTGGACATAACCTCACATCCATTTGTATTTATCAGAACCCTTTCTCAGTTTTTAGATTAGATTAGATTCCCTACAGTGTGGAAACAGGCCCTTCAGCCCAATAAGTCCATGCTGACCCTCCGAAGAGTAACCCACCCAGACCTCCAGCCCCCTCTGACTAATGCACCTAACACTACGGGCAGTTTAGCATGGCCAGTTCAGCTAACCCGCGCATCTTTGGACTTGGGGAGGAAATCAGAGCACCCGGAGCAAATCCGCACAGACACGGGGAGAATGTGCAAACTCCACACAGACAGTCACCTGAGGCTGGAATTGAACCTGGGACCCTGGTGCTGTGAGGCAGCAGTGCTAACCACTGAGCTACTGTGCTGCCCCTTGACAGATTCCTGGCCAAAACAAAACTCATGAACCACCACATTTCAACCTGACCTGAAAACAAGAGCTGGTTTAGTTTAAACTTTCTGCATTTACTCTCAGCTCCATTATCAGGATTGGCCTAGATTTAGCCAGGGGGAACACAGGAATTGACAGACAGATGCTGGTCTCCTCGAATGAGAAGGAAATACTGTCTGCTGCAGCCCAGTGGGTGCTAGCTTCACATCAGTCAATGGGTCATGGTTTCAATCCCCAGTTGTTAGACCTGAATACAAAATCTAAACTAGCGTTCTAGTGTGATGCTGACCCAGAGGGAAAACCCAGTCAAACGTGCAAATGACAAAATCACCTGTGTGAGCAGTACATTAATTTACAAGTATTAGTTTTTTTTAAAAAAATATGTATTTTCTTCTTGGTAAAGGAGCATTGCACTGTTGGAGGTGCTGTCTTTTGTGGTAAATTGGAGATCCTGTCTGCTTTCTTGGTTGGACAGAAGCAATCCCATGCACTATTCAGAGTCAGGGAGATGTTACCCAGATCCTGGCCAATATTATCTATCAGAGCTGAAAATGTGTTGCTGGAAAAGCGCAGCAGGTCAGGCAGCATCCAAGGAGCAGGAGAGTCGACGTTTCGGGCATAAGCATTCCTGAAGAAGGGCTCATGCCCGAAACATCGATTCTCCTGTTCCTTGGATGCTGCCTGACCTGCTGCGCTTTCCCAACAACACATTTTCAGCTCTGATCTCCAGCATCTACAGTCCTCACTTTCTCCTACAATATTATCTATCAACCAAGCAATTACTAACATGTGAATTGAGAGCAGAAATAAAGTATTCAGGGCCCCCCTGTGTGCTCTGTCTTTCAATAAGATCCTGGCTGATTGGTTTGTGTTCTGAATTCCACATTCTCAACTAACCTAGACAATCTTTGACTCCCTTACCAAAAGGAAATTACCTGTCTCTTTAAAATATTCATGATTAAAATATTCATGATCCCGCCTCCTGTACCTTCTGACGCAGAGTTCCAAAGTTGCACCATTCTTTGAGATAAAAGAATTCCTGTCATCCCTGTCTGAAAAGGAAGATCTTTAATTTTAAATGTGCCCCAGTTCTGGACTCACACACAAGTGGAAACATTTTCTCCACATTCAACCTGTCAAGATCTTATCAACTTCAAAACAAATGACCGCCCACTCTTCTGACTTCTCGTCCAAACAAGCCCAGGCCACCGAGTCTTTCTGTATAAGGTAACCACACATTTCAGGTAGCACACAATCACCTTCACCATTTAAACACAGGCAAATCCGAGAGAAAAAAGCATGAGGGGTGGTGTAGGAGGGAGGGTCTTAGATATTTGGGACATGGTGACCAATTTTAGGAAAGGACAATCTTCTTCAGAAGAGATGGCTTCATCTCAGCAAATCTCCTGGATGAGAGAGTAAGTAACGCAGTGAGGGGAGAGTTAAACTTTTAAACCAGGGAGGTCATAGTCTTAGTCATAGAGATGTACGACATGGAAACAGACCCTTCGGTCCATCCCCTCCATGCCGACCAGACATCCCAACCCAATCTAGTCCCACCTGCCAGCACCCATCCCACCCATATACCCATCCAGATGCCTTTTAAATGGTGCAATTGTAGCAGCCTCCACCACTTCCCCTAGCAGCCCACTCCACGCATACACCACCCCATTCATGAAAAAGCTGACCCCCCCACCCCCCCACCCCCCCACCCCCAAGGTCCCCTCCCCCATAACTTTTCCCTCTCACCCCAAACCTATGCCCTCCAGTTCTGGACTCCCCACACCAGGGAGAAGACCCAGTGGCTTGTCAAATGGACGTAGTTTTGAATATACCAGAGAGGGCAAAAGACAGAAGATGATGAATGGAGGAAAAGGAAATGAAGGAAGACTTTAGTGCTGACGGTGAATAAAGAAATGATCGTCTTCCAATGGGAAAGAAAGAGATAAGGGCAGCATTAAATTAAATGTTTTTAAATGCACAGATTATAGTGATCAAAACTGGGGAACTGGAAGCAGAAATTGCTGTGGGTCAGTGTGATATAATAACATTGACAGAACAGGACTGGACACTTAACGTTCAGAATTATAAGGCTTTTAGTAGAAACAGAGGACAGACCCATGAGAAATAAACTTGGGGTATCCAAAACTAGAGTACCCTGGATGACAAAGGAGCCTGGTGAGGAAATATGAAAGAAAGAGGAGGCATGTGATGCATGCTGGGATAATAATAATAGCAATAAAAACCAGAAAGAGTCTCTCAATTGTAGGAAAAAGGCGAAGGCTAGAATAAGGAAGACTAAAAGCATGAGGAAAGGGTGGCAGGATGTGCTAAAACAAAAAGTAATATCTTCTTCAAACATATTAATAATAGAACATTAATGAAGGATAGAGTGGGGCTCATAAGGAAGGGGAGCTGCTGACTGAGGCAAAGGGTATGTTGGAGGTACTACATGGATATTTTGCTTCTGTCTTTACCAAGTTAGAAAATGGTGACAATGGCCCAGTTAAAAATGTGAGTGTTGAGCAACTGAGTCAGACAGATAATGAAGAATAGGAGAATAGGAAAGAATAGGAGGGCAAAACAGGGATATGAGATAGCTTTGGCAAATACAGCTAAGGAGAATCCAAAGGGTTTTTACAAATATATTAAGGACAAAAGGGTAACTAGGGAGAGAATAGGGCCCCTCAAAGATCAGCAAGGCGGCCTTTGTGTGGAACCGCAAAAAATGGGGGAGATACTAAATAATTTTGCATCAGTATTTACTGGGAAAAGGATATGGTAGATATAGACTGTAAGAAAATAGATAGTGACACCTTGAAAAATGTCCATATTACAGAGGAGGAAGTGCTGGATGTCTTGAAACACATAAAGGTGGACAAATCCCCAGGATCTAATCAGGTGTACCCGAGAACTCTGTGGGAAGCTGGGAGTGATTGCTGGGCCTCTTGCTGAGATATTTGTATCACCGATAGTCACAGGTGAGGTGCCGGAAGACTGGAGGTTGGCAAACGTGGTGCCACTGTTTAAGAAGGGTGGTAAGGACAAGCCAGGGAACTATAGACCGGTGAGCCTGACCTCAGTGGTGAGCAAATTGTTGGAGGGAATCCTGAGGGACAGGATGTACATGTATTTGGAAAGGCAAGGACTGATTTGGGATAGTCAACATGGCTTTGTGCGTGGGAAATCATGTCTCACAAACTTGATTGAGTTTTTGAAGAAGTAACAAAGAAGATTGATGAGGGCAGAGCGGTAGATGTGATCTATATGGACTTCAGTAAGGCATTCGACAAGGTTCCCCATGGGAGATTAGCAAGGTTAGATCTCATGGAATACAGGGAGAACTAGCCATTTGGATACAGAACTGGCTCAAAGGTAGAAGACAGAGGGTGGTGTTGGAGTGTTGTTTTTCAGACTGGAGGCCTGTGACCAGTGAAGTGCTACAAGGATCGGTGCTGGGTCCTCTACTTTTTGTCATTTATATAAATGATTTGGATGTGAGCATAAGAGGTACAGTTAGTAAGTTTGCAGATGACACCAAAATTGGAGATGTAGTGGACAGCAAAGAAGGTTACCTCAGATTACAACAGGATCTTGACCAGATGGGCCAATGGGCTGAGAAGTGGCAGATAGAATTTAATTCAGATAAATGTGAGGTGCTGCATTTTAGGAAAGCAAATCTTAGCAGGACTTATACACTTAATGGTAAGGTCCTAGGGAGTGTTGCTGAACAAAGAGACCTTGGAGTGCAGGTTCATAACTCCTTGAAAGTGGAGTCGCAGGTAGATAGGATAGTGAAGAAGGTGTTTGGTATGCTTTCCTTTATTGGTCAGAGTACTGAGTACAGGAGTTGGGAGGTCATGTTGCAGCTGTACAGGACATTGGTTAGGCCACTGTTGGAATATTGCATGCAATTCTGGTCTCCTTCCTATCGGAAAGATGTTGTGAAACCTGAAAGGGTTCAGAAAAGATTTACAAGGATGTTGCCAGGGTTGGAGGATTTGAGCTACAGGGAGAGGCTGAACAGGCTGGGGCTGTTTTCCCTGGAGCGTCGGAGGCTGAGGGGTGACCTTATAGAGGTTTACAAAATTATGAGGGGCATGGATAGGGTAAATAGACAAAGTCTTTTCCCTGGGGTGGGGGAGTCCAGAACTAGAGGGCATAGGTTTAGGGTGAGAGGGGAAAGATATAAAAGAGACCTAAGGGGCAACCTTTTCACGCAGAGAGTGGTATGTGTATGGAATGAGCTGCCAGAGGATGTGGTGGAGGCTGGTACAATTGCAACATTTAAGAGGCATTTGGATGGATATATGAATAGGAAGGGTTTGGAGGGATATGGGCCGGATGTTGGCAAATGGGACTAGATTGGTTTGGGATATCTGGTCAGCATGGATGGGTTGGATCGAAGGGTCTGTTTCCATCTCTATGACTCTATGTTGTCTGACCCAGCAGGAACCTGCATAGCTGCTGCCTTTGCTGTTTGGCTGCAAGCATCTCTGGTCATTGGAGTTTGTTCGAAGGAAAACAAACTATCACCAAAATTCACAGCTGACCTTCGAGAAAACTGTGTGGGGAAGCTCACAGCAGGGGACAGGAACTGGCCAGTTTTGAAGTTAACCTTACTATTTTCATTTTGTATATTTGCAAGTGAGTAGAGTGGGGTTTTTTATTAGGTGTTTTTATTGAGATCTGTCTCTTGATTAAAGTTGAAACATATAAAAGCATCGGTCCTAAGCTAGCCTGGAGCAGTCTTTTCAGAGCACTCCGACTCTGCTATTTTCTGGCTCAGTAGATTGTTAGTAGAGTGATGTGCTGTTCTTGTGGAAAATTAAGGAAAGATTTCACGTTCCTGTCTGCAGGAATGTGTTTGGTTGCAATCCTATCGGATCGCGTGGATCAGTTCAAGTGGCACTTAGAGACAATGAGGAATTTGCAGGAGGTAGGGGTGCAATGGATGGCAGTACGTTGAACACAGAGTTGGGAGGTCATGTTACAGCTGTATAGGAGATTGGTTCAGCCACTTTTGGAATACTGTGTGCAATTCTGGTCTCCCAGCTACAGGAAGGATGTTGGAAAATATGAAAGGGTTCAGAAAATATTTACAAGCATATTACCCAAGCTATAGGGAGAGACAGACTGGGGCTACTTTCCATGGAACATTGGAGGCTGAGAGGTGATCTTATATAGGTTTATTAAATCATGATGACATGATTGGGTGAATAGACAAGGTCATTCCCCTGGGGTGGGGGAGTCCAAACCTAGAGGGCATAGGTTTAAGGTGAGAGGGGAAAGATTTAAAAGGGACCTAAAGGGCATTTTGCATGTATAGAATGAGCTGCCAGAGGCAGTGATGGAGGCTGGGACAATTACAACATTTAAAAAGGACCTGGATGGGTATGAACGGTTTAGAAGGAAATGGATCAAAAACATGATGTTGGTAAAATCACAGCAAGTCAGGCATGATTCCACAGAGCAGGACAGTCGACAACTCAGGCATAAGGGCTTCATCAGAATGGAGGACTTATCCTCGAATTGTCAACGCTCCTGCTCTACAGATGCCACCTGATCTGCTGTGCTTTTTCCAGTTCCATACTTTTCAACTTTGACTCTCCAGTATCTGCAGTCCTCCCTTTCTCTTCGAGACATATGGGCCAAATGCCGGCAAACGGTACTAGATTTATTGATGCTCTGTGATTGTTATGGACGGGTTAGGTCCGGGGGTCCGGGGTATGTATATCTCTTTGACGCTATGGCTGTAGTAAGAAAGACTAGAACAAAAGGGCACAGCCTCGGAATGAAGGAAGGCCCCTTAGAACCGAGAAGAGGAGCTGATGGGGATGGTCAGTCTGTGATACTCATTGCTACAGAGGTCTGTGGAGGCCAGGTCATTGAGTGTATTTAAGACAGAGAGAGAGAGAGAGAGAGAGGTTCTTGATGGGTGAGTGGAGGGAGGGAAGGCAGGAGAATGGGGGAGGAGATTTGATGGGCCAAATGAACTAATTCTGCTCCTATATCTTATGGAGCTCAGTTTGTATGTCCAAAGATCCTTGAAGGCAGCAGAACAAGTACATAAGGCAGTGCGGAAGGCATACAAGATACTGCTTTTATTAATCAAGGCACTGAAGACAAGCGTGAGGAGGTGCTTAATGATATGAGGAACATAGACAACAAACTCGCATTTCTGGACGTCACAGTCGAAAGAAAGGACAACGGAGAACTACAAACCTGCGTATACAGAAAACCAACAAACACTGATCAAATACTTAACGACACCAGCAACCATCCCAACACACACAAACGAAGCTGTATCAGAACACTATTCCAACGAGCCACCACACACTGCAGCACAGACGAACTTCGGAAAACAGAGGAGAACCACCTATACAACGTATTCAAGAAGAACAGATACTCAAAACACACAGTGCGCAGATTCCTCAAGAACAAACCCCGAAAAGCGGACCAAACACAGCCAGAAACCCTAACCACCTTACCATACATCAAAGCAGTTTCAGAAATGATAGTCAGACTACTGAGACCCCTCGGAATCCTAGTAGCACACAACCCACCAACACTCTCAAACAAAAACTAACAAACATAAATGACCCAGCACAACCCATGGACAAAACCAACGTCATCTATAAAATTCCTTGCAAGGACTGCCACAAACACTATGTAGGACAAACAGGAAGAAAGTTAGCCACCAGGATACACGAACACCAGCTAGCCACAAAAAGACACAACCCACTCTCCCTCGTAGCCCTACACACGGATGAAAAAAGCCACCATTTCGACTGGGACAACACATCTATCCTGGGACAGGCTAAGCAAAGACATGCCAGAGAATTCCTAGAGGCCTGGCAGTCCAACCACAACGCCATAAACAAACACATAGATCTAGATACCATCTATCAACCCCTCAGAAAACAAACAGGAAATGACATCACCACAAACCCCAGGAACCCCATCCAGGAGAAAGATATAAATTGAAAGCAGGAGACAACAGCTTCACTTCACTTGGAGGTCCCCACTGATGATGTTACCTAGCCAGGTAATGAAATGTCTGGATATCAAACCTACAGCTCAGCGAGCAAACCTACACCCTATAGATCAAATGGATAGGGAGAAATCTTTCCCTTTAATAGAAGGGTCAATACTCAGGGAGCACATTTCTGTCTTTGTAAGTATTAAGAGTCATACCAGACTTGAAACATTAACTTTTGCTGCCAGATCTGCTGAGTTTCTCCAGCTTTTTTAGTGTTTGACACATTGTTAATGTGTGGCAAGGGAGGTTTAAAGGGGGTTTGAAGACAAAAATCAGATACCATAGGGTAGTGGCAATCTGGAATTCATCGCCTGTAAGGGCAGTAGAGGCAGAACCCTCGAGGGTTTTAAGGAGTATTCAGATGAGAACTCGACCCAAAACAGCGTACAAGGCTACGGGCCAAGTGCAGTAAAATGGGATTTGAATAGATGAATGATTCACGACCTACGCAGACATGGTAGGTTGGAGGGCCTTTATTCACAGTGTTAAAAACTCTACCAATTATCCATGTGTCAGCAGCACTCACACATCATACAATCTGACAGAATGGTAAATATTGTAGGTGCGTTTTGCCAATCGCCGTTAAGTTTTGGAGTGATATTGCTCCTCATCACCTTATCCTGAAGCTGTCAATTAATGTTGGCTTTGAGAAGCATCTCCACAGTTGTGAGCTGTCGCCTCTCCACTGCCAGGTGTAAAGCACTCTGCTGCCTCTGCAAATCAAAAAGAAACAGTACCCGTGACCTAGAGAATATCCAAAGCAATGGGTCCTCTAAGCTGCATGCAATGCTCATGAGCAGCACATCTGTCAGCTACCACACAGGCCACTCTCAAGTTACCCTGTTTAAGGTACTGCACAGGCAGACCGTGCAAGTGTAAAATATGCTGGCCGTTTGAATCAATAGTCTGCACACAACAAAAGAAATAGAGGGATAATTAGTCCCAATGTGCCTGAAAATGGGAAAGCTAGATGTATGGAATAAAAAAAAGGACTGAAACACATTTATTACAGATACATAAATTGCAGGATTGTCCATTTCTCACACTCACACATATTCAGGACAAGGATTACAGTGACACTCATTTGGGGAGGTTAATTACAAGCATGTATATGGTGGCTTTATACATAATAGATGTGCATTGCCTTATTACAGATAACAGACACAGACATAACCACACATTACAGTGGATTTTCCTACCTGAACTCTGAGTTCAAACACTGTCAATCAAACTCTTCATGATGTAGTGGTTTCCGTTTGCCACCATCATCTTGTATGATACACTTTATACAGACACCATCGAAAACAAATGTGACAAATCGTAACAGTTTTTGACACTACTTGAGCATAAATCTTGAACCATTTCTGGGTTGTTGCATTATTAAAAGTCAGTTTTTTTCCTATTCTTGTGAAAGAATACCCTGTAATACTTCCACTCTTCTCATGAACAATGGTTGTGAGATGCATGTGAACAGATTAATGGTAATGTCACTGGAATGGGCTCATGATCTGCAGATGACTTGGTCAAATTTGAGTTCAATAAAAAGCTGGTATAAAAAACTAGCCTAATGGCAACCATTTAACCTCTATCAATTGTTGTAAAAACCCATCTGTTCACCAACGTTCCTCAGAGAAGGCCTGGCCTACACATGACAGCAGTGTGGCTCAATTTTAGCTGGCTTTGGGCTAATTAGGGCTGGGCAAGAAATGCTGGCTGGGTCAACATTGCCCACATCCTATGAATAAATATTAAAAAACATAATGTGCCAAGTGTAACACAGAAGGGTTTGAGCTACAGGGGCTGGGGCTGTTTTCCCTGGAGCGTCGGAGGCTGAGGGGTGACCTTATAGAGGTTTACAAAATCATCAGGGGCATGGGTAGGATAAACAGGCAAAGTCTTTTCCCTGGGGAGGGGAGTCCAGAACTAGAGGGCATAGGTTTAGGGTGAGAGGGGTAGGTTTTAAAAGAGTTCTAAGGGGGAGTGGGGGGGTGATGTGTGTATGGAATGAGCTGCCAGAGGAAGTGATGAGGCTGCGACTGTTACAACATTTAAAATGACATCTGGATGGAGAGATGAATAGGAAGGGTTTACAGGGGCATGGGCCCTCAAGTGTTGACCAAATGGGAGTAGATTAGGTTCGGATATCTGGTGGGCACGGACAGTAAGACTGAAGGGCCTGCCTCCATGCGGTACATCTCTATGACTGTATGACAACAGCATGAATTTCAGCATCAATTTAACAAACAAATTGAGGTAAGTTTTGAGCTAGGTACTGACTGTTCTATTAGATCCTCTCAGTGATTAACTAACAAGTTAATGGCCTTCATCTGGCAGAGCACTGATACATATTTCAAACTTTAATGCAACAATAGAAATCTACCCCAACATTCCCTTCAAATAAAATAACCAAGGGCTACCCTGAAGCTTCAGACCAGGTGGAGATGAACCCACTGAAGCGCTGCTGGAGCACAGAGGAAAACAATCTGATCTGTAAACTACAACCTGGTGATTGATAGCTTTGTTCAGGATAACTGTCCAAAAATAATCATAATTACAGAAATGTCAGGGCAGTCTTGACCCAAGAATGAGAACCAGAAATCAATGTCTTAACCACTTATTCTCAACCTCTGCAGAGACACCAATGAACATTACAAAAACAGTGCCTGTAAAACAAATTGAGGGAGCAAACAGGGCCTAGAAACTGGATGATTACATCGTTAAAACAAATCTACAAACACAGGAACAAGGATTATGAATAGGCAATAAGGCCGTTTGATACTGATCTGCTATTTATTAACATCATGGCTGCGATCTTAAATCCATACTCAAACCTATACCTGTTGACCTATTGCTGACTGGGCCCAGCATTTATTCCCCGTCCCTAGTTGCCCCTTGAGAAGATGGTAGTGAGCTTCCTTCTCAAACTGCTGCAGTCCGTCTGCTGTGGGTTAACCCACAACGCCGTTAGGGAGGGATTTTGACCCAGCAACATTGAAGGAATGGTGATATGTTCCCAAGTCAGCAAGGTGAGTGGCTTGGAGGGGAACTTGTTCCCATGTCTCTGCTACCCTTGTCCTTCTAGATGGAAGTAGTTGTGAGTTTTGAAGGTACTGTCTAAGAATCTTTGGTGAATTCCTGTAGTGCATGTTGTGGATATTACACACTGATGCTGCTGAGCGTCGGAGGTGAAGAGAAATGGATGCAATACCAATCACACGGGCTGCTTTGTCCTGGATGGCATTAAGCTTCTTGAGTGTTATTGGAGCTGCCCCCATCCAGGGCAAGTGGGGAGTATTCCATCACGCTCCTGATCTGTGCCTAGTAGATGGTGGACAGGCTTTAGAACATAGAACATAGAAAAATACAGCGCAGTACAGGCCCTTCGGCCCTCGATGTTGCGCCGATCCAAGCCCACCTAACCTACACTAGCCCAATAACCTCCATATGCTTATCCAATGCCCGCTTAAATGACCATAAAGAGGGAGAGTCCACCACTGTTACTGGCAGGGCATTCCATGAACTCACGACTCGCTGAGTAAAGAATCTACCCCTAACATCTGTCCTATACCTACCCCCCCTTAATTTAAAGCTGTGTCCCCTAGTAACAGCTGACTCCATACGTGGAAAAAGGTTCTCACTGTCAACCCTATCTAAACCCCTAATCACCTTGTACACCTCTATCAAATCTCCCCTAAACCTTCTTTTCTCCAATGAGAACAGCCCCAAGTGCCTCAGCCTTTCCTCATACGATCTTCCTACCATGCCAGGCAACATCCTGGTAAACCTCCTCTGCACCCGTTCCAGTGCCTCCACATCCTTCCTATAGTATGGCGACCAAAACTGCACACAATACTCCAGATGAGGCCGCACCAGAGTCTTATACAACTGCAACATGACTTCAGGACTCCGGAACTCAATTCCTCTACCAATAAAGCCCAGTACACCATATGCCTTCTTCACAGCACTATTTATCTGGGTGACAACTTTCAGAGATCTGTGTACATGGACACCAAGATCCCTCTGCTCATCCACACTACCAAGTAGCCTACCATTAGCCCAGTAATCCATCTTCTTGTTACTCCTACCAAAGTGAATGACTTCACACTTACCTACATTGAACTCCATTTGCCACCTTTCTGCCCAGCTCTGCAACTTATCTATATCCCGCTGTAACCTGCTACATCCTTCTTCGCTGTCCACAACTCCACCGACTTTCGTGTCATCCGCAAACTTGCTCACCCAGCTTTCAAGCCCCTCCTCCAAGTCATTTATAAAAATGACAAACAGCAATGGTCCCAAAACAGATCCTTGTGGAACACCGCTAGTAACTGCACTCCAAGATGAACCTATACCACCAACTACTACCCTCTGTCTCCTTCCAGCCAGCCAATTCCTAATCCAAACCTCTAATGCACCCTCAATGCCATACCTCCGTAGTTTTTGCATGAGCCTACCATGGGGTACCTTATCGAACGCCTTGCTAAAATCCATATACACCACATCTACTGCTTTACCCTCGTCCACTTCCTTGGTCACCTTCTCAAAGAACTCAGTAAGGTTTGTGAGGCACGACCTGCCCTTCACAAAACCATGCTGACTATCCTTGATCACATTATTCCTATCCAGATGTTCATAAATCCTATCCCTTACAATTCTCTCTAAGACTTTGCCCACAACAGAGGTAAGACTCACCGGCCTATAGTTACTCGGGCTATCCCTACTCCCCTTCTTGAACAAGGGGACCACATTTGCTATCCTCCAGTCTTCTGGCACTATTCCTGTAGACGACGACGACATAAAAATCAAGGCCAATGGCTCCGCTATCTCCTCCCTAACTTCCCAGAGGATCCTAGGATAAATGCCATCAGGCCCAGGGGACTTATCTATTTTCATCCTTTCCAGTATTCCCCAGACCTCTTCTCTACATACCTCAAGGTCATCCATTCTAATCACTTGTGACTCAATATTCACATCAGCAACAGTGTCCTGTTCCTGAGTGAATACTGACGAAAAGTATTGATTTAGTGTCTCTCCAATCTCCTCCGCCTCCACGCACAACTTCCCACTACTATCCTTGACTGGACCGATACCTACCCTAGTCATCCTTTTATTCTTGACATACCTATAGAAAGCCTTTGGGTTTTCCCTAATCCTACCAACCAAGGACTTTTCATGTCCCCTTCTCGCTGCTCTTAGCTCTCTCTTTAGATCCTTCCTGGCTACCTTATAACTCTCAATCACCCCAACTGAACCTTCACGCCTCATCTTTAGATAGGCCACCCTCTTCCCTTTTATTTGGGATTCCAATTCCTTATTAAACCACGGCTCCCTCACAAGACCCTTTACTCCCTGCCTGACTGGTACATACTTATCAAGGACACCCAATAGCTGTTCCTTGAACAATCTCCACATATCATTTGTGTTCTTCCCTTGAAGCCTATTTTTCCAATCCACACATCCTCAGTCATGCCTCACCACATCATAATTGCCCTGCCCCCAGCTATAGCTCTTGCCCTGCAGTGCACACTTATCTCTCTCCATCACTAGAGTAAAAGTCACCGAGTTGTGGTCACTGTCCCCAAAATGCTCACCTACCTCCAAGTCTAACACCTGGCCTGGTTCATTACCTAGAACCAAACCCAGTGTAGCCTCACCTCTTGTTGGCCTGTCTACATATTGTGTCAGGAAACCCTCCTGCACACATTGGACAAACACCGACCCATCTAACGAACTCGAGCTATAGCTTTCCCAGTCAATATCTGGGAAGTTAAAGTCTCCCATAACAACCACCCTGCTACTTTCACTCTTCTCCTGAATCATCCTCGCAATACTCTCCTCTCCTTCTCTCGGACTATTAGGAGGCCTGTAGAAAACTCCTAACAGGGTGACCTCACCTTTCCTATTTCTAACCTCAGCCCAAACTACCTCAGATGGCGAGTCTTCATCCATCGTCCTTTCCACCGCTGTAATACTATCCTTGACAAGCAATGCCACACCTCCCCCTCTTTTACCCCCATCTCTGACCCTGCTAAAACATTTAAACCCTGGAACCTGCAACAGCCATTCCCGTCCCTGTTTTACCCATGTCTCTGTAATGGCCACAACATCGAAGTCCCAGGTACCAACCCACGCTGCAAGTTCACCTACCTTATTTCTTATACTTCTGGCATTGAAGTATACACACTTCAAGCCACCTTCCTGTTTACCGGCACCCTCCTTCGAGATCGATGCCTTGTTCCTAACCTCCCTACACTCAAGGTCCTGTACCCTGAAGCTACAGTCCAGGTTCCCATGCCCCTGCAGAGTTAGTTTAAACCCTCCCAAAGAGCACTAGCAAACCTCCCCCCAAGGATACTGGTGCCCCTCAGGTTCAGGTGTAGGCCATCCTGTTTATAGAGGTCCCACCTTCCCCAGAAAGAACCCCAGTTATCCAGAAACCGGAATCCCTCCCTCCTGCACCATCCCTGTAGCCACGCATTTAACTGCTCCCTCTCCCTTTTCCTCTACTCTCTATCATGTGGCACGGGTAACAAACCAGAGACAACAACCCTGTTTGTTCTAGCTCTGAGCTTCCAACCTAGCTCCCTGAAAGCCTGCCTAACATCCTCATCCCTCTTCCTACCTATGTCGTTGGTGCCAACGTGGACCACGATCTGGGGCTGATCCCCCTCCCCCTTAAGGACCCTGAAAACACGATCAGAGACATCACGTACCCTTGCACCTGGGAGGCAACATACCAATCGTGAGTCTCTGTCGCCCCCGCAAAACCGCCTATCTGTGCCCCGAACTATCGAGTCCCCAATAACTATCGTTCTATCTTTCTCCACCCTTCCCTTCTGAGCAACGGGGACAGGCTCCGTGCCAGAGACCTGAACCTCGTTGCTTACCCCGGTAAGTCGTTCCCCCCACAAGTATCCAAAACGGTATACTTGTTCTTGAGGGGAATGACCGCAGGAGGTCCCTGCACTGGCTGCTTCCTCCCACTCCCCCCTCACTGTCACCCATCTCTCTATAACTTTCGGAGTAACTACTTCCCTAAAGCTCTGATCTATGACCACCTCTGCCTCCCGAATGATCCATAGTTCATCCAACTCCAGCTCCAGTTCCCTAACACGGTCTTGGAGGAGCTGGAGATGGGTGCACTTCTTGCAAGTGTAATCAGCAGGGACGCTAATGGCTTCCCTCACCTCATACATGTTGCAAGAGGAACATTGCACTGCCTTCGCTGCAATCCCTCTAAAAGGTCAACTTTAAAAAACGAGATCTAAAGAAACAAACAGGGGAGTCAGGGAGTGATTTATTTTTGTGAGCCTAATTGTCCTCTCATCCACCTTCTTCCCCCATTTTATGACATTCACTGAAACAGAAAAAAATATCCAAAGCTGGATTTTTAAAAAATTAACTCGTTTATTAACCATTTCTTTCCAGTTGGCTTTTAGTGTATGAATTAAAGGTGCACAATATCCGATATTCACAAAAACATACGTGGTCACCGATGTTGATGTCACATCCCGCAGTTATCAGGAGCCTGACAATCTGAGCAAAATGGTGTTCCACTGCAAGATGGAGGCAGGCATACTGTTAATTACAAGATAAAGTGGCAGTTATTCTCAGTGTGTGAACAGTCCTCTTTATTCATATTCTAACCTTACCCTCAGAAAGTCAGACCAAATCAGACACATTTAAACATCCATATATCCGACCAATGGGAGCTGGACCCAGAGTCTGTGTCAGGCTAACCTCAAGATGCGTGGATTAATAAAAGTGTCACCGGACACAGGGAGTGTCCAGGATAGAGAAGGTTGACCATTCTGCAACTCCTGGATCGTATCCCCCAATCCTTATACTGCTTTTCAGAAGTGGCACTGGTCAATCTGTAATGCTTCATGTACAATAGAACAATACAGTGCAGTACAGGCCCTTCGGCCCTCGATGTTACACCGACCTGTGAAACCGATTTGAAGCCCACCTATCCTGCACTATTCCATTTTCATCCATGTGTATGTCCAATGCCCATTTAAATGCCCTTAACAGTCTACCACTGTTGCAGGCAGTGCGTTCCACACCCTTACCCACTGAGTAAAGAATCTACATCTAACACCTGTCCTATATCTATTATCCCTCAGTTTAAAGCTGTGTCCCCTCATGCTCACCATCACCATCTGAGGAAAAATGCTGTCACTGTCCACCCTATCTAATCCTCTGATCATCTTGTATGTCTCTATTAAGTAATCTGTTAACCTTCTTCTCTCTAACGAAAACAGCCTCAAGTCCCTCAGCCTTTCCTCCTAAGACCTTCCCTCCATACCTGGCAACATCCAAGTAAATCTCCTCTGCACTCTTTCCAAAGCTTCCACGTCCTCCCTATAACGCAGCAACCAGAACTGTATGTAATATTCCAAGTGCGGCCGCACCAGAGTTTTGTACAGCTGTAGCATGATCTCATGGCTCTGAAACTCAGTCCCTCTGCTAACAAAAGCTAACACACCGTATGCCTTCTTAACGATCCTATCAACCTGGGTGGCAACACCGAGATCTCTCTGCTCATCCACACAACCAAGAATCTTACCAATAGTCTAATACCCTTTATTCCTGTTTCTCCTTCCAAAGTGAATCACCTCACACTTGTCCGCATTAAACTCCATTTGCCACCTCTCAGCCCAGCTCTGCAGCTTATCTATGTCCCTCTGTAATCTGTAACGTCCTTCCACACTGTCCACAACTCCACCAACTTTAGTGTCATCCACAAATTTATTAATCCATCCTTCTACCCCTCATCCAGGTCATTTATAAAAATGACAAACAGCAGTGGACCCAAAACAAACCCTTGCACTACACCACTAATAACTGAACCCCAGGATGAACATTTCCCATCAACCACCACCCTTTGTCTTCTTACAGCTAGCCAATTTCTGATCCAAACAGCCAAATCACCCTCAATCCCATGCCTCCATATTTCCTGCAGTAGCTTACCATGGGGAACCTTATCAAACACTTTACACCACATCAACAACTTTACCCTCATTCACCTGTTTGGTCACCTTCTCAAAGAACTCAATAAGGTTTGTGAGGCACGGCCTACCCTTCACAAAACATGTTGACTATCCCTAATCAAATTATTCCTTTCTAGATGATTATAAATCCTATCTCTTATAACCTTTTCCAACACCTTACCCACAACCGAAGTAAGGCTCACTGGTCTATTATTACCAGAGTTGTCTGTACTCCCCTTCTTGAACAAGGGAACCACATTTGCTATCCTCCAGTCTGTTGGTACTATTCCTGGAAACAGTGATGGCATAAAGATCAAAGCCAAAGGCTCAGCAATCTCCTTCCTAGCTTCCCAGACAATCCTAGGATAAGTCCCATCCAAGAGAAAGTGAGGACTGCAGATGCTGGAGATCAGAGCTGAAAATGTGTTGCTGAAAAAACGCAGCAGGTCAGGCAGCATCCAAGGAGCAGGAGAATCGACGTTTCGGGCATGACCCCTTCTTCAGGATTGAGGGAAGTGTGAGACATGCTTTCTTCATTCCTGAAGAAGGGCTCGTGCCTGAAACATCGATTCTCCTGCTCCTTGGATGCTGCCTGACCTGCTGTGCTTTTCCAGCAACACATTTTTAGCTCTAAATCCCATCCAGCCCAGGAGACTTACCTATTTTCACAATTTCCAGAATTGCTAACACCTCTTTCTTATTAACCTCAATCCCAGCCAGTCTATTTGCCTGTATCTCAGTATTCTCCTTGACGACATTATTTTTCATCAGTATTCACACAGGAAAAAGACATTCATTTAGCACCTCTCCTATCTCTTTGGACTCCACACACATCTTCCCACTACTATCTTTGATTGGCCCTAATCTTACTTTAGTACTGACAAACCTATAGATCCTTGATCCTCTCTGGCAAAGATCTCTCATGTCCCTCCTGGATCCTCTTAGCCCTCTCTTTTGGTCCTTCCTTGCTAACCTGTAACACTCAAGTGCCCTAACTGAGCCTTCACATCTCATCTTTACATAAACCTCCTTCTTCCTCTTGACACGAGATTCAACGTCTTTAGTAAACTACGGTTCCCTCACTCGACCACTCCCTCCCTGCCTGACAGGTACATACTTATCAAGGACACACAGTAGCTGTTCCTTAAACAAGCTCCACATTTCAATTGTGTCCATCCCCTGCAGTTTCCTTCCCCATCCTATACTTCCTAAATCTTGCCTCATTGCATCATAATTGCCTTTCCCCCAGCTATAAATCTTGACCCGCAGTGTATACCTGTCCACTTCCATCACTAAAGTAAGCTTAACCAAACTGTGCTCACTATTATCAAAGTGTTCACCTACCTCTAAATCCAATACCTGGCCGGGCTCATTACCCAGTACCAAATCTAATGTGACCTTGTCTACATATTGTGTCAGGAAACCTTCCTGTACACATTGGACAAAAACTGACCCATCAAAGGTACTCGAGCTATAACATTTCCAGTCAATGTTAGGAAAGTTAAAGCCCCCATAACATCTACCCTGTTACTTTCACTCCTATCCAGAATCATCTTTGCTATCCTTTCCTCTACATTTCCGGAACTTTTCAGAGGCCTTTTGAAAACTCCCTCTCCTTTCCTGTTTGTAACCTCAGCCCATACTACCTCAGTAGACGAGTCCCCAAACATCCTTTCTGCCACCATGATACTGACCTTGACTAACAATGCCACACCTCCCCCTCTTTTACCACCTTCCCTGTTCCTACTGAAACATCTAAACCCCACCCCTGCAACAATCATTCCTGTCCCTGCTCCATCCAGGTCTCCAAAATGGCCACAACATCGAAGTCCCAGGTACCAACCCATGCTGCAAGTTCACCCACCTTCAAACCACCTTCCTGCCATATTCATGACCTCACTACTCTCAACCTCCTGTACACTGGAGCTACAATTCCGGTTGCCTTCCCTCTGCTGAATTAGTTTAAATCTTCCTGAAAAGCAATAGCAAACCATCCCCCCTCCCCCAAGGATATTGGCACACCTCTGGTTCAGTGTAGACCATCCCACTTGTAGAGGTTCCACCTTCCCAGAATGGGCCCCAATTATCTGAACCCTTCCCTCCTGCACCATTCCTGTAGCCATGTCTAGTTTCAACATCGAGTCTTCAAGTACACAAAAGCAAAATACAATAGATACCGGAGATCTGAAATAAAAACTTAAAGTGCTATTGAAATTTAGCAGGCCGGGCAGCATTCATGGAGAATCAGCAATAACATTTTGAGTTTAAGGTAATTGTTCTTCTGAAGAGTAGTACTGGACTTGAAACAATAACTGTTTCTATCTCCACAATGCAGCCAGACCTGGTGGGTTTCTCCAGCAGTTTCTGTTTATAATTGTTATTCTTCGTGGGTCAGCATTGCCTAATATACAGGAGCGAAAGTCGCTGGGCCTAACCGTGACATCTAAGCACTTTAACAATAATAGTCCCTGGAATCTGATCAGAAGTGGTAATTCAGGTTAATTTATATTTCATTCTTCTCTTGACTTTTTTAAACTAATCTTTGCTTGACTGAGATTAGTTTATTCAGTGCAGATTTGGAGACAAAAGCTGAGTTTATCCAGTGGCACAGAGAGTTTTGTTCTTACCTGACCCGCTGCATTCACATCGATCCCTTTTTCCACCAATAAATGACAGACATCTTGATGTAAAAAATGAGGTCTGCAGATGCTGGAGATCACAGCTGCAAATGTGTTGCTGGTCAAAGCACAGCAGGCCAGGCAGCATCTCAGGAATAGGGAATTCGACGTTTCGAGCATGTCCCTGTTTTACTGCATAGTGCAGAGTATTCAGGTTTTGCTGATGAAGGAAGCAGGAATTAGACTTTTACCTGAATACGACAAATCTACAGGTAATTACAGGTAATATCTGTTCATCAAACATTGGCTCGGTATTGGTAAAATACTTAAATGGCAATTCTTCCGCACCCACAACCCGGAGACAGCACTGATCCTTGCAGTATCCTACTGGTCACGGGGAATTGAAGATGCAGGTAACAAAGGTACTGCTGTTATTATGGGCGACTTTATTCTGCATATAGATCAGCAATTCAAACCAGTAACAATGCTATACAGGAAGAACTCCTGGAGAGTGAAGGGAGACTGTTTTTTGGATCAATACACCAAGGAACCAACTCGAGCCAGTCAAGACTAGCTATTGTGTAATTAGAGAGGAGTAATTGAAAGTCTAGCTGTGTGAGACTCTTGGGAAGAGTGACATCATATGATAGAATCCTTCATTAAGGTGGAGAGTGACACTGTAGATTCTGAGACAAAATTCCTAAATTTAAATAAAGGAAAGTACGATGGTGTGAGGCACAAGTTGACTTTGATAAACTGAAGAGGAGAAATTGAGCACTGCAGATGTTGGGGATCAGAGTCGAGAGTGTGGTGCTGGAAAAACACAGCATCCGAGGAGCAGGAGAATCGACGTTTTGGGCATAAGGCCTTTCATCAGAAATTAGGCCGGGGGCTGGGGGTGGTGGTGTTGAGAGATAAATGGGAGGGGGTGTGGGGTTGGAGGGAAGGTTGGCTGGGAATGTGATCGGTAGATGAAGGTGGGGGTGAAAGTGATAGGTCGGAGAGGAGGGTTGAGTGTTGGATGGGAAGGGAGATGGGTAGGTCAGGAGGGTGGTGCCAAGTTGGAGGCTTGGGACTGGGGTAAGGTGGGGGGAGGGGAAATGAGGAAACTGCCAAACTCCATGTTGATCCCGTGTGGTTGCAGGGTCCCAAGACAGAAAATGAAGGCGTTCTTCCTCCAGGCGTTGGGTGGTTAGAGTTTAGCGATGGAGGAGACCCAGGATCGGTATGTCCTGGTGAAGTGGGAGGGGGGAGGAACGTTACTTAAAGGGGTGATGGTGGATGAGCAATGGCAATCATTCATAGAGTGCGTGGAGGGACTGAAACAATTGTTGGTTGATTTCTGGCACAAAAATAAAGCAGGAAATATGGCCTGACCATTGCTAATGTGGGAAATTAGTGATAGGATTAGATCCAAGGAAAGTGAACACAAATTTGTCAGAAGCAGCAGCCGGAAGCAGCACAAAGGGACTGATCACGGAAAGGAAAACAGAGTACAACAGAAAGCTTGTGGGAATATACAAGCTGATTGTAAAAACTTCTATAGCTATGATAAGAGAACAAAGATTAATGAAGACAAATGTAGATCCTTTACAATCAGAAAGACGGGAAGTTATGATGGGAATCAAAGAAATGACAGGCCAATTAAATACATATTTTGGTTCTGTCTTCATAAAGGACACAGATAACATCGCAAAGAACGTTGGGGAAAACAGAGTCTAGTGAGAGGGAAGTACTGAAGGAAATCAGTATTAGGAGGGAAAAGCTGTTGAGGAAATTGACTGGATTAAAGGCAGATATAACCTACTTCACCTGCTTTATAATCCACATCCCAGAGTAGCCCTAGAAATAATAGATGGGTTGGTGGTCACCTTTCAAGGTTCTACAGACTGTAGAACAGTTTCTATGGATTGCAGGGTAGCTAATGTAACCACAATATTTTAAAAGGAAATAGAAAGAAAATGGGGAATTATAGAACATCGACCATAGAAAAGTACAGCACAGAACAGGCCCTTTGGCCCACAATGTTGTGCGGAGACTTAATCCTAATGTAAAATATAGTAACTTAACCTACACACCCCTCAACTCATTGCTATCCATGTACACGTCCAGCAGTCACTTAAATGTCCCTAATGACTCTGCTTCCACCACCACAACTGGCAACGCATTCCATGCATTCACAACTCTCTGTGTAAAGAACCTACCTCTGATGTCTCCTTTATACCTTCCTCCTAATACCTTCAAACTATGACCCTCTAACAATCAATCCTGCCCTGGGGAAAAGTCTCTGGCTATTGACTCTATCTATTCCTCTTATTATTTTGAACACCACGATCAGGTCTCCTCTCTTCCTCTTTCTCTCCAGAGAGAAAAGTCTGAGCTTATTCAACCTTTCTTCATAAAGCAAGCCCTCCAGTCCTGGCAGCATCCTGGTAAACCTTCTTTGCATCCTCTCCAAAGCCTCTGTATCTTTCCTATAGTAGGGCGACCAGAACTGGACACAATATTCTAAGTGTGGTCTCACCAGGGACTTGTAGAGCTGCACAAAACCTCGTGGCTCTTAAACTCGATCCCCCTGTTAATGAAAGCTAAAACACCATATGCTTTCTTTACAACCCTATCCACTTGGGTGGAACTTAGAGGGATCTCTGTTCCTCCACACTGCCAAGAATTATAGACTGGTTAATCTGACATCAGTAATGGGGAAAATGCTAGAGTCCACTATATAAGATATAATAGCACAAAACTGGAAAATGGTGACAAGATTGGATGGAATTAGGATTTATGAAAGGAAAATCACACTTACAAATCTACTGGAATTTTTTAAGAACATAACTTTTACGGTTGACCAGAGGAAGTGAATGGATGGGGTTTACTTGGCCTTTCTGAAGGCTGTTGATAAATTCCCACATGAGAGATTAGCATATAAAATTAAAGCACATGGCTTTAGGAGAAATGTTGGC
Source organism: Hemiscyllium ocellatum (assembly GCF_020745735.1). Classification (NCBI taxonomy): domain Eukaryota; kingdom Metazoa; phylum Chordata; class Chondrichthyes; order Orectolobiformes; family Hemiscylliidae; genus Hemiscyllium; species Hemiscyllium ocellatum. Next base: position 1,089,148 of record NC_083450.1, read on the forward strand.
AAAAAGAAGCAAAGAGTAGGAATAAATGGGTCATTATCTGCATGGAATCCAGTGACCAGTGGGCTACTGCAGGGATATTCACCATATATATTGATTTAGAAGAGGGAACTAAATGGAACATCTCCAAATTTGCAGATGACACAAAGTTAGACGGGAGAATGAACTGTGAGGAGAATACAGAGATACTTCAACGTGACTTTGAAAACTTAAGTGAGTGGGCAAATGGATGTCAGGTACAGTACAATGTGAATAGCAAGACTGACAACCAATTACAATTACGTTCAACAATAGAAACATGAGGGGGGAACCTCATGGAAACCTATAAAATTCTAATAGGACGAGAGTAAATGTCAGAAGGATGTTCCCAATGACCAGGGAATTCCTGAACCAGGGGTCACAGTCTAAGGACAGGCCATTTCAGACTGAGATGAGGAGAAATGTCCTCACCCAAAGACTGGTGAGCCTGTGGAATTCTATGTCACAGAAAGCAGCTAAAACCAAAGCATTAAATGTTTTCAAGGAGGAGTTAGATATAATTCTCAGGGCTACACATATCAAAGGTATGGGGAGAAAACAGGAACAGGGTACTGAGTTGGGTGATCAGCTATGATTATACTGAACTGAAAAGCTGAATGGCCTAATTCCTACTCTGATTTCTTATGTTTGTCGGTGATTGCTAAATCATACTTGGCCCCAATTAAAGCAATGCCTCACTTTTCAGATTTCCACCCTTGGTGACATTGCCCCTCCCCATTATTTGTAACCTCTTCCTACCTGAAACCTCACCAGGATCTCGACACTGTCACATTCTTGATGCTTTCAGCTGTCCCTATTTCTGTCACTCCACAACCGGCAACTGTACCCTCTGTTATCAAACTCTTCCAACATTCTGGAATTCCCCCCCTCATCCTCTGCGGCTGTCTTCTCTCTTTTAAGGTGCTCCTGAAAGTTGACCCTTTGACCAAATGGGATGATTAGATATCTCAGATGTCAAATTTTGTTTGATAAAATTCCATTGATGTGCCTTGGGATTTTCACTGCTTTAAAGGTGTTGTATAAATGGAAGTGGTCAATGTTTCCGCTGTTGTGTGGAACAGCTCTGTAGCATTACACGGCATACTCACACTATTCTTTGCTTCATGTTCTAGACCTGTACTTAGACTGCTTCACATTTGTACTCACACTGCCATGCACGTTGACCTGACATTGGTTATCAAGCAGCAATTTTACACAGCTGAAGTGACCCCCTTCCACTGCAAGGTGAAGCGCAGTTTGTCCAGCCTGAAACCAAATACTGGCAGACATGGGACGATATTCTTTAAAGTGCTCCAGTTGTAATACAGGGGACAGTGAGAAACGACTGAGGAAGATTCTGGGAGAAATCGACTCGCTCACCATGACGGAGAAGGGGATCAGGAAGGTCAAAAGGCAAGAAAAAGATAAGGCCAAGGTTAAATTGTTGTATGTACGTAAACGCATGGAGCATTGTGAACAAAACCGGGGAACTGGAAGCAAACATTGCTCTGGAGGAGATGACACAGTAGCACTGACAAAAACATGACTCAAGCCAGAACAGGACTGGATACATAACATACTGCATTATAATGCTGAGAGTAGAAACAGGAAGGGTACAAAGGTGTAGCCATCATGGTCAGAGATGGTATCATTGCCCTTGAACGAGATGCAGCTCCTTAAGTAGAATCTAAATGTTTGGAGGTAAGAAACAGAAGAGGAGCAGTGACCTTGTTGGGTAATTATATGTAAAATATTAGAGGGGAAGTAGGAGAGAGCATTTTCAGGATATTATGAACAGGCAGGGTTTTGATAGTTGCTAATTTCAATTACCCAAGGGTAGACTGAGAAAAAGATAGATTGTGGGACACGGAAGGGGAGAAATTCCTGTAATGTGTGCAAGACTACCTTTTGGAACAGTACATTTCCAGTATTACAAAGGAGGGAGCTGTGCTGGATATGGTTCAAGGGAATGGGGAAAGCCAAGTGAAGAATATCAGAGTGGGGGAGCACTTGGCAAATAGCGATCTTAATGTAATAAGGTTCAATATGTGATGATGCTGCTCCTTTAACAAGGTTATGTTGCCCTTGGCTTTTTTTAGAGAGGTCATGAAAGACACAGACTCCGAAACATCTGGAGTTGAAGGGTTTTAGGGCTCATTTGATTATAGCTAACAGGCAAAAGGCTTTTACATTTTTTAAAACAGCACTTGCACATTGAAAGGAGAGTGGCCAGTTCCCCCAGCTCAGCTTTTCTTGATTATACGTTTTAATGAGATCTGTCTCTTGATTAAATTTTAAAAATTTAAGCCTGGATTAAGTTAGCCTGGAGCAGTGTTTTTTTAAGAGCAACAAGACTGCGCTATTTTCTGGATGTGTAGATTGTGAAGGTACAAAGATGGTTTTTAGTCAAGTGATGTCCTCTTCCTATCGGGTGTGGGAGTTTAGGGAGAATTTCCATTTTACTGATGATTATATCTGCAGGAAGTGATAGTGAATCCTATCAGAACGCATGAAGCAGCAATTAGAGGCAATAAGGAATTTACAGGAGCTAGAGGGATGTGATGGATCGCAGTGATAGGAAGGGAGAAAAGCCACAGATACGGTCAGGTAGACGGATTATCTCCAGGATAGGTAGGAGGGATAGGCAGGTAGGGCAGGAGTCTCCTGTGGCTATTCCCATCTCAAACCAGTAAATTCTGTTGCAAAATGTAGGAGGTGATGGACTCTCAGGGGAATGTAGCACAAACAGCCGAGTTTCTGGTACTGAGACTGACTCGAATGCAATGAGGGGTACGTCGGGTTCCAAGAGATCAACTATAATAAGGGACTCTCTAGTCCGAGGTACAGACGGACGTTTCTGTGGCCAGCAGCGAAAAAGCAGAATGGTGTGTTGCTTCCCTGGTGCCAGGATCAAGGATGTCTCAGAGAGGGGGCAGAATGTTCTCACGGGGGAGAGGGGCCAGCAGGAGGTCATCGTCCACATTGGAACTAACTAAACTGGAAGGGCAAAGACAAGATTCTGAAGGGAGAATATGAAAAGTTAGATAGGAATTTAAAAGGAGGTCCTCAAGGGTAGTAATTTCTGGATTACCCCCAGTGCTATGAGCGAGTGAGGGCAGTAATAGGAGGATAGGGCAGATGAATGCATGGCTGAGGAGCTGGTGCAGGAGAGAACAGTTCGCATTTTTGGATCATTGGAATCTCTTCTGGGGTAGAAGTGACCTGGACAAGGAGGACAGTTTGCACCTGAATTGGAAGGGGACAAATATACTGGCAGGGAGATTTGTTAGAGCTGCCCGGGTGGAATTAAACCCAATTAGGTAGGGAGGACTGGTACAGTTGGGAAAGGGAGCAAGTCAAACAGTCAGGGCAGGCAGGAACAAGGTCAGACTGATAAACTAAACTGCATTTATTTCAATGCAAGGGGCCTAACAGGGAAGGTAGATGAACTCAGGGCATGGTTAGGAACATGGGACTGGGATATCATAGCAATTACAGAAACATGGCTCAGGGATGGGCAGGACTGGCAGCTTAATGTTCCAGGCCACAAATGCTACAGGAAGGATAGAAAGGGAGGCAAGAGAGGAGGGGGAGTGGTGTTTTTGATAAGGAATAGCATTACAGCTGTGCTGAGGGAGGATATTCCCGGAAATATATCCAGGGAAGTTATTTGGGTGGTTTTGAGAAATAAGAAAGGGATGATCACCTTATTGGGATTGGATTATAGACACCCTAATAGTCAGAGGGAAATTGAGAAACAAACTTGTAAGGAGAAAGTGAGGACTGCAGATGCTGGAGATCAGAGTCGAGAGTGTGGAGCTGGAAAGACACAGCAGGTCAGGCAGCATCCGAGGAGCAGGAGAATCAACATTTCGAGCACAAGCCCTTCATCAGAAACTGGGGTGGGGTGGGGTGGAGAACAGATGGGAAGCTAGGAAAGTGATTGCTGGGCCTCTTGCTGAGATATTTGTATCACCGATAGTCACAGGTGAGATGCCAGAAGACTGGAGGTTGGCTAACGTGGTGCCACTGTTTAAGAAGGGTGGTAAGGACACGCCAGGGAACTATAGACCAGTGAGCGTGACGTCGGTGATGGGCAAGTTGTTGGAGGGAATCCTGAGGGACAGGATGTATATATATACAGGCCTGGATAGGATGCATCCCAGATTGCTGAGAGAGTTAAGGAAGTAAATTATGAAGCCGTTGACAGAAATTTCCTCGGCTGATCTGAGTACAGGATTAATCCTCGAAGACTGGAGAACTGTAAATGTGAAACCGCAGTTTAAGAAAGGAACAAGGATAACCCAGGGCACTACAGACCTGTCAGCCTGACATCAATAGTGGGGAAAGTGATGGGAGGCCAACAGACAGGAGAAGGTAAATATACACTGAGACCAAAAATGAGTTAATACTACACACTAAAGGGCAGGTCATGCCTGACAAATTTACTTGAGTTCTTTGACAAGCTGACACACACAGTGGATGAGGGGAGTGCTGTGGATGTTGTATATTTTGAATTTCAGAAAGCATTTGATACAGTACACCATGGCAGTCTGGTTAGCAAATTAAAAATTAGATTAGATTTACAGTGTGGAAACAGGCCCTTCGGCCCAACAAGTCCACACCGACCCGCCGAAGCGAAACCCACCCATACCCCTACATTTACCCCTTACCTAACACTACTGACAATTTAGCATGGCCAATTCACCTGACCCGCACATCTTTGGGCTGTGGGAGGAAACCGGAGCACCCGGAGGAAACCCACGCTGACACGGGGAGAACGTGCAAACTCCACACAGTCAGTCGCCTGAGTCGGGAAATGAACCCGGGTCTTCAGGCGCTGTGAGGCAGCAGTGCTAACCACTGTGCCACCGTGCTGCCCACAATGTTTGGGGTTGATGGGTCCTTGGAACATGGATTAGACATTTGCTAAAAGACAGGAAACAGAGGGTAGCGATAGATGGCCATTCTCAGAGTGGAGACGAGGTGAAAGTGGTGTCCCCAGGGGACCCTTGCTTTTTCTGATTTTTATAAATGATTTGTGGTTGTACGTTGAGGGCAAAATCTCTAAATGTGTTGATGATCCTAAGTTCAGGAAATTAGTGAATTGTGAGGATGATACTGAGTGTCTTCAGAGGGACATAGTTAAGTTGGCCAAATGGGCAGATGAATTCAATGCAGAGAACTATGACCTATTGCATTTTGACTGATGAAGCACAGACAATACAGGCTCAATGGTATGATTCTCAAGGGACCCAGGAGCAAAGGGACCTCAGGGTCCGTGTGGATGAGTCTCTGAAGACAGTCAGGTAAGTTGAAACTGTTGTTAAAAAGGCTTATCGGACCCTTGGCAGAGAGTATAGAAGCAAGGAAGTGGTGCTGTACCTCTATAAATCATTGGTCACATCAGATCTGGGAGTATTGTGTTCAATTCTGGGCACCTTACTTAAGGAAAAATACCCTGGAGAGGGTTCAATGGAGAATTACACCAGAAATTGGGGAATTTTAGGAACAAGGAAAGATTAGAGAGACTGGATTTATTCTCTTTGGGGCACAGAAAATTGAGAGGTGACCTTATTGAGACGGTCAAAGTTGTGAAAAGATTTGAGGGGGTAAAGAAAACGGTTCTGTTTTCACTAGCTGACAATTTCAAGACTGTCGGCAATAAAGTGAGGATTTTTAAGATAAGATTACTTACAGTGTGGAAACAGGCCCTTCGGCCCAACAAGCCCACACTGACCCGCCAAAGCGCAACCCACCCATACCCCTACATTTACCCCTTACCTAACACTACGGGCAATTTAGCATGGCCAATTCACCTGACCCGCACATCTTTGGACTGTGATGAGGAGAAATGTCTTTACCCAGAGAGTTGTTAGGATTTGGAACGTGCTGCCTGGGAGACGGGTGCAGGCAGATTCCACAGGTTGCAAAAGACAGCTGGATATATGTGTGAAAGGGATGAATTTCGTGGGCTGCAGAAATAGGGCTAGCAAGTGGGACCAGCTGGGAAATTCTGTCAGGAGCTAGTACAGACACAATGGGTGGAATGGCCTGCTTCTAAACTGTAAAATTCAATGATTCTATGCAATCCTAATCCAAACCATGAAGCAGCCACATTGGGTGTGGTTATTTGAGACTTGGTGTGTTTGCCCAAGAGGGTTGTTACATTAGCTTGGTGTAATGAAGGTGACTTCTGCCGACAATTTCAACAGAATTACAGAACTGACCATCTGCTCCCCAAGGAACATGAGTAGATCCACACCTCAATGTGGTGCTGAATCCCAAAGGACAGAACCCTCCACCTAATTTGGCACTGATTCCCACATAGCAAATAAACCCCCATCGAGTGTGGTACTGAGTCACACAGAGTAAGTGAGCTCCCCACTGTATGATGTGAGTCCCAGTGCAGCAAGAGTGTAATCCACTCCAAAACCCCAATCTGTAAACTGAAACAACCTTTACATTCTTAAACATTTAATTAGGAGTTTAGACATTATAAGCATACATCAAACAACCACAGTTTCAGCCCAAAATGAATGTATAAGAAGTAATTTGAAAAGCTGATAGATTGTTTGTGACCAGTACAGCTATGCAATAGTGCACAGTGGAAAACCAATTCTTAGTGATGAAAATTGCAAGATACAAAACTACCTGAAGAAAAGTTCTTACTATTTAAGACCAAACACCTCCATATAACTGTGATCTCTGGCTGTCCTAAATTTGCAGGGCAAATGGTCCCATACAAATCTGTGCATTGGTCCATGACTAAGTTTGTTTTTGACCTCAGTGTTGCCCCCCTCTATCAGATTCTCCAGCACACGTACATGGCCCTGTCCCGCTGCCAAACGAACACTGCTATTTCCTTCCTGGGTTGGAAATGGAGTTTTAGAGACCTAATGTTAACGATGGGACAAAGCAAGTTGAGACCAGCAAGAGGAGAAAGTGAGGACTGCAGATGCTGCAGATCAGAGCTGAAAATGTGTTGCTGGAAAAGCGCAGCAGGTCAGGCAGCATCCAAGGAGCAGGAGATTCGACGTTTCGGGCATAAGCCCTTCTTCAGGATTCCTGCTCCTTGGATGCTGCCTGACCTGCTGTGCTTTTCCAGCAACACATTTTCAGCTGAGACCAGCAAGGATTTAGTACAGTGAGGGGTAGGGGCCTGGCATCCACAATGAGAATACCTTATCTTGAACCTGGTGGTCACAGCCGAGGGCATGAAGAGGCATCACTCCGTCCAGCTGGCCTTTCTCTGCAGTTGGTAGTAATGGTGCCTTTCCAGTCTAAAAACAAAATGTGGTCCAGTAATTGAGACAGAAACACAGCCATTCTCGGCATTAAATTGCATTGGTCAAGCATCCCAGCCATACAACACACATCCCCCTTTAATACCATCACATGTGGATAGGAATGGGAAGGGCTAGGTATCTGAAAATGAAAGACACTGACTACCAGGGCAGTATCAACAAAACAAGAAAATTGCAGGAGGTGAGAGAAGGGCATAAGTACGGGAGAGTGAGAGGGCATCTCAGATTTTTATGCATCCACAGAATGAGGGCATTACTGGCTAGACCACTATTTATGGCCCATCCCTAATTGCCTAGAGGGCAGTTAAGAGTGAACTACATTACTGTGGGTCTGGAGTCACATGTCGGTCAGGCCAGGTAAGAAGGACAGTTTCCTTCATGAGCTAGGTGGGTTTTTCTGATAATCAACAATGGATTCGTAATCATCACGAGACTCTTAATTCCAGATATTTACTGAATACAAATTCCACCATCTGACATGGCAGGATTGGATCCAGAACATTACCTGGATCATGCCACAAAGCTATTGCTTCCCAACTTCAGAGAACCTCCTCAAACAGAAAGTGATACAAATGCCTCCTCGTTTATCACAGCAGAGGGCATCGACCACAGGATAGTTGCAGAGAAGCAGGTCCCATTCACTTGGTCCTGTTTCTTACTGAGAATTGTGGGATGACACAGTCAGTAAAACCAACAGGAAGCTGGGGAAATCCCTGTTTAATACTCACACCATCATAGTCACACAGCAACAGGGTGTACAGGTATTACAGGATAGCAAGGTTAATGAGCACCACAGCAGTGAACGTCTGGTTGACAATAGCTCTCACCTCATCAGGTTCGTCCAGTGGGACCTCCTCAAGCTCCTCCATTGTGTAGCAGATAATATTCAGGTGTTCCTAGTGAGCAGCACAGTGGTGCATACTCTGGCCAATTTGAATAGAATCCACATGAATTAATGCATAATAAATTCTTTCCAACTTGATTGTGTTACTGATTGTATTTCGATAATCCAGCTCTCTCACACAGTCACACCTTTGTATTACTGACGGCATTCCTACTAAAGAACATTCATCTCCATCAGTCACTCAGTAATACCTCCTCCCAGTACCTTGTCGTAGAGTCATAGAGATGTACAGCATGGAAACAAACCCTTCGGTCCAACTCGTCCATACAGACCAGATATCCCAACCCAATCTAGTCCCACCTGCCAGCACCAGGCCCATATCCCTCCAAACCCTTCCTATTCATATACCCATCCAGACGCCTCTTAAATGATGTAACTGTACCAGCCTCCACCACATCCTCTGGCAGCTCATTCCCTACACGTACCACCCTCTGGGTGAAATAGTTGCCCCGTAGCTCTCTTTTATATCTTTCCCTTGTATAACGTGTTGTAATGGCCTTTATCCAAAGCTTCAGATTTTGACACAATAACATCTTGACAATAGCACTTTGTCCCATCATCAACACAGAATAAAACACAATGTTTAACACAGAATAAAACACAATGTTTAACACAGAATAAAACACAATGTTTAACACAGAATAAAACACAATGTTTAACAGAATTGAGGCAACAGGTGAAAAGTAAAACTAATTTTATTTACATAATTTGGTCATTACCTTCAAATAGAATTCAAATATTCTGTCTCTCAAAGTATCCATTGTATGATTCAATGTTGCTTCATTTCTACTGTTAGTCCAGCTCAGTAACCTTCCACCCCAGCACCATGTATCACTTATGGTACCTTGACAGGTATTCATCCAAATCCCTCACACTGGGAGAGTACTGGGGATGCTGGAAACTGGAAATAAAAACAGAAGGTGCTATCCCCTCCCCCAGATCTGGTAGCATCTATTATAACATTTTTTTTTTCAGATCTGAAGGGTGGTAGGTGTGTGATAAGATGGGTTCAGGGTATTGCCATTTTAAGTCACTATTTGTTCTGAATCTCATGTTTCTGTCCTGCAAGCTTGGAAAACATATCCTTAAAAGAAGTGTCACTCCTGGTGAACCAACAACACGGGATTATTTTCCAGGCCAAGCATCAAGTGACAGCCAGAATTAAGGGATCGTACACCCAATGAATCAGATCTAAGCTTTGCAGTTGTGAACAGTGATGGACAATTAAATGACTCATTGGAGGAAGAGGCTCAACAAATATTCCTATCCGCAATAATATGGAGAGAGAGCTGCCCACGAATGTCAAATCCGAGGCTGAAACATCTGCAACAATCTTCAGCCATCTCAGCCCTCTCCAGAGATTGTCACCATCACAACTTCAGCCAATTCGATCACTCCATGTGGTATCAAGATGGTTGTGTTTGTTGGGCATCAGTCATTTCAGCTCGAGGTCACCTCTGCATGAGATCCTCAAAGTAGTGTCCCAGGCCAATCTATCTTCAGCCGATTCAGCAATGACCTTTCTTCCATCGTTAGGTCAGAAGTGGGGAAGTTTGCAAATGATTGTTCAGCATCATTCATAACTCCTCAGATGCTGAAGCAGGTCATGTCCAAAAAGGGACAAAACCCAGACAATATCCAGTATTAGGCTGACAAATGGCAAGTGACATTTGCACTATACAAGTGCCTAGCAATGACCATCCCAAACAACAGAAAATCTAACTAACTTCTATTGACATTCAATTAGCACGACCATTGCTGAACCCTCCACTATCAACATCCAATACCACTGACCAGAAATTAAACAGACTAGCCATACAAAGATCAGAGATTGGGAACCCTGCCACATCAACAAACATTTACTCCCACCACCACTGATGCACAATAGCACCAAAGTGTACCATTTACAATGTGCAGCACAGAATTTTGTTAAGTTTCCTTAGATATATCAAACCCACACCATTACCATCTAGAAGGAGCCGGGCAGCAGATACACTGGGAACATCACCACATCCGAGATCCCCTCCAAACCAGTCACCATCCTGACTTTGAAATATATCACTATTCCTTCAATGTTGCTGGATCAAAATTCTGGAACTCCCTCCCTAACAGCACATGGCCTTCAGCAGTTCCACAAGTTAAAAATCACACAACACTAGGTTAGAGTCCGACAGGTTTAAGTGGAAGCACACAAGCTTTCAGAGCGACGCTCCTTCATCAGGTGGTAGTGGAGGGCTCAGTCCTAACAGACAGAATTTATAGCAAACATTTACAGTGTGATGTAACTGAAATTATACATTGAAAAATTGATTGTCTGTTCAAGAAGGCAGCATCTCCTGAATAAATAAAACAACTCATCTTCCAGCTCGACATTTTGCAGCCTTCTGGACTCATTAACTTCAGGCCACGATCTCTGCTTTCCTCTTTGATTCCATGTCTCGCCAGCTGGCCGTCTGTATTTTATTTCAGTGGCTTCTCTTTCTTTCAGAGAGAGTTATTCGTTATTTTGCCGTTAACACTTCATGTGGACCAGGACTTCCACGACTAGTACCTTTGCCTTTTGTTCAATGATATCATTGTCATTTAAACTTTCCCAACCTCTGACCTATTCCTGACCTTCCGTTTTGTTTATTGTGACCATCTCCCACCACATCTGCCCCACCACCACCCCACAGCCCCACCTCACATTTTGAATTCTTTTCACTTCCAATGAACCGAATTGGAGTTGAAACATTAACTCCCTTTCTTTCTCCATAGGTGCTGCCCGACCTGCTGTACTTTGTGTTTTCATTTTTGTTATGGTTTCATTTTTTACATTTTCATTTGTAACCTCTGCACCCAGGGGTCCTATTTGAATAAACGTATCTCCCCTGATGTTAAAGCAGCTTTCTCAGGCTATTAGTTGACAACAACTCTCTCAGTTCACCGCGTCATTATTTTTACTGATGTTAATCTAGTTTCCTCATTATGCTACTCAGTATTTCTCTCCAGCATCTGACTGTGGCTCAGATGTCAATCCAGTTCCCTCACATGATTGCTGAAAAGGCACAGCAGGTCAGGCAGCATCCAGGGAACAGGAGATTCGACGTTTCGGGCATAAGAAGGGCTTATGCCCGAAACGTCGAATCTCCTGTTCCCTGGATGCTGCCTGACCTGCTGCGCTTTTTCAGCAACACATTTTCAGCTCTGATCTCCAGCATCTGCAGACCTCACTTTCCCCTCACATGATTGGGCTCAGTAACTCATCACAGCTAGTTCATTTATTCCACTTGTAATGCTAAGAAAGTAGGGCCATTTTGTGCTACGAGACTGATGCAACTGCTTAATACTTGAATTTTGAGATACTGTTTAGAACCTGCTTGTGAAACTATTCCAGGTTTGAGTTTAACCTCGGCTGACTGTCTGTGTGGAGTCCGTACATTCACCCCTTGTCTGTGGGTTTCCTCCGGCTGCTCCAATTCCTCCCACAATCCAACGATGTGCAGGTCATTGCCATGTTAAATTGTTCAAGGATGTATCGGTTACGTGCATTAGTCAGAGATAAATATAGAATAATAGGGTAGGGGAATGGATCTTTGTGAGTTATTCCTCAGAGGGTCGGTATGGACTTGTTGGGCCAAAGGGCCTGTTTCCACACTGCAGGGAATCTGTGATTCTATTCCATAATTCTCTGATGTCCATGACCCAAAGCTAGGCAGCATTGTAAGCAGTGTAGATGGACTGTGTACAAAAGGATTTTCACAGATCAAGTGAATGAGCAAAACTGTAGCTAATGCATTTTAATAAAATCAAGGCAACTGTGAGCTTGTCAATTTATTACACGCGAGAAAACTTCAATCACCTGCAGCTTCCCTTGGGTTCAGGTGATGGCAGCAGTCTGTTCAGCCACAAGGATTAGCTTTGGACCTACACTACCACATGAGAAAAAGAGAGAGAGAGAAAGAAAGAGAGAGGAAACGAAAGACAAAGACAGACAGAAAGAAAGAGAGAAAGAAGGCAAGAGAAAAACACTGACACAGAGAGATTGTTTGACTATTTCCCACATAAGCCAAGTCTCCTGGTCAGTAGACACTTAAAACATTGTCCTCAAGGACATAATTATTAGTTCAAAACCCATCAACTCCATGGGAGCTGCTTTTACACTCTGTTATGAAGTTGAAGGCGTGTACTGTACCTTTAAGAAAGCATGAAGCTAACCGACGAGAAGACACAAAGTGTACTGAACAATTTAAAGATGTAACATTCGGCTGTGAGCTAGATACCCATTGTTTTCGCAGCAGTTCGAATTTAACCAGTTTAAATTATGCCCCAAGATACTAAAACCCAATCAAATTTTAATTTTGCTGTTTCAACAATATCGAACCAATGAGATGATCTGATGTTTGGGGTATAAAAAAGCAGGTAATTTGGACAGTTAGGCAGAGAAAGAGCACCTTCAGCCATCAAAGAGTGCTGTTCAGAACACTCTCTAAAAGGTACCTTTTTCATATGAAACATCTTTGAAGTAGAAGACCGAAGATGACCCAGGGAGATCTACAACCAGAGGAAGATCAATACCAGAGACAATAGCCACTGCTTAGTTTTTTAAACAATTGAGTTTCTGTCAGTAGATTGTTATAGAGTGGGAGGGAGATAACAAATCTTTTAGAGAAAGGAGACTTAGAGCTGTAAATAGTTGGTTAATGTTCACTTCTGGAGTTAAAGAATAAAATTGTTATTTTTTTTCTTTAAATAGTGGAATCTGGGTAGTTTTCTGTCGCTCATATTTTAACAGATCACAAGGCAAGGTGGGCGTTTCTGGGTGTTTGGTTTAATGAGCAGAAGGGTTTACCGTTGTGTCCTGACAGTTTGGGTCTCAGGTCTGTGATTTGGATGGATTTGAACAGATTTGAGATAGGAAAGATCCCAGCAGATTTAAACACTTGCCAAATAGTGTCCTAGATCTTTCAATAAAACATGGGTGATACAATTTGTTTAATTTTACTGACTAGCGGTTGGTTAATTTAAAAGTGAGAGAAATGGCTCTTAAAAATTTCTAAAGAGGTTCTGGAGTTTGGAGACGATTCCCTAATTTGCCAAGAAGGCTTAGAAAGAAAGAAAAATACCAAACTTGTAGAGGGTCGGGGAGTCCAGAACTAGAGGGGCATAGGTTTAGGGTGTGAGGGGAAAGTTATAAAAGAGACCTGAGGAGCAACGTTTTCACACAGAGGGTGGTATGTGTATGGAATGAGCTGCCAGAGGATGTGATGGAGGCTGGTACAATTACAACATTTAAGAGACATTTGGATGGGTATATGAATAGGAAGGGTTTGGAGGGACATGGTCCGGGTGCTGGCAGGTGAGACTAGATTGGGTTGGGATATCTGGTCGGCATGGACGGGTTGGACTGAAGGGTCTGTTTCCATGCTGTACATCTCTATGACTCTATAATTAGCAAAGAGGTTAGAATTTGGCTTAACCAAGAACAAAAGGAAAGCTGAAATTATAAGGGAGTTACTCAAACACTTAGCTGTGTCAGAGAAACAGACAAACAAAGTTGTGGTTCTGTTCGCCGAGCTGGGAGTTTTTGTTGCAAACATTTCGTCCCCTGTCTAGGTGACATCCTCAGTGCTTGGGAGCCTCCTGTGAAACGCTTCTGTCATATTTCCTCCAGCATTTATACTGATTTGAATCTGCCGCTTCCAGTTGTCAGTTGCTGTCCGCTGCAGTGGCCGGTATATTGGGTCCAGGTCAATGTGTTTGTTGATTGAATCTGTGGATGAGTGCCATGCCTCTAGGAATTCCCTGGCTGTTCTCTGTTTGACTTGCCTTATAATAGTGGTGTTGTCCCAGTCGAATTCATGTTGTTTGTTATCTGAGCGTATGGCTACTAAGGATAGCTGGTCGTGTCGTTTCGTGGCTAGTTGGTGTTCATGGATGCGGGTTGTTAGCTGTCTTCGTGTTTGTCCTATGTAGTGTTTTGTGCAGTCCTTGCATGGGATTTTGTACACTACATTGGTTTTGCTCATGCTGGGTATCGGGTCCTTCATTCTGGTGAGTTGTTGTCTGAGAGTGGCTGTTGGTTTGTGTGCTGTTATGAGTCCTAGTGGTCGCAGTAGTCTGGCTGTCAGTTCGGAAATGCTCCTGATGTATGGGAGTGTGGCTAGTCCTTTGGGTTGCGGCATGTCCTCGTTCCGTTGTCTTTCCCTTAGGCATCTGTTGATAAAATTGCGCAGGAATCCGTTTTTGGCGAATACCTTGTATAGGTGTTCTTCTTCCTCTTTTTGCAGTTCTGGTGTACTGCAGTGTGTTGTGGCCCTTTTGAATAGTGTCTTGATACAACTTCGTTTGTGTGTGTTGGGGTGGTTGCTTTCATAGTTCAGGACTTGGTCTGTGTGTGTGACTTTCCTGTGTACCCTTGTGGTGAATTCTCCGTTCGGTGTTCTCTGTACCATCACGTCTAGGAATGGGAGCTGGTTGTCCTTTTCTTCCTCTCTCGTGAATCGGATTCCTGTGAGTGTGGCGTTGATGATCCGGTGTGTGTTGTCTATTTCTGTGTTTTTAATGATTACAAAGGTGTCGTCCACATATCTGACCTAGAGTTTGGGTTGTATTTGCGGTAAGACTGTTTGTTCTAATCTTTGCATTACTGCTTCTGCTATGAGTCCAGAGATGGGTGAGCCCATGGGTGTTCCGTTGATTTGTTCGTATATCTGGTTGTTGAATGTAAAGTGTGCAGTGAGGCACAGGTCCAGTAGTTTAAGTATGCCGTCTTTGTTAATAGGTTCAACATCCTGTTGTCTGTTCTGTATGTCCAGCAGGTTGGATATTGTTTCTCTGGCTAGGGTTTTGTCGATAGAGGTGAACAGTGCCGTTACATCGAATGAGACCATGGTTTCTTCCCTGTCTATGTGTATATTTCTGATGATGTCCAAGAATTCCTGTGTTGACTGTATAGAGTGTCTGGATCCGCTGATCAGGTGGTTCAGTTTCTGCTGTAGCTCTTTAGCCAGTTTGTGTGATGGTGTCCCTGGTAGTGATACTATGGGTCTGAGTGGGATGTCTGGTTTGTGTACTTTAGTAGTCCATAGAATCTGGGGGTGTTGTTGCTTTCCGGTTTCATTCTTTGTAGGTGTGACCTGGTTGTCTGTCCGTTTTTTTTGTAGATTCCTCAGTGTGTTGTTTATCCTCTTGGTGAGCTGTGGGGTGGGGTCAAACTCCCTCTTTTGGTAGGTGTTGGTATCTGCAAGTAGTTGTTGTGCCTTTTGAATGTACTCTGCTTTGTCCAGTGTGACCGTCATTCTGCCTTTGTCTGCTGTTCTTATCATTTCTTAGTGATAATATACACATAGACAAGGAAGAAACCTGCCTGAACTGCTGTGCTCTTCCAGCGCCACTGCCCTGGATTTGGCAGCATTTGTTGGAGCCAGTTTGGTTCCAATTCCCCATTTCCAATCTTTAAAAGTTCAATTCCGTCTCCACAGTTTCACAGAAATAAAACTAATAAAAGACTGATTTGGATATTGAGCTGCAGAACAGAACCAAGGTGCACAGCTAGAAGAAAGTTCTGGCCATGAACCATTTGAAGCTCTCCAACGTGGTAGTGTTTATTCCTGTTGTGTTTAATTTGTTGGACTATTTACTCCCTGCTGGTTTGGGTTTATCTTCTGGATATTTTCCAATGTTCTCGGTAAGTTGTCTACGTTACAATGAATGCTCCTGTTCTAGTTTGTTCGGGACCGAATCATGGAGAATGTTTCAGGTACTCACATTATCCTTGGCATTAACATTTACTTTAATCCCGACCAACCGCCTGGTCGTTGCTGTCGCATTCCTCGTGGCAGCTTCCTGCAGATCGTTTTCTGTTTGTAATTCTGGGAGCAGACAAAATACATCAACATAGAAACTAAAACTCCCACTACTTAGACCCAATTCAACACTCCCAGGACAGGTAGGACAAGGAGTTAGATACAGATTAAATCTCCCTCGGTTCTTTTAAACTGGAAATAAAGTTATTCCCACACTGGACCAACACTCCCAGGATAGGGACAGCACTGGGTTAGACACGGAACAAAGACTCCTTTACTGTTATAAACTCAACACAAATCTACCCCAATTCTTTTAAAACTGAAAGAAGACAAAAACTGAAGTTCCCTCAACATTATCCCCATGAAACGCTCCCCTGGGACAGGTCCACCATGAGACAGAGTAAGCTCCCTCATCACTTTTAAACTGGAATTAAAGCCACCTCTATACTGTCCCCATGAAACATTTCCAGCACAGGGCCAGCGCAAGGTTAGGTCAGTCCATCTAGACCGAACACAGTTCTCTCAGTCACTGGGAGGAAGGCAGAGGATTTGGTTCACAGGAAGGCAGGAATATGCTGAGGGGAGGTTTCATCCCATAGTTATCGAACAGTAGCTCAAACCACAGTCTCCTTTTATAAACTGGGATCAAACAGCTCAGTGTTAAATGCACTGAGCAGGTTTAAACTTCGTGGTACAGTACAAGAAGCAGGGGACTTTATAAAACATGACTAAATCTTTCAAAGGAAGGAGTTGTTCTCACGGCTCTGGTCCCCGAGCACAGGTTTGTCGTTCCTGATCTGACATGTACAGGATGTCCAGTCCCACATCTCGTGTTGTGTCGGATCCCAGCTGGGATCTAACATTATCACCCCCTCCTCTCACCCCCTCCCTCCAGAAGACGCACGGTTACCTGTAACCTGCTACTTACTGGCTGTATGGAGGAGGGTAGGGGAGGGGGAGGGGAGAGGGGGATAGGGGAGGAGAGGGGGAGGGGAGAGGGAGATAGGGGAGGGGAGGGGGAGGGGAGAGGGAGATAGGGGAGGGGAGGGGGAGGGGAGAGGGAGATAGGGGAGGGGAGGGGGAGGGGAGAGGGGGATAGGGGAGGAGAGGGGGGAGGGGAGAGGGAGATAGGGGAGGGGAGGGGGAGGGGAGAGGGAGATAGGGGAGGAGAGGGGGAGGGGAGAGGGAGATAGGGGAGGAGAGGGGGTGGAGGGGAATGGGGAGGAGAGGGATAGGGGAGGAGAGGGGGAGGGGAGAGGGGGAGGGGAGGAGGGGGATGGGGAGGAGAGGGGAAGGGGAGAGGGGGATAGGGGAGGAGAGGGGGAGGAGGGGGATGGGGAGGAGGGGGATGGGGAGGAGGGGAGAGGGGGGAATAGGGGAGGAGGGGGGAGGGGAGAGGGGGATAGGGGAGGAGAGGGGGAGGGGAGAGGGAGATAGGGGAGGGGAGGGGGAGGGGAGAGGGAGATAGGGGAGGGGAGGGCGAGGGGAGAGGGGGATAGGGGAGGAGAGGGGGTGGAGGGGAATGGGGAGGAGGGGGATAGGGGAGGAGAGGGGGAGGGGAGAGGGGGAGGGGAGGAGGGGGATGGGGAGGAGAGGGGAAGGGGAGAGGGGGATAGGGGAGGAGAGGGGGAGGAGGGGGATGGGGAGGAGGGGAGGGGGGGAATAGGGGAGGAGAGGGGGAGGGGAGAGGGGGATAGGGGAGGAGAGGGGAGGGAAGAAGGGGGATGGGGAGGAGAGGGGATAGGGGAGGAGAGGGGGAGAAGGGGGATGGGGGAGGAGGGGAGGGGAGGGGGAGGAGGGGGGATGGGGAGGAGGGGGATAGGGGAGGATAGGAGGCGGGATGGTGAGGGGATGGGGAGGGGAGAGGGAGGAGGGAGAATAGGGGAGGGGAGAGGGGGAGGAGAGGGGGAGGATGGGGAGGAGGGGGATAGGGAGGAGAGAGGGGGAGGAGGGGAGATGGGGAGAAGTGATGGGGATAGGGGAGGGCGAAGGGGTGGAGGAGTGTGGAGAAGGGGGGCAAGCAGGGAGGGGGATGGGGAGTGGGACGGGGAGTGGGGTGTTGGGTGGTAAGGGGGGATCGTGGATGGGGAGCAGGGAAGGGGAGGGGGAGCAGGGGGATGGGAAGCGGAAGCCGGGCAGGAGGAGGGGGAGGGGAAGTGGGAGAGGCGGAGGAGGAGGAAGGGGGTATGGGGGGAGGGGAAGGGGAAGGAGGAGGGGGAGATGGGGAAGGGAAGGGTGGAGGGAAAGGGGGACGGAAGGGGGGTGGGAAGGGGAGGGGAGGAGGAGTGGGGAGGGGAAGGGAAGGGGGAGGGGAAGGGGCGCGGGAGGAAGAGGAGGAGGAGGGGGAAGGGGGGAGTGGGGGGATGGGAAGGGAAGGGGGAGGCGAAGGGGAGGGGCGAAAGTGGCGGGAAAGGGGAAGTGAGGGGGGAAGTGAGGGGGAGGGGAGAGTGAAGGGGAGGGGGAAAGAGATGGGTCAGGGGAGAAAGAGAGGTTGCAACGGGAGGGGGGGAGAATTGAGGGGGATGGGAGAGAAGTGAGGGCGAGCAAGAAGCAAGGGAGAGTGAGGAGGGAGAAATGGGGGAGAAGAAGTGGGGGGAGTAAGGCTGCTGGGTATGGGGGAGGCAGGTGATGTGGGGGAATGAGGAGGAAAATGCAAGGAAGGAGACGGGAATCGGGGAGGGAGGGGGATGGGGACCCTCCGACAGGGCCCACTCCCTCAGCACTGACCCTCCGACAGGGCCCACTCCCTCAGCACTGACCCTCCGACAGGGCCCACTCCCTCAGCACTGACCCTCCGACAGTGCCCACTCCCTCAGCACTGACCCTCCGACAGTGCCCACTCCCTCAGCACTGACCCTCCGACAGTGCCCACTCCCTCAGCACTGACCCTCCGACAGTGCCCACTCCCTCAGCACTGACCCTCCGACAGGGCCCACTCCCTCAGCACTGACCCTCCGACAGTGCCCACTCCCTCAGCACTGACCCTCCGACAGTGCCCACTCCCTCAGCACTGACCCTCCGACAGTGCCCACTCCCTCAGCACTGACCCTCTGACAGTGCCCACTCCCTCAGCACTGACCCTCCGACAGTGCCCACTCCCTCAGCACTGACCCTCTGACAGTGCCCGCGCCCTCAGCACTGACCTTCCAACAGTGCCCACTCCCTCAGCACTGACCCTCCGACAGTGTCCGCTCCCTCAGCACTGACCCTCCGACAGTGCCCACTCTCTCAGCACTGACCGTCCGACAGTGCGGCACTCCCTAAGCACTGACCCTCCGACAGTGCAGCACTCCCTCAGCACTGACCATCCGATAGTGCCCACTCCCTCAGCACTGACCCTCTAACAGTGCGGCCCTCCCTCAGCACTGACCCTCCGACAGTGCGGCACTCCCTAAGCACTGACCCTCCGACAGTGCAGCACTCCCTCAGCACTGACCATCCGATAGTGCCCACTCCCTCAGCACTGACCCTCTAACAGTGCGGCCCTCCCTCAGCACTGACCCTCCAACAGTGCCACTCCCTCAGCACTGACCCTCCGACAGTGCGGCACTCCCTCAGCACTGACCCTCCAACAGTGTAGCACTCCCTCAGCACTGACCCTCCGACAGTGCGGCGCTCCCTCAGCACTGACCCTCCGACAGTGCCCACTCCCTCAGCACTGACCCTCCGACAGTGCGGCGCTCCCTCAGCACTGACCCTACGACAGTGCCCACTCCCTCAGCACTGACCCTCCGACAGTGCCCACTCCCTCAGCACTGACCGTCCGACAGTGCCCACTCCCTCAGCACTGACCCTCCGACAGTGCCCACTCCCTCAGCACTGACCCTCCGACAGGGCCCACTCCCTCAGCACTGACCGTCCGACAGTGCAACGAATATGGGCCAAATGCTGGCCATGGGGAGTAGTTTAATTTCGGATATCTGGTCGGCAATGATGAGTTAGACTAAAGGGTCTGATTCTGTGCTGTCCACCTCTGTGACTCTATGATAAGGTTAACAACACTTGAGAACCTGTATTCTATGCCTGCTGGATTAGACCCACATCCATTAAGACAGCTAAAACCCAATACTGATCCAAACCTCGACAGGGAGGAAGTGAGGTCTGCAGATGCTGGAGATCAGAGCTGAAAAATGTGTTGCTGGAAAAGTGCAGCAGGTCAGGCAGCATCCAAGGAACAGGAGAGTCGACTTTTCTGAAGAGCCATTCCTGAAGGAGGGTTTATGCCCGAAATGTGATTCTCCTCTCCCTGGATGCTGTCTGACCTGCTGCGCTTTTCCAGCAACATACTTTTCAGCTAGAAGCCTAGACACATCACTACAGCAAGGACTGGATGACATCACAGGTTCTAAAAGGAGACAGTGCAAGATAGCAGATGATGACGTATCCTTCCCAGATCGTCTCAACACCTTCTATGCTTGCTTTGAGCAGAATTTCAGCGGAGAGGGAACATCTATTCCGACAATTCCTGACGAACCTATCCCAACAGTCACTGCATCAGAGATCAGATCGGTTTTCCTTTGTGTGAATCCAAGGAAACTAATGGGACCAGACGGAGTACCAGGCCGTGCACTCAGAGCATGCGCAGATCAACTGGCAGAGATCTTCTCGGACATCTTCAACCTCTCCCTGCAGCAGGCCCCTGTCCCTGCCTGTTTCAAGAGGGCCGACATCATCCCTGTGCCTAAGAAGGCTCATGCAGCATGTCTCAATGACTACCGCCCAGTGGCCCTAACCTCAGTGGTCAGGGAGTGCTTTGAAAGGCTAGTCATGGCATGAAACCAACTCCAGCCTCCCCACTACTCTTGACCCACCCTAATTTCCCTATCGGACCAACAGATCCACGTCAGATAAGATTAGATTAGATTACTTACAGTGTGGAAACAGGCCCTTCAGCCCAACAAGTCCACACCGACCCGCCGAAGCGCAACCCACCCATACCCCTACATTTACCCCTTACCTAACATTACGGGCAATTTAGCGTGGCCAATTCACCTGACCCGCACATCTTTGGACTGTGGGAGGAAACCGGAGCACCCGGAGGAAACCCACGCAGACACGGGGAGAATGTGCAAACTCCACACAGTCAGTCGCCTGAGGTGGGAATTGAACCCGGGTCTCAGGCACTGTGAGGCAGCAGTGCTAACCACTGTGCCACCATGCCGCCCACAAGATACCTTATCACTTGCCCTTCACTCTGCCCCAGAACATTTTGACACCAAGAACAGCTACACAAGAATCCTACTCATTGAAGGCTGAACTGTAGTCAACACTATTAGCCCCTCGAGACTGATCACTAAACTGAGTGATCTCAGACTAAGCCCCACTCTCTGCAACTGGATCCTCAGTTTCCTGACCCACAATCAGTGAAGGTTGGGGACAATATTTCATCCTCACTAACACTCAACACTGGAGCCTCCCAGAGGTGCATACTCAGGCCCCTACTGTACTCTCTGTATACCCACGACTGCGTCGCCAAATACCAGACTAATGCCATTTACAAGTTCACTGATGACACCACCATAGTTGGTCAAATCTCAGATGGTGATGAAACAGACTCCAGACGGGAGGTGGAAAACCTGGAAAAATGGTGCACTGAGAATTACCTAGCTCTGAATGCCGGCAAAACCAAGGAACTCATTATTGACTTACTCGTGCCCCTCTACACATTAACAGCACAGAGGTGGGACAAGTGAAGAGTGTCAAGCTCCTGGGAGTGGTCATCCACAACAAGCTTTCTTGGACTCTTCATGTGGATGCATCAGTTTGTTGACGGAGTGTCGCTGTGAAAGCTAGTGCTTCCAATTAAACCTGTTGAACTATAACCAAACCCTGGCAATGTTTTCCTACACCGTCTACCATCGGGAGGTGGGTACAGGAGCCTGAACACACAGTTTCACAACAGTTACTACCCTACTGTTGTTAGAATACCGAATGGCCTCACAAACCCATAGCATTCACCTGTCCCTGTGTTTTGGTTTTTGCTGCTGTTACCTATTACTTATTCTCTGTGCTAGTTAACGCTGGGATCTGCCTGTATTGCTCACAGGGCCAACCCTTCACTGTGCCTCGGGACAATCAATTCAGTTCAATTCACAAACATTCACTCTCTCCACAACGAACACTCGGGACCGGCTGTGTGGAACATCACAAGGTACACGGCAGAGATTCCTGAGACAGCGCCTTTCCAAACCCATGACCACGACTATCATGAAGGAGAATGACGGTAGACAGGTGGGGATACGGACACCCGGACGTTCCCTGCTCTGCCAGACAATATCTCGACTTGGAAATCCAAAGGAACCTCAATTATCCAAATACCCGACTGTCCACCAAAGCGGCAAGGTCCCAGTGCTCAGCTGAATGATGTCATCCAGCACTGGGTTATCTGGAATTTGATTAACCGAACGAAATACTCCCTGACTGCGGCCTTCGGAAAAATCGAGGTTGCATGAGATACAAGTTTTCCGTCAGTGTCACTGGGTCAAAATCCTGGAATTCCCTCCGTGACAACATTGTGGGAATACCTGCAGCACGTGGACTGGAGTGGTTCAAGGAGGCAGCTGACCCCCCACCTTCTCAGGGGAAACAACAGGCTGTGGGCAACACACAAATCAAACAAACCTTCACCATTCAAGGGGCAGAGGATTTCCACATGTCCCAGGATTGGAGACGTGCAAGGGACTTGGTCTAAATACACCTGATGTGGAGAATTCATTCCAGGGTCCAGAGTTACTCACTGATAAGGAGGAAGGGGCTTCTCGTCTCTTCCAAACCACTTCAGTGGGAATAAGGAGGGAGTATATCCCAGACTGCAGATGGTTACCAATTACAGCGGAGACTCAGTACTGAGGGAGCAGGGTACTGTCAGAGGGTCAGTACTGAGGGAGCGTGCACTGTCAGAGGGTCAGTACTGAGGGAGCAGCTCTTTGTCATAGGGTCAGTACTGAGGGAGCAGTGTACTGTCAGAGGGTCAGTACTGAGGGAGCAGTCCACTGTCAGAGGGTCAGTACTGAGGGAGCAGTGTACTGTCAGAGGGTCAGTACTGAGGGAGTGGGCACTGTCAGACGGTCAGTACTGAGGGACCAGTGCACTGTCAGAGGGTCAGTACTGAGGGAGCAGTGCACTGTCGGAGGGTCAGTACTGAGGGAGCGCCGCACTGTCAGAGGGTCAGTACTGAGGGAGCAGTGTACTGTCAGAGGGTCAGTGCTGAGGGAGTGGGCACTGTCAGAGGGTCAGTACTGAGGGAGCAGCGCACTGTCAGACGGTCAGTACTGAGGGACCAGTGCACTGTCAGAGGGTCAGTACTGAGGGAGCAGTGCACTGTCGGAGGGTCAGTACTGAGGGAGCGCCGCAGTGTCAGAGGGTCAGTACTGAGGGAGCAGCACATTGTCATAGGGTCAGTACTGAGGGAGCGTGCACTGTCAGAGGGTCAGTACTGAGGGAGCAGCTCTTTGTCATAGGGTCAGTACTGAGGGAGCGTGCACTGTCGGAGGGTCAGTACTGAGGGAGCAGCACATTGTCATAGGGTCAGTACTGAGGGAGCGTGCACTGTCGGAGGGTCAGTACTGAGGGAGCGTGCGCTGTCGGAGGGTCAGTGCTGAGGGAGTGGGCACTGTCAGAGGGTCAGTACTGAGGGAGCAGTGCACTGTCAGAGGGTCAGTACTGAGGGAGTGGGCACTGTCAGAGGGTCAGTACTGAGGGAGCGGTGCACTGTCAGAGGGTCAGTACTGAGGGAGTGGGCACTGTCAGAGGGTCAGTACTGAGGGAGCAGTGCACTGTCAGAGGGTCAGTACTGAGGGAGCAGTGAACTGTCAGAGGGTCAGTACTGAGGGAACAGTGCACTGTCAGAGGGTCAGTACTGAGGGAGTGGGCACTGTCAGAGGGTCAGTACTGAGAGAGCAGTGCACTGTCAGAGGGTCAGTACTGAGGGAGCAGCGCACTGTCAGAGGGTCAGTGCTGAGGGAGTGCCGCACTGTCAGAGGGTCAGCGCTGAGGGAGTGCCGCACTGTCAGAGGGTCAGTACTGAGGGAGCAGTGTACTGTCAGAGGGTCAGTACTGAGGGAGCAGCACATTGTCATAGGGTCAGTGCTGAGAGAGCGTGCACTGTCAGAGGGTCAGTACTGAAGGGAGCAGCGCACTGTCAGAGGGTCAGTACTGAGCGAACAGTGCACTGTCAGAGGGTCAGTACTGAGGGAGTGGGCACTGTCAGAGGGTCAGTACTGAGGGAGCAGTGCACTGTCAGAGGGTCAGTACTGAGGGAGTGGGCACTGTCAGAGGGTCAGTACTGAGGGAGCAGTGCACTGTCAGAGGGTCAGTACTGAGGGAACAGTGCACTGTCAGAGGGTCAGTACTGAGGGAGTGGGCACTGTCAGAGGGTCAGTACTGAGGGAGTGGGCACTGTCAGAGGGTCAGTACTGAGGGAGCAGTGCACTGTCAGAGGGTCAGTACTGAGGGAGCAGCGCACTGTCAGAGGGTCAGTACTGAGGGAACAGTGCACTGTCAGAGGGTCAGTACTGAGGGAGTGGGCACTGTCAGAGGGTCAGTACTGAAGGAGCTTCACACTGTCAGAGGGTCAGTACTGAGGGACCAGTGAACTGTCATAGGGTCAGTACTGAGGGAGCAGTGAACTGTCAGAGGATCAGTACTGAGGGAGCAGCGCACTGTCAGAGGGTCCGTGCTGAGGGAGTGCCGCACTGTCAGAGGGTCAGTGCTGAGGGACCAGTGAACTGTCAGAGGGTCAGTACTGAGGGAGCAGCGCACTGTCATAGGCTCAGTGCTGTGGGAGTGGGCACTGTCAGAGGGTCAGTACTGAGGGAGCAGTGTACTGTCAGAGGGTCAGTACTGAGAGAGTGGGCACTGTCGGAGGGTCAGTACTGAGGGAGTGGGCACTGTCAGAGGGTCAGTACTGAGGGAACAGTGCACTGTCAGAGGGTCAGTACTGAGGGAGCAGTGTACTGTCAGAGGGTCAGTACTGAGGGAGTGGGCACTGTCGGAGGGTCAGTGCTGAGGGAGTGGGCACTGTCGGAGGGTCAGTGCTGAGGGAGTGGGCACTGTCAGAGGGTCAGTGCTGAGGGAGGGGGCACTGTCAGAGGGTCAGTACTGAGGGAGCAGTGCACTGTCAGAGGGTCAGTACTGATGGAGTGGGCACTGTCGGAGGGTCAGTACTGAGGGACAGCAGGCCTTTAACTGTGCAGCCTGAAAATTAGTGATGCTCAGTGTAACCTTGCTTTCCTCCATTCTGTATTGAATCTCAGCTCTTTTACAGCTTTGTATTTCCCTGCATGTGCTTACATTTTGTCATTCATTCATTCCTCCACCTCCCTGCTTCCTTGTGTCTGTTTGAGCTCTCGTGCTTTGCACACTCTGCTCCAATCAAGCGCTCAGCTCAGTTTGATACCTAATAAGGGAATGAGAGTGCAGCATTCAGTCAGTCAGTCAGTCAGGCACAGTGGGCCTTGCCTCCTCCTCCTCCTCTCTCATGAGCAAAATCTTCACCCTGTGCGTTCCCGGTTAGCGCCAAATTCCTCACAACTCGAGCAAGAGATTCACATTTACTGCTGTTTCGATCAAGTGGATTACTTTCTTGCTTCTCAATCAGAAAATCTTATGTTTCAGGACCACTGCGGTCTATTGATCATGTAATCCAGCCTGGGTGAAACATTAAAACCATGGCCTCATGGTGGGATGTAATGGATCCTGTGGCATTATTTGGTAAGAGAGCAAAGGAGTTCTTCCTGATGCCCTGTAGACATGGTGTATCTTTAAGCAATATTATTTAAAATAAAAATATCTGCTCTTTCTCACACTGCTGTTTGTGTGCGAGCTAATTCATTGCAGTTTCTTTGCTGCGTTTTCTACAATACAATCACACTTAAAACTTCAAAAGCCCGTCGTTGGCCGTGAGGCACTTAGGGGGTGTCCTGAGGTTGTGAAAGTGCAATAATAAATGAATGCCTGTTTCTTTCAGAACCTACATTTGAACACAGCTCCAATTAACTCGCCCCATGGGGACAAATGCTCACTGGGGTCAGGTCCCAGAGTGTTCATCCCCTCCACGTGGCTGACCATTCTTCACGTGTGAGTTGGGACCGTGGATTGGAGCAGGACCAGTTACATTTCGTACCATCGCGGTTGAGACTGAGTCGGCGGGCTGCTTTGTCATTGAAGTCGAACAGGAGAAAACCAAACCAGCTGCTGGCCTGCTCCTAGCCATTGTTCAGAGCTCTCTGCTCAGGGGAGTGGCTGAGTATGAGCTAGGATCAACGTAGCTCTTTACTGTGACCGAATATTCACCTAGTCTTCACTATGTGGGCCTTCACAGAAGGCATGCAACTTGCATTTATGTAGTGCCTTTCACAACTTTGTGACAGCCTAACATGTTTTACTGTTGGTGAAGTGCCAATTGAGTATTGTTAGTTAGTTGGAATGAAAACCTAGTGGACAGTTTTGCACACAGCACACTTCACAAACATCACTGGAACAACGATGTTGCATGTTGCAGTTGTATTCATGTTGCAGCTGTATAAGACTCTGGTGCGGCCGCATCTGGAGTATTGTGTGCAGTTTTGGTCGCCATACTATAGGAAGGATGTGGAGGCACTGGAACGGGTGCAGAGGAGGTTTACCAGGATGTTGCCTGGTATGGTAGGAAGATCGTATGAGGAAAGGCTGAGGCACTTGGGGCTGTTCTCATTGGAGAAAAGAAGGTTTAGGGGTGACTTGATAGAGGTGTACAAGATGATTAGGGGTTTAGATAGGGTTGACCATGAAAACCTTTTTCCACGTATGGAGTCAGCTATTACGAGGGGGCATAGCTTTAAATTAAGGGGTGGTAGGTATAGGACAGATGTTAGGGGTAGATTCTTTACTCAGCGAGTCGTGAGTTCATGGAATGCCCTGCCAGTAACAGTGGTGGACTCTCCCTCTTTATGGGCATTTAAACGGGCATTGGATAGGCATATGGAGGATAGTGGGCTAGTGTAGGTTAGGTGGGCTTGGATCGGTGCAACATCGAAGGCCGAAGAGCCTGTACTGCACTGTATTTTTCTATGTTCTATGTTCGAATGATAGATATCTGTTTTAATGGAATTGATTCAAGAATACCCATTCTCTTTCCAAAACAGTGCGAGGGGATCTTTTCAGTCCACCCAAGAGGGCTTCAGCTGACCATCTCATCCTACAATGCAACTATCAGTGTTTATACATTCAAGCATAGATCCAGAACACGTGAGATTTGATCTCCCAAGTCGTGACTCAAGGCAGGAGGTGCTACCTGAGCAAGAACTGACTGACCTTTCAATATTAAACACACCTGGATGAGGTGATGAAGGGCTATCATTGCGCATCTAGCCTGAACCTCCGCCAGCATTATATAGTTTCAACAATCTATTTAATACATTTAAAGATAAGAGATCACCAATTTAAAACTGAGATAAAACAACATTTTTTATAACAATTGAGAGATGTCTTTTTGAAAATGTGGCAGGGGCATAGTCTGAAAATGGGTTGCTGGAAAAGCGCAGCAGGTCAGGCAGCATCCAAGGAGCAGGAGAGTCGACGTTTCGGGCATAACCGCTTCTTCAGGAATGCTTTTCCAGCAACACCTTTTCAGCTCTGACCTCCAGCATCTGCAGTCCTCACTTTCTCCCAGAAGGACAGTCTTTCAATATTTGTAAAGTAGAAGTGGACAGATCCTTGTTAAATTGGGTTGAGTGGCTATCAGGAGAGGAGGTGGGTGGGTTTGACATTGCCATCACATCAGCCATGCACTTATTGTTTGGCAGAGCAGGTGAAGGGACTAAATGACTGATTCCTCCCACCCCTTGTTCCGTGAAGGCTGGGCAAGGTCAGGAGTAGGGGTCAGAAGCAGGGTCAAAGGGCAGAGAGCAGTAGTCTCTGTGTACTCAGTCCCCATTTCAATCATATGTTCTCTGCTTACTTTTTTAAAAATTCCGTGTCAATGTTTATAATGACAACTGTTCATGGTGTTTGGTGAAGGAAACAAGACAAGGCTTATCCACTAAATAAGACCATAAGACATAGGAGTGGAACTAAGGCCATTCAGCCCATCGAGTCCACTCCCCCATTCAATCATGGCTGATGGGCATTTCAACTCCACTTACCCGCATTCTTCCCGCAGCCCTTAATTCCTCGAGACAACAAGAATCTATCAATCTCTGCCTTGAAGACATTTAGCGTCCTGGCCTCCACTGCACTCTGCAGCAATGAATTCCACAGGCCCACCACTCTCTGGCTGAAGAACTGTCTCCACATTTCTGTTCTGAATTGACCCCCTCTAATTCTAAGGCTGTGTCCACGGGTCCTAGTCTCCTCGCCTAACGGAAACAATTTCCTAGCGTCCACCCTTTCCAAGCCATGTATTATCTTGTAAGTTTCTATTAAGTCTCCCCTTAATCTTCTAAACTCCAATGAATACAATCCCAGGATCCTCAGCCGTTCCTCATATGTTAGACCAACCATTCCAGGGATCATCCGTGTGAATCTCCGCTGGACCCTGGGGAGTGTTGCTGAACAAAGAGACCTGGGGTGTAGTAGCGTAGTTCCTTTAAGATGGAATCACAGGAATGCAGGATGGAGAAGAGCGAGGGAGGTTGGTGTGCTGGCCTACATTTGTCAGAACAATGGATATGGGAGTTGTGATGTATGTTGCAGCTGTACAGGAACACAGAGTTCAATTCTGGTCACCCTTCTGTAGGAAAGATGTTATTAAGCTAGAGAGGGTTCAGAAAAGATTTACAAGGATGTTGCCAGGGTTGGAGGATTTGAGGAGAGGCTGAACAGGATGGGGCTGTTTTCCCTGGAGCATCGGAGGCTGAGGGGAGACCTTATGGTGGTTTATAAAATCATGAGGGGGTCTGGTTAGGCGTCTTTTTCCTAGGTTGGGGGATCCAAAACTAGAGGGCACAGGTTTAAGTTGAGAGGGGAATGATTTAAAAGGACCTGAAGGGCAACGTTTTCACGGGGGGGGTGGTGTGTGTATGGAACGAGCTGCCAGAGGATATGGAGGAGTCTGGTACAATTATAACGTTTAAAAGGCATCTGGATGCGGACAAGAATAGGAAGGGTGACAGGGATATAGGGATACGGGCAAATAGGATTAGGTCAGCTTGGGACGTCTGCTCAATGCAGCCAGGTTGGACCAGAGGGTCAGTTTCCATGCTGTATGACTGTGTATCCATGCTGTATGACTGTGTATCCATGCTGTATGACTGTGTATCCATGCTGTATGACTGTGTATCCGTGCTGTATGACTGTGTTTCCATGCAGTATGACCATGTTTCCGTGCTGTATGACTGTGTATCCATGCTGTATGACTGTGTTTCCGTGCTGTATGACCATGTTTCCGTGCTGTATGACTGTGTATCCATGCTGTATGACTGTGTATCCGTGCTGTATGACTGTGTATCCATGCTGTATGACTGTGTTTCCATGCTGTATGACTGTGTTTCCATGCTGTATGACTGTGTATCCGTGCTGTATGACTGTGTATCCATGCTGTATGACTGTGTTTCCATGCTGTATGACTGTGTTTCCATGCTGTATGACTGTGTATCCATGCTGTATGACTGTGTTTCCATGCTGTATGACTGTGTATCCATGCTGTATGACTGTGTTTCCGTGCTGTATGACTGTGTTTCCATGCTGTATGACTGTGTATCCATGCTGTATGACTATGTTTCCATGCTGTATGACTGTGTATCCATGCTGTATGACTGTGTTTCCATGCTGTATGACTATGTTTCCATGCTGTATGACTGTATTTCCATGCTGTATGACTGTGTATCCATGCTGTATGACTGTGTTTCCGTGCTGTATGACTGTGTTTCCGTGCTGTATGACTGTGTTTCCATGCTGTATGACCGTGTTTCCGTGCTGTATGACCATGTTTCCATGCTGTATCACTGTGTTTCCATGCTGTATGACTGTGTTTCCATGCTGTATGACTGTGTTTCCATGCTGTATGATTGTGTTTCCATGCTGTATGACTGTGTATCCATGCTGTATGACCGTGTTTCCATGCTGTATCACTGTGTTTCCATGCTGTATGACCGTGTTTCCATGCTGTGTGACTGTGTTTCCATGCTGTGTGACTGTGTTTCCATGCTGTATGACTGTGTTTCCGTGCTGTATGACCGTGTTTCCATGCTGTATGATCGTGTTTCCATGCTGTATGACTGTGTTTCCGTGCTGTATGACTGTGTTTCCATGCTGTATGACTGTGTTTCCATGCTGTATGACCATGTTTCCATGCTGTATGACTGTGTTTCCATGCTGTATGACCGTGTTTCCATGCTGTATGACCGTGTTTCCATGCAGTATGACCGTGTTTCCGTGCTGTATGCCTGTGTTTCCATGCTGTATGACTGTGTTTCCATGCTGTATGACCATGTTTCCATGCTGTATGACTGTGTTTCCATGCTGTATGACTATGTTTCCATGCTGTATGACCGTGTTTCCATGCAGTATGACCGTGTTTCCGTGCTGTATGCCTGTGTTTCCATGCTGTATGACCGTGTTTCCATGCTGTATGACTGTGTTTCCATGCTGTCTGACAATGTTTCCGTGCTGTATGACTGTGTTTCCGTGCTGTATGACTGTGTTTCCATGCTGTATGACCGTGTTTCCATGCTGTATGACTGTGTTTCCATGCTGTATGACAATGCTTCCGTGCTGTATGACTGTGTTTCCATGCTGTATGACTGTGTTTCCATGCTGTATGACTATGTTTCCGTGCTGTATGACCGTGTTTCCATGCTGTATGACTGTGTTTCCATGCTGTATGACTGTGTTTCCATGCTGTATGACTGTGTTTCCATGCTGTATGACTATGTTTCCGTGCTGTATGACCATGTTTCCGTGCTGTATGACAATGTTTCCATGCTGTATGACCGTGTTTCCGTGCTGTATGACCGTGTTTCCATGCTGTATGACTATGTTTCCGTGCTGTATGACTGTGTTTCCATGCTGTATGACCGTGTTTCCATGCTGTATGACTGTGTTTCCATGCTGTACGACAATGTTTCCGTGCTGTATGACTGTGTTTCCATGCTATATGACTATGTTTCCATGCTGTATGACTATGTTTCCGTGCTGTATGACCATGTTTCCATGCTTTATGACAATGTTTCCATGCTGTATGACCGTGTTTCCGTGCTGTATGACCGTGTTTCCATGCTGTATGACTATGTTTCCATGCTGTATGACCGTGTTTCCGTGCTGTATGACTGTGTTTCCATGCTGTATGACTATGTTTCCATGCTGTATGACTATGTTTCCATGCTGTATGACTGTGTTTCCATTAAAAAATGAGGTCTGCAGATGCTGGAGATCACAGCTGCAAATGTGTTGCTGGTCAAAGCACAGCAGGTTAGGCAGCATCTCAGGAATAGAGAATTCGACGTTTCGAGCATAAGCCCTTCATCAGGAATAAGAGAGAGAGAGCCAAGCAGGCTGAGATAAAAGGTAGGGAGGAGGGACTAGGGGGAGGGGCGATGGAGGTGGGATAGGTGGAAGGAGGTCAAGGTGAGGGTGATAGGCCGGAGTGGGGTGGGGGCGGAGAGGTCAGGAAGAGGATTGCAGGTTAGGAGGGCGGTGCTGAGTTGAGGGAACCGACTGAGACAAGGTGGGGGGAGGGGAAATGAGGAAGCTGGAGAAATCTGAATTCATACCTTGTGGTTGGAGGGTTCCCAGGCGGAAGATGAGGCGCTCTTCCTCCAACCATCGTGTAGTTGTGTTCTGCCGGTGGAGGAGTCCAAGGACCTGCATGTCCTCGGTGGAGTGGGAGGGGGAGTTAAAGTGTTGAGCCACGGGGTGATTGGGTTGGTTGGTTCGGGCGGCCCAGAGGTGTTCTCTGAAGCGTTCCGCAAGTAAGCGGCCTGTCTCACGCTGTATGACTGTGTTTCCGTGCTGTATGACTGTGTTTCCATGCTGTATGACAATGTTTCCGTGCTGTATGACCGTGTTTCCGTGCTGTATGACCATGTTTCCATGCTGTATGACTATGTTTCCATGCTGTATGACCGTGTTTCCATGCAGTATGACCGTGTTTCCGTGCTGTATGCCTGTGTTTCCATGCTGTATGACCGTGTTTCCATGCTGTATGACTGTGTTTCCATGCTGTCTGACAATGTTTCCGTGCTGTATGACTGTGTTTCCGTGCTGTATGACTGTGTTTCCATGCTGTATGACCGTGTTTCCATGCTGTATGACTGTGTTTCCATGCTGTATGACAATGCTTCCGTGCTGTATCACTGTGTTTCCATGCTGTATGACTGTGTTTCCATGCTGTATGACTATGTTTCCGTGCTGTATGACCGTGTTTCCATGCTGTATGACTGTGTTTCCATGCTGTATGACTGTGTTTCCATGCTGTATGACAATGTTTCCGTGCTGTATGACCGTGTTTCCATGCTGTATGACTGTGTTTCCGTGCTGTATGACTGTGTTTCCATGCTGTATGACAATGTTTCCGTGCTGTATGACTGTGTTTCCATGCTGTATGACTGTGTTTCCATGCTGTATGACTATGTTTCCGTGCTGTATGACCATGTTTCCGTGCTGTATGACAATGTTTCCATGCTGTATGACCGTGTTTCCGTGCTGTATGACCGTGTTTCCATGCTGTATGACTATGTTTCCATGCTGTATGACTGTGTTTCCATGCTGTATGACCGTGTTTCCATGCTGTATGACTGTGTTTCCATGCTGTATGACAATGTTTCCGTGCTGTATGACTGTGTTTCCATGCTATATGACTATGTTTCCATGCTGTATGACTATGTTTCCGTGCTGTATGACCATGTTTCCATGCTTTATGACAATGTTTCCATGCTATATGAGAATGTTTCCATGCTGTATGACCGTGTTTCCGTGCTGTATGACCGTGTTTCCATGCTGTATGACTATGTTTCCATGCTGTATGACTATGTTTCCGTGCTGTATGACCATGTTTCCATGCTTTATGACAATGTTTCCATGCTGTATGACCATGTTTCCGTGCTGTATGACCGTGTTTCCATGCTGTATGACTATGTTTCCATGCTGTATGACCGTGTTTCCGTGCTGTATGACTGTGTTTCCATGCTGTATGACTGTGTTTCCATGCAGTATGACTATGTTTCCATGCTGTATGACTGTGTTTCCATGCTGTATGACAATGTTTCCGTGCTGTATGACCGTGTTTCCGTGCTGTATGACCGTGTTTCCATGCTGTATGACTATGTTTCCATGCTGTATGACCGTGTTTCCATGCTGTATGACTGTGTTTCCATGCTGTATGACCGTGTTTCCGTGCTGTATGACCGTGTTTCCATGCTGTATGACCGTGTTTCCGTGCTGTATGACCGTATTTCCATGATGTATGACCGTGTTTCCATGCTGTATGACTATGTTTCCGTGCTGTATGACTATGTTTCCATGCAGTATGACCGTGTTTCCATGCTGTATGACCGTGTTTCCATGCTGTATGACTGTGTTTCCGTGCTGTATGACTATGTTTCCATGCAGTATGACTGTGTTTCCATGCTGTATGACCGTGTTTCCATGCTGTATGACCGTGTTTCCATGCTGTATGACCGTGTTTCCGTGCTGTATGACTGTGTTTCCATGCTGTATGACCGTGTTTCCATGCTGTATGACCGTGTTTCCGTGCTGTATGACTGTGTTTCCATGCTGTATGACTATGATTCCGTGCTGTATGACCGTGTTTCCATGCTGTATGACTATGATTCCATGCTGTATGACTGTGTTTCCATGCTGTATGAATGTGTTTCCATGCTGTATGACTATGTTTCCGTGCTGTATGACCGTGTTTCCATGCTGTATGACTGTGTTTCCGTGCTGTATGACTGTGTTTCCGTGCTGTATGACTGTGTTTCCATGCTGTATGACCGTGTTTCCATGCTGTATGACTGTGTTTCCGTGCTGTATGACTGTGTTTCCATGCTGTATGAATGTGTTTCCATGCTGTATGACTGTGTTTCCATGCTGTATGACCGTGTTTCCATGCTGTATGACTGTGTTTCCGTGCTGTATGACTGTGTTTCCGTGCTGTATGACTGTGTTTCCATGCTGTATGACCGTGTTTCCATGCTGTATGACTGTGTTTCCGTGCTGTATGACTGTGTTTCCGTGCTGTATGACCGTGTTTCCATGCTGTATGACTGTGTTTCCGTGCTGTATGACCGTGTTTCCGTGCTGTATGACCGTGTTTCCATGCTGTATGACCGTGTTTCCATGCAGTATGACCGTGTTTCCGTGCTGTATGACCGTGTTTCCGTGCTGTATGACTGTGTTTCCGTGCTGTATGACCATGTTTCCATGCTGTATGACTATGTTTCCATGCTGTATGACTGTGTTTCCGTGCTGTATGACCATGTTTCCATGCTGTATGACTATGTTTCCATGCTGTATGACCATGTTTCCATGCTGTATGACTGTGTTTCCATGCTGTATGACTGTGTTTCCATGCTGTATGACTATGTTTCCATGCTGTATGACCGTGTTTCCGTGCGGTATGACGGTGTTTCCATGCTGTATGACTATGTTTCCATGCTGTATGACTGTGTTTCCGTGCTGTATGACTGTGTTTCCATGCTGTATGACAATGTTTCCGTGCTGTATGACCGTGTTTCTGTGCTGTATGACTGTGTTTCCATGCTGTATGACTGTGTTTCCATGCTGTATGACCGTGTTTCCATGCTGTATGACTGTGTTTCCATGCTGTATGACCGTGTTTCCGTGCTGTATGACCGTGTTTCCGTGCTGTATGACCGTATTTCCATGCTGTATGACCGTGTTTCCATGCTGTATGACTATGTTTCCGTGCTGTATGACTATGTTTCCATGCAGTATGACCGTGTTTCCGTGCTGTATGACCGTGTTTCCATGCTGTATGATTGTGTTTCCGTGCTGCATGACTATGTTTCCATGCAGTATGACTGTGTTTCCATGCTGTATGACCGTGTTTCCATGCTGTATGACTGTGTTTCTGTGCTGTATGACTGTGTTTCCATGCTGTATGACCGTGTTTCCATGCTGTATGACTGTGTTTCCGTGCTGTATGACTGTGTTTCCATGCTGTATGACTATGATTCCATGCTGTATGACCGTGTTTCCATGCTGTATGACTATGATTCCGTGCTGTATGACCGTGTTTCCATGCTGTATGACTATGATTCCATGCTGTATGACTATGATTCCATGCTGTATGACTGTGTTTCCGTGCTGTATGACTGTGTTTCCATGCTGTATGACTATGTTTCCGTGCTGTATGACTGTGTTTCCATGCTGTATGACTGTGTTTCCATGCTGTATGACTATGTTTCCATGCAGTATGACCGTGTTTCCGTGCTGTATGACTGTGTTTCCATGCTGTATGACCGTGTTTCCATGCTGTATGACTGTGTTTCCATGCTGTGTGACTGTGCTTCCATGCTGTCTGACAATGTTTCCGTGCTGTATGACTGTGTTTCCGTGCTGTATGACTGTGTTTCCATGCTGTATGACCGTGTTTCCATGCTGTGTGACCGTGTTTCCATGCTGTGTGACTGTGTTTCCATGCTGTATGACTGTGTTTCCATGCTATATGACTGTGTTTCCGTGCTGTATGACTGTGTTTCCGTGCTGTATGACCGTGTTTCCATGCTGTATGACCGTGTTTCCATGCTGTATGACTGTGTTTCCATGCTGTATGACCGTGTTTCCATGCTGTATGACCGTGTTTCCGTGCTGTATGACTGTGTTTCCGTGCTGTATGACTGTGTTTCCATGCTGTGTGACCGTGTTTCCATGCTGTATGACTGTGTTTCTGTGCTGTATGACAATGTTTCCGTGCTGTATGACTGTGTTTCCATACTGTATGACTGTGTTTCCATGCTGTATGACTATGTTTCCGTGCTGTATGACCATGTTTCCGTGCTGTATGACAATGTTTCCATGCTGTATGACCGTGTTTCCGTGCTGTATGACTGTGTTTCCATGCTGTATGACTATGTTTCCATGCTGTATGACTATGTTTCCGTGCTGTATGACTGTGTTTCCGTGCTGTATGACTGTGTTTCCGTGCTGTATGACTGTGTTTCCATGCTGTATGACTGTGTTTCCGTGCTGTATGACCGTGTTTCCATGCTGTATGACCGTGCCCACCCCCTTCTCTGGTAAGAGGATGTGTTTACAGCGCGATTACTTTACAAAGGCAGTTTTGGAGATATTCAAATTGGAAAGTCGAGAGGATGTGATCAAGACAGCCCTTCCTAAAAAGGGACTGATGCCCAAAACATCGTATCTCCTGTTCCTCGGATGCTGCCTGACCTACTGTGCTTTTCCAGCCCCACACTCTCGAAGCTGGTTCGTGTATTTTACTGAAAGGAAAATGCTGGAAATCCCAGCCGGTTGGGCAGCATTGATGGACGGAGCAAGCTAATATTTCGGGTGTCAATGACTCTGTATCCGAACATCTGCTGTAATTTGCTCCTCTATTTCACATGGTCCAGGCATTATGCACAACACAGAGACAGGATGCAAGTCGTTTTACTTCGCTTAATTTAATTGTATTAAAATCACAGCTTCAAAAAAATTCAAAAGAAGTAAAGATAGATCAGGATCTGACAGCGCTGGGTAGGGGGGAAGGGAAGACCCAGAGCTTACTCTTGAAAAAATGAAACATGATTCGCCTGTCACTTCTCTCAGCCTGGTTTACATATTGCCTACTCTGAATTGTTCTGCAGGACACAGAACATCAGGGCACCCTTACAACCAACAGGAAGATGGTGATTGTGACTGAGATTACAGTCTATTCCTTTAGGCTGATGTAACACTGTCCTTGAATAAATAGCTGGACAGTCCAGACTCATAGCACCTTAAGAACACTGAGCAATTAGAAGCATCATAAAATATTTGGACCATGTAATCCCCTCCACTGAGGTCCTGATATTTCTGAGCTGGATTAGATAAGTAGGTGCCCCTCTTGGCAAGGAGGCCCACCTTGCTACATGGTCAGTTCGCCGATTTCTTACCCCTGCCACTTTACAAAGATCAGCATGTTACAAGTTCTTTGTAACCCTCCCTTCCCCACGGATTTTAGACAACTAGGCCCTGTGAGCTAGTTGGCACCCAATGGTCAAGTCTATTCACCTTTCACTAACGGTTGCTGCCCTGGAGGAGATGTGGCACCCGTATTTGATCCTCACAAGGACAATCCTCACAGGGGCAGGATACAGCTGAAGGGAGGATAGGTGAGACAGGCTCGGAACTGGAGTGGGATGGAGGAGGGGGGTCGGAAGGTGAGGAGTTGTTAGGGGCTGGGATGAAGAAAAGATGGGCAGGATATCATAGAATCCCTACAGAGTGGAAGCAGGCAATGTGGCCCATCACGTCCACCCTGAACCTCCGAAGAGCATCCCACCCAGCCACACTGTAGCCCCACATTTCTGAGGGCTATCCTTCATATCCCTAGTCACTAGGGGATGATCCACCCAGCCTGCACAGCTTTGTGACTGTGGGAGGAAACCGGAGCACCCGGAGGAAACCCACGCAGACACGGGGAGAACGTGCAAACTCCACACAGTCAGTCGCCTGAGGCGGGAATTGAACCCGGGTCTCTGGCGCTGTGAGGCAGCAGTGCTAACCGCTGTGTTATCGATGTGATAAAGCTAGCAGCATGGGTGAGGAGGGGAGGGCAGTGAGAATACTGTTTGGTTGATTAGAAAAGAAGAAACGATGGTATAGGTGGGCTTGTGGGGGTGGCTTGTTTGAGTTCTGAGGTTAGTCACTGCCATTTAATACTGTTGAGAAATAAATCTCCATGTCAGGGACTGAGAGTCATTTTTCGAATTTTGACATATCCAGGACAGCTCCTTTAAAAGGTCTGGATCATGGGATTTGGTACTGAGTAAATTATCCTGAAATAAAAAATAGAAAATGCTGGAAGTGTGCAATAATTTTGACAGCATCCATGGAGGTAACATTTCAGATCAGCGTCCTGGTGAGCTGAAATATTAGCTGTGTTTTTCTGTCCACAGACGCTGTGTAACCTGCTGTGTATTTCCAACACTTTTAGTTTTTATTTCCAAATCTCCAGGATTTGCCGTACTTTGTGTTTGTGTAAAAACTTATCCCGATGTTGATTCAAGG
The DNA here is from genome assembly GCF_020745735.1 of Hemiscyllium ocellatum. Lineage (NCBI taxonomy): Eukaryota > Metazoa > Chordata > Chondrichthyes > Orectolobiformes > Hemiscylliidae > Hemiscyllium > Hemiscyllium ocellatum. The sequence goes on from NC_083450.1 coordinate 1,127,313, forward strand.
TGGAAATACTGATAACCAACAAGAAAGGAAAGGGCCCTTCTACTTTTTCCAGTTCTCAGGGCAGTCTCACCCCTGCAAGCTTTTGGGGTTTCCGTCCCTCACCCTCACCCAACCCCAAACCAAACAGCCAAATTTGTTTCAGATACCATCCTCTCCAGTTTGTTACAAAGGCTTTGCATTGAAAAGTTTCCAATCCTCATCACAGACAACTGCTGCCTTGGTGGAATGAGGTGAATTCATAGCTCTTCCCTTCCAGATAGGACGGCGCAAGTTCAGGCCATAAGACCCATCTGTTCCTGCAGGACTAAATCCAAGTTAAGGTCACCGCGAAACCACGTGACCCTTTGCCAGCATGCTCAAAGTCTTCCAATTGGACAAGAGAAGGAGGATTACCAAGACACACATGATAGACCCGTGAAGTTCACATCAGACTTCCCCTGTAAGGAGGTTGGCTGGTTGACCCCAGTGCTGGCCCTGTGTGCATTCGAGCTGATTGCTTGCAGAGGTGCCTCAGTTCCTTCACCTCCTGCAGAACCTGCTTGGCTTGGTTCCAGTTGGACAGAGCCTCACTGAGTAGCCACTCAGTGTCATTCAGAGTGACCTGTCCCTCTGATACCCCCGGGGAGTCTCTGTCCTGCCTTTTCCAGCTCCCACGGCCAGCCTCCAGTAACAGCTGTTGAGTTCTCTCCAGTTTCAGTGCAATCAGTTCCCTGACCTGCCCTAGTTTCTCCTGTTCTATATTACTCGTCTGAGTCTCAAAGCCTTTCCGTAATGCAGACCTGTTGGCAGTTCCTGCTCGGGACAGAATTTCCTCGGATGCACACTTGTTTAGCTCTGCAAAGGGTAGCTTTTTCGGAATGTCTGGTGAGGAGCCCCCCTCCCGATCTAGAGAGGTGGCGGATTCCCTCTGCCAGCTGTCTCCTCTCTTCTGTAGTCTGCCCACCCTGGAGGAGCAATCCTTCTCTGTCACCGGGTTTCCCTTCTCGCAGCTTTTAGTGGAGGTTTCATAGTTGGGTTTGTGCTGGCTACAGAAACCATCTGCACAAGTCCCACGGCGATCCAGGGCTGGATCCTCCTCCTGGATCAGATCGAGAGTCAGCATGCCATCAGATGTGGAGGTAGACGCCTGTGGGTACCAGACAAACACTTCACAAATCGTGTTTAGGTCAAACACAACATAATTTTTGAATGTCCTCTCAATCTCTCAGACTGTCAGTGAAATTGTTCTTGTTGGGGTGCAGATTCCCCAGAACCGCACCCTAAGTGCCCAGATCGTGAATATTGATCCTGGCATTGTCAACATACAACACACTACAGGCAGTGCGGCCAGTCAGTCAATTTTGCAAATGCAGTATCCTAATCCCACCTGGGCCTATTCTCCTTTCATTGTACTTTCCAATCTTCTGAGGTGTGGTTGATTTCCACCAGGTTAATGATCATGTGAAGGATCATTCCAGGCTAATTAAATAGGAGAGCTGGTGGGTTAGTAACAATGTCACTGGCCTGGTAATCCAGAGAGCAGGAGAATTGACGTTTCGGGTATAAGCCCTTCTTCAGGAATCAGTTTCCTCAAGAAGCGCTTATGCCCGAAGCGTCGAATCTCCTGCTCCTTGGATGCTGCCTGACCTGCTGCGCTTTTCCAGCAACACAATTTTCAGCTCTGATCTCCAGCATCTGCAGTCCTCACTTTCTCCTGGTAATCCAGAGGCCCAGGCTAATGCTGTGGGGATGTAGGTTTGAGTCCCACCACAGTGAATGATGGAATTTAAATTCAGTTAGTAAATGCGGGGATTGAGGACTAACCCCAGTGACGGTGACCATGAAACTACCATTGAGTGTTGTCAAAACCCATCTGGTTAAGGGAGGTAACGCGCTGACCTTACCTGGTATGCTCTACATGTAACTTCAGAACCACTGCAATGTGGTTGGCTTAGAACTGCGCTGTGAAACAATCCCAGCAAGCCACTCCGGGGTCATTGACAATCAGGAACTGTCAACAATGGGGGCCTTGTTGTCATTCCATATAAAAAAATAAAGAAACGTTATAATGCCCTAGCCATTGGACTGTTGGTGAGAGCAGCTGGCTCTGCTCCTAAACCCACTGAACATAGGATAGTTCCCAAATTTACTGTTCTACTCTGTGCCTGACCAATCAATTTCAGTCTCTCCCACAGGGCTGTAGAGGCTTAAAAGCAGGAGCCGATGTTGCCTCCTGAGATGGTCACCGTTCATTTGCTGCCTTGGGGTGAAACAGACCTTCCTCTTGTGCTAAGGTCAGTCAATGTGTGGATCATGTGGCAACCGAAAGGGGCCAATGCATGAAGAAACTGTTTGGGTCTTTCATATGTCTCCACAGCAACAGAGTTTAAAGGAAATATTGGCCACAACTCACCGAAATACTAGGATTGAAGTCCTGACCTAATTCCTTTAGCTGTGAAACCTCCCTAGACCTCAAACAATGTTCTAATCAAGGCTTTCCAGGGTGGGAATCCCCAATATTGTTCCAGCTGTAGACCAACACTGACCTGCCCAATAGTTCGGTGACTACACTCTGAGAGGTGGTGGACTACACTAAGTGAAGTTGAGATCCCATCAGATCGGAAAACTATGGAATGTGACTTCTCCCTTCAAGAAAGGCAAAAGACAGGACACAGGGAAGTATGCGCCAGGTAATTTCACATCTTTTACAGGGAAAATGCAGGATTTGTTTTACTCATGGGTATGGGTCAGCATTTACTTCCTGTTCATAAATACTCCTCAGGAAGTGGTGAGGTACCTTCTGGAGCAGCTGCAAGTTACTGGAGGTAAATCTACAATGTCCTTCGGGAGGCCATTCCAGGATTTTGACCCAGAAACTACTGCAGAGACATCAAGTCAGGATGGTGAGAAGCTTGGAGGGAAACTGCCCTGGTCTTCAAAATGGAAGTGCTCATGGATTTAGAAGCACCGTCTAAGGTGTCCTGGTGAATTGTAAAGTGTAGAGTGTACTCAGCACTGCTACTGAGCATCAGTGGAGGAGGGACTGGAGGATATAGGCCCAATCAAGAGGGTTAGGCTTTGTCCTGGGTGGAAGTTGTGACATGGAGGCGCCAGTGTCGCACTGGGGTGGACAAAGTCAGAAGTCACATGACACCAGATTGTAATCCAACAGGTTTATTTGAAGACAAGCTTTCAGAGCACTGAAGGTGAAGTGGCTTCGTTTGCTGAAGGCGGAGTGATCCGAAAGTTTGTGCTTTCTAATAAACCTGTTGGACTATAACCAGGTGACCAGTGACCGCTGACTGAATGTTTGGAAGGTACTGTCACAGAACCTCTGGTGAAGTGGTGCAGTGTGTTTTGGACGTGGTACATGGTGCTTGGTCCTGAAGAGTACTGTTGGGGCTACACTCATCCAAGCATCAGACTCTTCCCTGGTGTTTGTTGGATAGTGGGTGGTGAGTTCTCACTACAGGGTTCCCAGCCACATCCTGCTTTTGTAGCTATTGTATTCGTGAGGCTGGTCCAGGTCAGTTTCTTTTCAGTGGTAACCCCAGGATGGTCACAGCTGGGTGTGGGGGCACGGCCTCTCAGTGATGATCATACAGTTATATGTCAAGGGGCCATGACTAGATTTTCAGTTGGAGATGGTTCGTGTCTAACACTTCCATAATACAGATGTTACTTGCCTCTTGCCAGGAGTATCATAACACAGCATTCCTTCTCTAGTCTGGTTCTACCAATACCAACTAGAATTGCAGAATTTGGAGTAGCAGTAGGCCATTCAGCTCTTTGGGCCTGCTCCACCATTCATTATAGTCATGGGGAATCATTCAATTCAGTTCCCTGCTCCCAACTTCTCCACTTAGCCTAAGACCATCAGACATAGGAGTGGAAGTAAGGCCATTCGGCCCATTGAGTCCATTCCGCCATTCAATCATGGCTGATGGGCATTTCAACTCCACTTACCAGCGTTCTCCCCGTAGCCCTTAATTCCTTGTGACATCAAGAATCTATCAATCTCTGCCTTGAAGACATTTAGCGTCCCGGCCTCCACTATATCTACACCTTTCTCGGCCTGAATAATTTCCTGTAGCAGAGAATTCCATCGCCTTACCAGTCCCTGCCTGAAAAAAATTTATCCTAAAAGGCCTAGCTCCTATCCTTAGTGTATGGCCCTTTTGTTTGGGACTCCCTGGTCACTGAAAGCATCCTTCCTGCATCTACCCCGTCTAATCCGTGAGAATTTTATAGATATCTATGAGGTCCCTCCACATTTCTCTCAGCTTCAGTGAATATGGTTCTAATGGATTCCGTCTCTCCCCACACGTCAGTCCTGCCATTCCAGCAATCAGTTTAGTAAATCTTTTTTGTACTGCACCAAAACATCCCCCCCTCATACAAGACCAAAACTACACACAATACTCGGGGTGTTGTTGGTTTTATCAATACTCTATACAAGAAATTCCAACTCCTTTACCCCCTAATCCTTTTGCTATGGCGGTCAGGATACCATTCGCCTCTTCACTGCCTGCTGTACATCAATGCTTATTCTCAGCAACAAGGACATCCAGAACTTGGTCAGCCACCCTCTTCCCTAATTTATCACCATTCAGATAATAATCTGTCTGCCTGTTTTTTGCCATCAAAATAGATAACCTCACATTTATCCACATTATACTGCATCTTCCACTTATTTCCTCACTTACTTAACATGTCTAAACCGCACTGAAACTTCTCCGCATCCTTACCACAACATCCCCTTCCACCCAGCTTGGTGTCAGCTGCAAATTTGGAGATTCCCTCATCTAAATCATGATTAGATATTGTGAATATCTGGGGCCAAGGTACTGAGACCTGCAGTCCCCCAGTCATCACTCCCTGCAAAATGGGAAAGAGCAGGTTTATTCCTAATCCCTATTTTCCTGTTTGCCAACCAGGCTCTATTCCTGATGAAGGGCTTTTGCCCGAAACGTCGATTTTCCTGCTCCTTGGATGCTGCCCGACCTGCACCACTCTAATCCAGGGTTTCCAGCATCTGCAGTCCTCGTTTTTACCTTGCAGATTACTTATGTGGGACCTTACTGAAAACCTTCCGAAAATCCAAGTGAGTGACATCTCCTGGCTCCCCCTTATCCAGGCCACTGGTTACCTCAAAACATTCCAGAAGATTTGTCAAGCACAGCTTCTCCTTCCCATTAGTTTCTACAATAACATTTCATGATTGACTTCCTTCAGTTCCTCCTCCCTATTAGACACTGTGATCCCAGGGGAGGAAGTGAGGACTGCAGATGCTGGAGATCAGAGATGAAAATGTGTTGCTGGAAAAGCGCAGCAGGTCAGGCAGCATCCAAGGAGCAGGAGATTCGACGTTTCGGGCATAAGCCCTTCTTCCTGAAACGTCGAATCTCTTGCTCCTTGGATGCTGCCTGACCTGCTGCGCTTTTCCAGCAACACATTTTCAACTGTGAGCCCAGACATGGTTTGCAATGTTGTTTGTGTCCTTTTTTGTAAAGACAGAACTAAAGTATGTATTTTAATTGCTCATGTTGGAACTGAAGCTGGAATGAGATCAGGAGCTGAGTGGCCCCAGCAGGACCTAAACTGAACGTCATTGAGGCAGGTTGTCACACAACACGTGCTACTTAACAGCACTATTAACAACACCTTCCATTCACTTTACTGATGTTCAAGTGCGGACCAATAGGGTGTTAATTGGCTGAGAGGGAGTTGTCCTGAATTTTCAGCACAGGACATAATCAGGACCATTTTCCACATTGTTGGGTAGATTATTACTAAAGAGGATATAGCAGAGAGCTAAGAAAATATGAATGCAATTGTAAAGAGTCAGCATGGCTTTGTGAAAGGGAAATTGTGCTGACTAATTTGTTTGAGTTCTTTGAGGAAGCAATGGGCAATGTGATTTAAGGATCATGTGTGGATGGTTTCCAGAAAGCTGCCTGGACAAAAATCAGAGATAAAGGTTGATGAGACACAGGGTAATGTAATAGTTTGGATAAAAGGTCACCAGGGTCTAACCAGACCATAGGGCTGCTCTCTCATTGGAGAGTGGTGGTTTAACCTGAGGGTCATCATACCTCAGGCAAGGTGAAAGGTCAAGAAGTAACCTCAGCTGGTGCGGATATTGAACCCATGATGTTGGCATCACAAACCAGCCATCTAGCCAACTGAACTAATTAACGGGAAAAAGAGTAACGGACTAGAATAAATAACAGGAATATGGGTCACTTTCAGTTGGGCAATAAGTATCAACTGGTGTGCTTCAGAAATTGGTGCTGGGACCTCAATTATTTACAACTGATACCAGTTACTGAGAGTCATAGAAATGGACAGCCCGGAAACAGACCCTTCGGTCCAACCCGTCCATGCTGACCAGATATCCCAACTCAATCTAGTCCCACCTGCCAGCACCCGGCCCATATCCCTCCAAACCCTTCCTATTCATATACCCATCCAAATGCCTCTTAAATGTTGTAATTGTACCGGCCTCCACCACATCCTCTGGCAGCTCATTCCATACACGTACCACCCTCTGCATGAAAAAGTTGCCCCTTAGATCTCTTTTATATCTTTCCCCTCTCACCCTAAACCTATGCCCTCTAGTTCTGGACTCCCTCACCCCAGGGAAAAGACTTTGCCTATTTATCCTATCCATGCCCTTCACGAATTTATAAACCTCTATAAGGTCACCCCTCAGCCTCTGACGCTCCAGGGAAAACAGCCCCAGCCTGTTCAGCCTCTCCCTGTAGCTCAGACCCTCCAACCCTGGCAACATCCTTGTAAATCTTTTCTGAACCCTTTCAAGTTTCACAACATCTTTCCGATAGGAAGGAGGCCAGAATTGCACGCAATATTCCAACAGTGGCCTAACCAATGTCCTGTACAGCTGCAACATGACCTCCCAACTCCTGTACTCAATACTCTGACATTTGCTGATGATGTAATATCAGTTAGGAAAACAAGTTCTCAGCAGAGTGCGAAGAGATATAGACAGGCTGAGGGGGCAAAGAAATTGACAAGGAGAGTATAATGTGGAGAAAAGTGAGCAGGTCCGTTTTGAGAGAAAGAGCAGGAAATCAGCAGTTATTTACATTTAAAGGTAGATGAGGGATCTAGATGTTCTAGTACATGATTCACAAAGTTAGTTTTCAGGGACAACGAGTGATTGTGAAGGAAATTGGGACAAGGGGTATAGGATATAACTATCTTGCTTCAGTTGTACAGGACATTGGTGAAACCACATCTGCTGTGCCGTGGTCTCCAGGATACCACAAGGTCAAAGAGCAGAATTAGGCCACTCGGCCTATCGAGACTACCCCTCCATTTGAAGATTTGCCTTATTTAGTAAAGAATATAACGCCATTAGGAAGAGTTCGGAGGAGGTTCCACAAACTGATACTTGACCCCGTGGGTGTCACTGAGCAATGTCTGGGCCGGCTGCACCTTTATCTGCTGGGAGTTGGGGCGAGTCAGAGGTGATCTTATTGAAAACGATGACATTCTGAGGGCACTTCACAAAGTGACTGCAGCAGAGATATGTTCTCCTCACAGAGAGAAGGGAACTCGGGGATACAGTTTAAAAATAAGGGGTGTTCCATTTAAGACAGAGCTGAGGGGAATGTTTCTCTGATTTTTTGGATCTATCTTTCTCTGTGAATAGTGGGAGGCAGGGTCAGTGGATATTTTTAAAGCAGAAATCGGCAGATTCTGACTAACAAGGGCCCAGCTGGGGTCGTGGAGTTGGGGTTATGATCAGATCAGCCGTGAAGCCACTGAACGATAGACCGTGGCCAAGACCAGCCAACTCCTGCCCCTAAACAGCACGTTTGTAAAGAATGAGGAACCCACTCACCACTGCCATCAAGTGACCGCGAGTGGGTGGTCGGCGAGAGTGCTGGATCTTCACACGGTCTCGAGTTGGGTGAGCAAGGAAGCTTTCCTCGTCAACAGTCACCTGGAATCACACACACGTGACAGGAATGGGAACTGCGCTCAGTGAGAGGCACACCAGCCCCAAGTGCAGGAGTAAACACCCCATCCCCTCAACTCAACCACATTCCACCCCCACCACTCCCTCCCACCCCCACCCTGCCAAATTAATACAAGTGTACTCAGCTCAGAGACCCTGCCTCCCATCAAACCCTCCCAGGGACAGGGACAGCACCGGGTTAGATACAGAGTAAAGCTCCCTCTACACTGTCCCCCCATCAAACCCTCCCAGGACAGGGACAGCATGGGGTTAGATACAAAGTAAAGCTCCCTCTACACTGTCCCCCCATCAAACACTCCCAGGGCAGGGACAGCATGGGATTAGATACAGAGTAAAGCTCCCTCTACACTGTCCCCCATCAAACACTCCCAGGGACAGGGACAGCACGGGGTTAGATACAGAGTAAAGCTCCCTCTACACTGTCCCCCCATCAAATACTCCCAGACCAGGGACAGCACAGGGTTAGATACAGAGTAATGCTCCCTCTACACTGTCCCCCCATCAAACACTCCCAGGGACAGGGACAGCAAGGGGTTATAAACAGAGTAAAGCTCCCTCTACACTTTTCCCCCATCAAACACTGCCAGGAGAGGGACAGCATGGGGTTATATACGGAGTAAAGCTCCCTCTACACTGTACCCCATCAAACACCCCCAGGGACAGGGACAGCATGGGGTTAGACACAGAGTAAAGCTCCCTCTACACTGTCCCCCATCAAACACTCCTAGGACAGGAACACCATGGGGTTAGATACAGAGTAAAGCTCCCTCTACACTGCCCCCCCATCAAACACTCCCAGAGACAGGGTCAGCACGGGGTTAGATACAGAGTAAAGCTCCCTCTACACTGTCCCCCCCATCAAACCCTCCCAGGACAGTGACAGCATGGGGTTAGATACAGAGTAAAGCTCCCTCTTCACTGTCCCCCATTAAACACTCCCAGGGACAGGGACAGCGCGGGGATATAGTGTAAAGCTCCCTCTACCCTGTCTGTACTATGACACTTGAATTCATTGTCTGCTGTACCGTATACAGAAAGCAATGTTGTGTGTCATTACCTCATCGAGGATCCGATTCTTTGCTTGGCTGAGCGCACTGCTCAGGGCATTAATCCAGGACTCCTTCTCCTCAGGGCTCACTGCCAGGAAGACCAGGTTTGGGACCTGGAATCAGATACATATGGACATGGCTAACTGGTAAAGAATATAAAGGTGGATAAACCTCCGGGATCTGTTCTCATGGATCCCAGAACATTTTGAAACCTATTGCAGGCAGGAATATTTGCGTCCGCTATAACAATGGGTGAGGTGCCTGATGACTGGAGGGCGGCTAATGTTATATCTTTGTTTTAAGCGAGGTTGTAAGGAAATACCAGGGAACGAGAGATGGGTGAGCTTGGTTCTGGTTGTGAGGAAATTATTGGAGGTAATTATTAAAAGGACGGATTTATGGAAATTTCGAGAGGCAAAAATTGCTTAGGGATAGTCAGTAAGATCGGAAAACCGTGTCTTACAAACCTGATTGTGTCTCTTTTGACGGAAGGAACCAAAAACATTGATGATGGCACCACAGTGTATGTTGTTTATTTGGATGTTAGTCAGGCCTTTGACAAGCTTCTGCATGGTATGCTAATTAGTGAAGTTAGGGGAGGAAGTGAGGACTGCAGATCAGAGCTGAAAATGTGTTGCTGGAAAAGCGCAGCAGGTCAGGCAGCATCCAAGGAGCAGGAAATTCGACGTTTCGGGCATAAGCCCTTCTTCAGGAGTTCAGGAATTACTGAAGTTAGGTCACATGGGAGTCAGGGTGAGTATACCAATGGATACATGATTGGCTTAATGGCAAGAGATATAGACTAATAGTGGAGGGTTGTTTTTCAGGCTGGAAGCCTCTGCCCACTGGTGGTCCACAGGGATCGGTTCACGGTCCTCCTTTGTTTGTCATTTATATAAACGATTTGGATGAGAATTTAGAAGACATGGTTAGTATGACACCAAAATTGATGGCCTGGTATACAGTGAAGAGTTTTCTAAGGTCACAAAGGAACCTTGACCAAGTGGGTCAACGGGCTGAAACCTGGCAAGTGGAATCCAATCTGGATTATTGTGAGGTATTGAACTTTGGTTTAACAAACAAGTTCAGACTTATAAAATTAATGGCAGGGTCTTGGGTCATGCTGTAGAACAGAGGGACCTGGGGTGCAGTATATCATTCTCTGAAGTTTATGTCACATATAGAAAGGGTGGTTCAAAGGGCATTTGGCACGTTTGCCTGAATTGCTCAGTCCTTTGAGTTGGGGGGGTCATGTTGTGGTTGTACAGGACATTGGGGAGGCCACTTCTGGTGCCCAGTTCTGGTCTCCCTGTTACAGGAAGGATTGTACTCAGCTGGAGTAGGCTCAGAAGAGATTTACCAGGATGTTGCCGGGTATGGAAGGCTGGATTGGCTTCTTCCATTGGGGCGAAGGAGATGGAGGGGCGAACCCTGATAGAAGTTTATAAAATAATGAAAGGTATAGGTAATGTCAATGGTAGTTGACGTTTCCCTCGGATGGAGGATTTCAAGGCTGGGGGCACGTTTTAAGGTAAGAGGGGGGAGATTTATAAAAGCCGTGAGGGGGCAAACGTTTTAGACAGAGGGTGGTGTGTGTGTGGAAGAATCCCTGAGGAAGGGGTGGGTGCGGGTACAGTAACAATATTCAAAACACATTTGGATAGATACATGTTAAGGAAAGGTTTATGGGATAGGAAATAGATACCAACATATAACTCCATAATATTCCATAGTTATTTACTCAGGATACATTTAAACTGAAGTGTAAATGGAGTACTTTGGGAGAAGGAGAATTTATATAGAATCCTCCATAATTCCAGGACATGCCAACAAAAGAATGTGACGTAAAGTTAAAACGCAGTCACTGCTGTAATATAATGTAATTTGTGCACAGCTAGATCGGAAATACAGCCACGTAACAACGACCAGACAATACACCGAGTGATTGCTGAAAAAAGACACACTTTAAAGACAATTCTCTCGCAGGATAATTTGCAAGTTTACCAATTCAGGGGCTCAACAACATTTATTCTGCGTGAGAGGACAGGTGGGTTAGAAAGTGGATCGGGGAGCAGAGACATTGTCATGAAGGATGTCCCATTTAATGATGAGTGACAGTTAAATCCAGGATTTGTTCAAATCTTAAAGCAGGCAGGTTGAGTCTAATTGGTAAGAGCATTAGTGAGCCATAAATAACTGTCACCTATCTTGTTGAGTTGAAATAATCCTGGGTGTGCAAAGAATTACACTGACAACCAACGCCAGTCGGGCTAACAGGGTGGTGTGGTGGCATGTTCGGGCAGCTCTGAGTATTCATTAACAGGGCAGGGCTCTTTGCAAACAGAAAGAACATCTGACTCTCCATCGCCTCAGTGCAGGGGCTGCTGGAGAGCAGGATTCTGAGGGGGGGGGAGCAGATCACAAACATCAGCGAGCCGTGTGTAGACAGAGAGAGACTCACCGTGTTCCCCGGCTGTTTGTTACGCAGCAACGTGAATTTACTGTGGCTCTTCTTACTTCGACTTTTCGATTTGCGCAGTTCTTCACATTTCTCGTAGTCCGTCAAGTCAAACTTGTCTAGGACCACCTTCTCATCTTTAACCTGTGGAGTGTAACAGCCAGGACGTTACAAAGGGCCCGGTGAGAATTAAATCAGGGATATCCCCTGTTTCACCCATCCCTCAGCACTTTCTCACCATCAGCCTGATCCCAAGGAGACAGAGGTGCTCAGATGTGGGTGTGAACTTACTGTCCCTCCTCACCTTCCTCCCGGACACTGACGGGAAGGTTTCTGCCAGTCGGTGGGAGGTTAATATTTGGAGACAGTGGAAGAAGTCAAGTGGTGTAAGGACAGAAAGTAGTACAACAACAATAGGCCACTGTCACCTGGTTCTGACCCTCAGACCCTGCAAGGGCTGAACAGCCGCACAGCACAGGAATGTATTCTGAAAATCAGGCCCACAAAAAGGGTCAGATTCTTCCTGCTGTAACATCAAACATTCTCTCTCAGGCACTCGCTTCCTTTATCCTGCCTCACCGGGGACCAACTGCGTAGCTCGAGTGATCATCCCTGACCTCAAACCGTGCACACACACCCCACACACCCCGATCCCCACACATATACACACACACACACACCCGCACCCACACACACCCCACGCACACACACCCCACGCACACACACACGCACACACACACACACGCACACATACACACACACACACACTCCCCACACATACACACACACACTCCCCACACACACACACACACACCCACACACACACACCCGACCCCCCCCCACACACACACCCCACATAAACACACCCCACATACACCCCCCACACACACACACACACACACACACCACACATAGCCCCCCCACACACACCCCACACACTCCACACACACACACCCGACACACACACACCCCACACACACACACAGACACAGACACAGTCCAAAATTGTCCCAGGATGGTGAGCAGGATTGAAACTTGAAGACTGCTTTGGTTGAATAGTTTGGATGAATGCAGCCAGTCTGTTGTCAGAACAAGACTAACTCCAGAACGGTACATGGTCTGAGTGAAGGACTAAGGTTCTGACACTCTGCGGACAGCCCCCCGACCTCTCAGGAATGGGACCAGATTGTGGGGACTGTTGAAGCTTTTCACTGTGTTTTACCACATTATTCGCTGTAAAATACAAGTGACGATAAATCAATCAATCAATCATTCTGTTTCACACTAAAATTCCATGATTGGAATGAATAGGGTGAAATGTTCACACCGCCGGTCTCGTTGTGAACACTAGGTCAGACCCCCAATCCACTCATTATCACAGAGTCGGCCTCGGGAGATAAAACTGTCCTTTTTTCTAGAACACCACAACATTTTGGGGAATTACTCACTTTCAAAACTCAAGCCAGTTCCGGAAATTAATCATTGGGAATGAAGGGAAATGAGGAGACGTTCTGGGATTCTAGAACATAAAACAGTACAGCGCAGTACAGGCCCTTTGGCCCTCGATGTTGTGCTAACCTTTTATCCTTCTCTAAGATTAAACTAACCTACATACTCTTCATTGTACTAACGTCTATGGGCTTATCCAAGAGTGGCTTACATGTCCCTAAAGTATCTGACCACTGGCAGTGCACTCCGCTCCTCTGGATGTAAAGAACTCTGTTCGTCACACTGCCAAGATTCCTGCCTTTCACCCCCTAGTCTGCATTCAAATTTACCTTCCAAACTGAATCACTTCACACTTTCCCAGGTTGAACTCCATCAGCCGCTTCTCAGCCCAGCTCTGCATCCTGTCAGTGTCCCATTACCACCTCCACACCACCCACAACGCCACCAAACTTAGTGTCATCGACAAACGTGCTATCCCACCTTTCCCTTCCCCATCCATAAAACTCACAACGAACAGAGGTCCCAGAGCCGATCCCTGCGGAACGCCACTGGTCACCGAGCCCTAGGCTGAGTACTTTCCAACTACCACCACCCTCTGTCTTCCCTGGGCCAGACAAGTCTGTACCCAGACAGACAGGTTTCCCTGGATCCCATGGCTCCTTACTTTCTGAATGAGCCTACTGTGGAGAACCTGATCAAATTCCTGACTAAAATCCATGTACACCACATCCACTGCTCTACCTTCATCAATGTATTTTGTCACATTCCCCCAAGAAGTCAGTACGGTTTGTGAATCCCCCTCCCAAAGCCATGCTGACTCTCTCTAATCAAACCATGGTTTTCCAAGTAATCAATTCTCTACCTGGTTAAAGTGAAATCCAACTTTGTTTTGAATTAAGTTAAAAAAAACACAGGGAATGAAATATGTTTTTAAAAGTTGGTCACTGCCACATTCCCATCTCCTGCTCATTAACAAAGTGCTTATATCTGTCAGCCCCCTGTACCAAACAAGCAGTGACTCTAAACTCATCAATAAATGTTACTTGGGATGGAAATAAAGTACATTTGGGGAAATCAAGTAATCAATCTCCAGGCAACATCATCGATGACCTTGAAACAATATCAACGTTGACCATCTGAGAACAGTTAGGTGCCCAGGTCAGGGTTCATGTTCCTGGTCACTCTCCACAGTGAAGCACCGACTGTGATGGGTTTAATTAGCCTAGAACTGGAGCCCTAGTGAAAAGAACCCCTCCCCCCACACCCATCAACTTAGGAAAGCCAGAAGGGGGCAGGAGAAAGCTTTAATGGGAGGGTCAAGGACAACCCTTACCCTGGGTGAGGAACATGTGAGGGTAGGGCCGATCAGGGATAGGGGAGGGAACTTGCCCCGGAGTCGGAGGAAGTAGGGGAGGTCCTGAATGAATACTTTGCTCCAGTATTCACTGGGGAGAGGGATCTGGTTCATGAGGACAGTGTGAGACAAGCTGAGCTGCTCAAACAGGTTGATGTTAGGAAGGTGCTGAAAAACTTTGACAAACATAAGGATAGATAAATCCCCAGGGCCAGACGGGATATACCCAAGGTTACTGCAGGAAGTGAGGGAAGGGATTGCTGCGCTTTCAGCAATGATTTTTGTGTCCTCATTGTCCAATGGAGTAGTGCCAGATAATTGGAGAATGGCAGATGTTATCTCCTCGTTCAGGAAAGGGAATAGGGATAACCCTGAGAGTTACAGACCAGGCAGTGATGTGCAAAGTATTGGAGAGGACTCTGAGAGACAGGATTTATGATTACTTGGAAAACCACAGTTTGATTCAAGATAGTTAGCATGGCTTCATGAGGGACAGGCCATACCTCACAAACTTTATTGAATTCTTTGAGGATGCGAGAAAATATGTTAATCAAGGTGGATGTGGTGTACATGGATTTGAGTAAGGTGTTTGATAGGGTTCCCCACAGTAGGCTCATTCAGAAAGTAAGGAGGCATGGGATACAGGGAAGCCTGTCTGTCTGGGTACAGACTTGCCTGGCCCAGGGAAGACAGAGGGTGGTGGTAGTTGGAAAGTAATCAGTCTGGAGCTCGGTGACCGGTGGCGTTCCCTAGGGATCGGCTCTGGGACCTCTGCTCTTTGTGAGTTTTGTAAATGTATGAGAAAATGGAGGGGTGGTCTAGTAAGTTTGCTGATGACATGAAGGTTGGTGGAGTGGTGGGTAGTGTGGAGGGCTGTTGTAGGTTGCAATGGGACATTGAGAGGATGCAGAGCTGGGCTGAGAAATAGCAGATGGAGTTTAACCTGGAAATGTGTGAAGTTGTTCACTTTGTAAGGTGGAATTTGAATGCAGAATAGGGGGTTAAAGGCAGCATATGCTGCAGCTCTATACAGTTAGACCACACTTGGAATACTGTGTTCAGTTCTGGTCACCTCATTATAGGAAGGAAATGGAAGCATTAGAGAGGGTACAGAGGAGATTTACCAGGATGCTGCCTGGACTGGAGGATGTGTCTTATGAAGAAAGGTTGAGAGAGCTAGGGCTTTTGTCATTGGAGTGAGGAAAATTAAGAGGTGATTTGATAGAGATGTACAAGATGTATAGGCAAAGATAGAGACTTTTTTCCCAGGGCGGAAATGTGTATCATGAAGGGGCATAATTTTACAGAAATTGAGGAAAGTTTAGGGGAGATGTCAGAGGTGGGATCTTTACACAGAGAGTGGTGGGGGGGGGGGGTGTGGAATGCACTGCCAGCAGGGTAATAAAGTCAGATACGTTAGGGACATTGAAGCCACTCTTGGATAGGCACTTGGAAGATAGTACAATGATGGGTATATAGGTGAGTCTGATCTTAGAGTAGGATAGAAGGCTGACACAACATCGAGGGCCGAAGGGTCTGTACTGTACTGTACTGTTCTATGTTCTAGCTCTACACTTCTCTTTCTGTTGCTCTGCATCCCCCTCTCTTTTACTGACAAGTCCCACCTCTCTTCGTTTTCCTCCTGGCCAATTCCCCACTGAGAGCTCTCTCACCGTCAATCAGCAATTCTCCACCTCTGTCTACTGACAGCTCACTCACCCTCTACCAACAGCTACCTCGCTCTTGCTCCCTCTAGCCAGCTGTCCCTCTCTCTCTATCTCTCTCTCTCTCTGTGGCCAAACAGCTGTCCCTCTGTCTCTCTCTGTGTGTGGACAGCGCCATTCTCTACTGTACACTCTCCCTAATGAGAGCTCTTCCTCAACTCTATCAAAACTCGCCTCCTCTATACCATTGTCTCTCTAACAACAGCTGTCCCCTTCTCTACTGGCTGTTGTCCCTCTCTCTACTGACAGCCCTCCCCCAACACCGCTGGGCCAACAACTATCCCTCTCTACTGACAATGTTCTTTCTCTCTACCGACAGCTTTCCCCTCCCTCTGCAGCTGCTCACCCATTCCCTCTCTTTCCAGAAAGATTGCCCTCTGGCAATTGCTCCTTCCTTTTCCGATACCTCCCTCTCCATCTACCAATAGCTCTCCCTCTCTCAACTGACAGATCCCCTTCCCTCTCTTCCCCTCAGCTGCTCCCTCACTGTCCTGGCTCCGCATCCTCACTGACAGCTCTCTCTCTCATTCTAACAACCACTCCCTCTCTCTGACAGCACTCCCTCCCTAACAACTGCTTCCCTTCTCTATCTATGTCTCCCCAGCTCTCTCCCAATGTGCCATCCCTCTCCTCTTCCCAAACACCAACATTCCTTCTACACTGTGTGTATTTTCAAAATGTCTTTGACTATTGGTAAGACTTTTCTGGGAGTAGAAATTATCACAGGAGATTATTTGAAATCTTTGACTAAGGCTACTCAGAGTTAGCAGATAAATTTAAGGCACACGAGATCATGTAAGGACGAGGTAATTAATTATGCAGCATTTAGACTTATAAGCACAGAGACCAGACTGAAATGTCGCCATGAGAATTAGCTAGAATTCAGTTAGAAATGAATAAAATGCTTGAATTTGAGAAAGAAGGGGAACTGGAAATCAGAAAGCTTAAATTGTAAAGTGAGAGAAAGATAAACAAAGAGTAATGAAAAGGGAAATGGAATGAAAGGTTTAATCTCCAAAGGGACAGAGAAAACATCACAAACTCAGATAACATGGACTGTGGAAGCCAGCGCAGTGGGAGCAACAAATGAAAGAAATGTAAGGCTGGGGGATCTCGGCATCGTTACTGCACTGTCAGCTATCAGTAGCAGCAGAATTATCCTCAAACACAATCTGCAAGGTTGCAGCTACCTCACTACCATTGGTGGCCTCGGAAGACGCCTGGAGGAAGAACGCCTCATCTTCCGCCTCGGAACACTTCAACCCCAGGGCATCAATGTGGACTTCAACAGTTTCCTCATTTCCCCTTCCCCCACCCCATCCTAGTTCCTAACTTCCAGCTCAGCACTGTCCCCATGACTTGTCCGGACTTGTCCGACCTGTCTAGCTCCTTTTCCACCTATCCACTCCACCCTCTCCTCCCTGACCTATCACCTTCATCCCCTCCCCCACTCACCCATTGTACTCTATGCTACTCTCTCCCCACCCCCACCCTCCCTCTAGCTTATCTCTCCACGCTTCAGGCTCACTGCCTTTATTCCTGATGAAGGGCGTTTGCCCGAAACGTCGATTTCGCTGCTCGTTGGATGCTGCCTGACCTGCTGTGCTCTTCCAGCACCACTGATCCAGAATCTGGTTTCCAGCATCTGCAGTCAGTGTTTGGACCTAGCAAAGGCTATTGGCCGATACTTCTGTACTAACAGCTCCCTCTCTCACTAGTAACAGTTCCCCCATCCTACGTTCCCTCCATTTCCTGCCACCATTGCTCTGGTCTCCAAGGTCTGCGTGTGGCTGTGACTTTCTGAAGCTGAGGTCAGTGGTTCTGCACGCACAGACCCTCCAAATGACTGGAGGGAATACTGCCCTGCTCTTTAATGACTCTTCTCCTTCAACAGCAGCAACTTGGATACACTGACAACAAAATTAAGAAGCTTCAAAAGCAAACATTCATGTTCACTGAGGTTGGCTCCAGGTCTGGGGTACTCAGTCAGCCTTGCCGAGTTCACCTTCATAACCAAAGGTTTGCAGGTTTTGGCTCTCCATTTCGAAAGGACGTAGAATACCTCTCATCTCATCAGGATTGAGAAAGCCTTTGCAATGTTAGCTCTCGGCCCCTGCTCCATTTAACACAAACTAGCTTACCCTCTGCAACTGACCATGTTACAGATAATGTTCTTCAGGGAGCTGACCACCATCCAGGGGCAAGAGCAGGAGGTTAAGGACTGACCGTGGAGTGAGGTGAGTGATACAAGGACAGGGAAGGTACACAGACACTGTGGGGCTGAACCACGTCACTCTCATTTCTCCTGGTTGTAGATACAATTAGCTGGGTAATCGCGGTTTTAAATGTGTGAGTTAGAGAGTGTCACCAGCAAACACTTTTTCAACACAGTTATCAAAAACTAATGAGTCACTTTGGTATTTTTAGCTAATTTCCATTTCCAGATTTTATAACTGTTATTTGTTTTTATTTGTGACCCACTGTGTGTAATCGTATATACATCACGTGTTCCTGAGCAGATGCTGTAAGTGTGTGTGTTTCTGGTGTAAGTGTGTTGTGTTTCTGATGTAAGTGTGTGTGTTTCTGGTATAAGTCTGTTGTGTTTCTGGTGTAAGTGTGTGTGTTTCTGGTGTAAGTGTGTGTGTGTCTGGTGTAAGTGTGTTGTGTTTCTGGTGTAAGTGTGTGTGTTTCTGGTGTAAGTGTGTGTGTTTCTGGTGTAAGTGTGTTGTGTTTCTGGTGTAAGTGTGTGTGTTTCTGGTGTCAGTGTGTGTGTTTCTGGTGTAAGTGTGTTGTGTGTCTGGTGTAAGTGTGTGTGTTTCTGGTGTAAGTGTGTGTGTTTCTGGTGTAAGTGTGTTGTGTTTCTGGTGTAAGTGTGTGTGTTTCTGGTGTAAGTGTGTGTGTTTCTGGTGTAAGTGTGTTGTGTTTCTGGTGTAAGTGTGTGTGTTTCTGGTGTCGGTGTGTGTGTTTCTGGTGTAAGTGTGTTGTGTTTCTGGTGTCAGTGTGTTGTGTTTCTGGTGTAAGTGTGTGTGTTTCTGGTGTAAGTGTGTATGTTTCTGGTGTAAGTGTGTTGTGTTTCTGGTGTCGGTGTGTGTGTGTTTCTGGTGTAAGTGTGTGTGTTTCTGGTGTAAGTGTGTGTGTTTCTGGTGTCAGTGTGTTGTGTTTCTGGTGTAAGTGTGTGTGTTTCTGGTGTAAGTGTGTTGTGTTTCTGGTGTCAGTGTGTTGTGTTTCTGGTGTAAGTGTGTTGTGTTCCTGGTGTAAGTGTGTGTGTTTCTGGTGTCAGTGTGTTGTGTTTCTGGTGTAAGTGTGTGTGTTTCTGGTGTAAGTGTGTTGTGTTTCTGGTGTCAGTGTGTTGTGTTTCTGGTGTAAGTGTGTTGTGTTTCTGGTGTAAGTGTGTTGTGTTCCTGGTGTAAGTGTGTGTGTTTCTGGTGTAAGTGTGTTGTGTTTCTGGTGTAAGTGTGTGTGTTTCTGGTGTAAGTGTGTGTGTTTCTGGTGTAAGTGTGTTGTGTTTCTGGTGTAAGTGTGTGTGTTTCTGGTGTCAGTGTGTGTGTTTCTGGTGTAAGTGTGTGTGTTTCTGGTGTCAGTGAGTTGTGTTTCTGGTGTAAGTGTGTGTGTTTCTGGTGTAAGTGTGTTGTGTTTCTGGTGTAAGTGTGTGTGTTTTTGGTGTAAGTGTGTTGTGTTTCTGGTGTAAGTGTGTGTGTTTCGGGTGTCAGTGTGTGTGTTTCTGGTGTCAGTGTGTTGTGTTTCTGGTGTAAGTGTGTTGTGTTTCTGGTGTAAGTGTGTGTGTTTCTGGTGTAAGTGTGTGTGTTTCTGGTGTAAGTGTGTTGTGTTTCTGGTGTCAGTGTGTATGTTTCTGGTGTAAGTGTGTGTGTTTCTGGTGTCAGTGTGTGTGTTTCTGGTGTAAGTGTGTGTGTTTCTGGTGTAAGTGTGTGTGTTTCTGGTGTGTGTGTGTGTTGTGTTTCTGGTGTAAGTGTGTGTGTTTCTGGTGTAAGTGTGTTGTGTTTCTTGTGTAAGTGTGT
This sequence comes from Hemiscyllium ocellatum, assembly GCF_020745735.1. NCBI lineage: Eukaryota > Metazoa > Chordata > Chondrichthyes > Orectolobiformes > Hemiscylliidae > Hemiscyllium > Hemiscyllium ocellatum. The sequence goes on from NC_083450.1 coordinate 1,147,350, forward strand.
GTGTTTCTGGTGTAAGTGTGTGTGTTTTTGGTGTAAGTGTGTGTGTTGTGTTTCTGGTGTAAGTGTGTGTGTTTCTGGTGTAAGTGTGTGTGTGTCTGGTGTAAGTGTGTGTGTATTTGGTGTAAGTGTGTGTGTGTCTGGTGTAAGTGTGTGTGTTTCTGGTGTAAGTGTGTTGTGTTTCTGGTGTAAGTGTGTGTGTGTCTGGTGTAAGTGTGTGTGTTTCTGGTGTAAGTGTGTGTGTGTCTGGTGTAAGTGTGTGTGTATTTGGTGTAAGTGTGTGTGTATTTGGTGTAAGTGTGTGTGTGTCTGGTGTAAGTGTGTTGTGTTTCTGGTGTAAGTGTGTGTGTTTCTGGTGTCAGTGTGTGTGTTTCTGGTGTAAGTGTGTGTGTTTCTGGTGTGTGTGTGTATTTGGTGTAAGTGTGTGTGTTTCTGGTGTAAGTGTGTGTGTTTCTGGTGTAAGTGTGTTGTGTTTCTGGTGTAAGTGTGTGTGTTTCTGGTGTAAGTGTGTGTGTTTCTGGTGTAAGTGTGTTGTGTTTCTGGTGTAAGTGTGTGTGTTTCTGGTGTAAGTGTGTGTGTGTCTGGTGTAAGTGTGTTGTGTGTCTGGTGTAAGTGTGTGTGTTTCTGGTGTAAGTGTGTGTGTGTCTGGTGTAAGTGTGTTGTGTGGCTGGTGTAAGTGTGTGTGTTTCTGGTGTAAGTGTGTGTGTTTCTGGTGTAAGTGTGTGTGTCTGGTGTAAGTGTGTTGTGTGTCTGGTGTAAGTGTGTTGTGTTTCTCGTGTAAGTGTGTGTGTTTCTGGTGTAAGTGTGTGTGTTTCTGGTGTAAGTGTGTCGTGTTGCTCCTCGGATGCTGCCTGAAATGCTGTGCTCCTCCAGCCCCACTAATCCAGAGTCTGGGTACCTGAGTGCATATTCACTGGGCTACATCGTGAAGCTGGGACATCTGACAGTCACAGTCTGATACTCATCTACAGGGACAGTATTTTGAGGCTTTCTTGTTCAGACAGATGGTAAATTAAAACCTCAACTGTATTGTCCTTACTCTGTCCTCACTCCGTGAACAGGACGTGTCAAAATGTAAGGTTAGAATGTAACAGGTTTGCTCTCACTCGACTCCTTCGGCTGTTCCACACATTGCTTCCCAGATGCCAACGCTGCCTGTGTACACATGGCCAGAGACTCCCTAGATGTCACAGGAAGTGCACCACTCTCTGCAGGGGTAGTGCCAGAAGACTAGAGGATACCAAACTTTGTCCCCTGGTCAAGAAGGGGAGTAGGGACAACCCTGGTAATGATAGACCAGTGAGCCTTACTTTGGTTGTGAGTAAGGTGTTGGAAAAGGTTTTAAGAGATAGAATTTATCATCATCTGGAAAGGAATAAGTTGGTTAGGGATAGTCAACACGGTTTTGTGAAGGGTAGGTCATGCCTCAGAAACCTTCCTGAGTTCTCTGAGAAGCTGACTATGGGGTGGATGAGGGTAAAGTGGTCGATACAGGTGGTATATGGATTTTAGTCAGGTATTTGATAAGGTTCCCTGTGGTATGCTGAAAATACAGAGGCACAGGACTGAAGGTGTTTTGGCGGTTTGGATCAGAAATTAGCTTGCTGAAAGAAGACAGAGGTTTGTGGTTGATGGGAAATGTTCATCCTGGAGTCCAGTTACCAGTGGTGTACCGTAAGGATCAGTGTTGGGTCTATTGCTGCTCGTCAGTTTATAAACGACATGGATGAGGGCGTAGAAGGGTGGGTTAGTAAATTCGTGGATGACACTAAGGTCGGTGGAGTTGTGGATAGTGACGAAGGATGTTGTAGGTTACAGAGAGACATAGATAAGCTGCAGAGCTGGGCTGAGAGGTGGCAAACGGAGTTTAATGTAGAAAAGTGTGAAGTAATTCACTTTGGAAGGAACAACAGGAATGCAAAGTACTGGGCTAATGGTAAGATTCTTGGTAGTGTAGATGAGCAGAGAGATCTCGGTGTCCATGTACACAGATCCTTGAAAGTTGCCACCCAGGTTGACATGGTTGCTAAGAAGGCATACAGTGTTTTAGCTTTTATTAATAGAGGGATTGAGTTCCGGAACCACGAGGTTATGCTACAGCTGTACAAAACTCTGGTGCGGCCGCACTTGGAGTATTGTGTACAGTTCTGGTCACCGCATTATAAGAAGGATGTGGAAGCTTTGGATAGGGTGTAGAGGAGATTTACTAGGATGTTCAAAGTTTGTGTGAAGATTTGTAGCTCGGGTGCTTGTTGTCGTGGTTCTGTTCGCCGAGCTGGAAGTTTTTGTTGCAAACGTTTCGTCCCCTGGCTAGGAGACATCATCAGTGCTGTGGAGCCTCCTGCGAAGCGCTTCTTTGATGTTTCTTCCGGCATTTATAGTGGTCTGTCCTTGCCGCTTCGGGTGTCAGTTTCAGCTGTCCGCTGTAGTGATTGGTATATTGGGTCCAGGTCGATGTGTCTGTTGATGGAGTTTGTGGATGAGTGCCATGCCTCTAGGAATTCCCTGGCTGTTCTCTGTCTGGCTTGCCCTATGATAGTAGTGTTTTCCCAGTCGAATTCATGTTGCTTGTTGTCTGAGTGTGTGGCTACTAGGGATAGCTGGTCGTGTCGTTTCGTGGCTGGTTGGTGTTCATGTATGTGGATTGTTAGCTGTCTTCCTGTTTGTCCTATATAGTGTTTTGTGCAGTCCTTGCATGGTATTTTATAAACTACATTAGTTTTGCTCATGTTGGGTATTGGCTCCTTTGTTCTAGTAAGTTGTTGTCTGAGCGTGGCTGTTGGTTTGTGTGCTGTTATGAAAGTAACCACCCCAACACACACAAACGAAGCTGCACCAGGACACTATTCAAAAGGGCCACAACACACTGCAGTACACCAGAACTGCGAAAAGAGGAAGAGGAACACCTATACAAGGTATTCACCAAAAACGGATACCCACGCAACTTTATCACCAGATGCCTAAGAGATAGACCGAGGAACGAGGACATGCCACAACCAAAAGGACTAGCCACACTACCATACGTCAGGAGCGTCTCAGAACTGACAGCCAGACTACTGTGACCCTTAGGACTCATAACAGCACACAAGCCAACTTCCACACTCAGACAACAACTTACTAGAACAAAGGACCCAATACCCAACATGAGCAAAACTAATGTAGTTTATAAAATACCATGCAAGGACTGCACAAAACACTATATAGGACATACAGGAAGACAGCTAACAATCCGCATCCATGAACACCAACTAGCCACGAAACGACACGACCAGCTATCCCTAGTAGCCACACACTCAGACAACAAGCAACATGAATTCGAGTGGGAAAACACTACTATCATAGGACAAGCCAGATAGAGAACAGCCAGGGAATTCCTAGAGGCATGGCACTCATCCACAAATTCCATCAACAAACACATCGACCTGGACCCAATATACCAACCACTACAGCGGACAGCTGAAACTGACACCCGGAAGCGGCAAGGACAGACCACTATAAATACCGGAAGAAACATCAAAGAAGCGCTTCACAGGAGGCTCCACAGCACTGATGATGTCTCCTAGCCAGGGGACGAAACGTTTGCAACAAAAACTTCCAGCTCGGCGAACAGAACCGCGACGATTACTAGGATGTTGCCAGGTATGGAGGGAAGGTCTTACGATGAAAGGCTGGGGGACTTGAGGCTGTTTTTGTTAGAGAGAAGAAGGTTGAGAGGTGACTTAATAGAGACATCTAAGATAATCAGAGGGTTAGATAGGGTGGACGGGGAGAGCCTTTTTCCAAGTATGGGGACAGCAGACACGAGGGGGCATAGCTTTAAACTGAATGGTGATAGATATAGGAGATGTCAGAGGTAGTTTCCTTACTCAGAGAGTAGTAAGGGTATGGAATGCTTTGCCTGCAACGGTAGTAGATTCGCCAACTTTAAAGATTAGAGTGATGCTGGAAAAGCACAGCAGGTCAGGCAGCATCCGAGGGGCAGGAAAATCGATGTTTTGGGCAGGACCCCTTCATCAGGAACGATTTCCCTGCTCCTCGGACACTGCCTGACCTGCTGTGTTTTTCCAGCACCACTCTAATCTTGACTCTCATCTCCAGCATCTGGAGTCTTCACGTTTGCCTGGCCAACTTTAAAGGTATTTAAATGTTTGTTGGATAAATATATGGATGAAAATGGGACGGTGTAGGTTAGACGGGCTTCAGGTCGGTGTGACACTGAGAGCTGAAGGGCTTGTACTGGGCTGTAATCCTCTAGGTCCTATGTTCTACTTGTTGTGATCCTGACCCATAATGACCACAAGGTGCTGAGTTAAAGCCCGATTCTGACCGGAGCTGACTCAGGGCATGTAGCCCAGCAGCTGGATCCTACAGTTATTCCCAGAATCCCTGGGCTAGGGAGGTGGAAATATCAGACCAGGTGATTACCTCAGACAGCAACTTCCCAATCCATGGCCACTTCCATCTAAAAGAACAGGGAGAGTAGATGCATGGGAACACCACTCCTTCCAAGTCACTCGCCATCCTAATATATCATCGTTCATTTACTGTCACTGGGTCAAAATCCTGGAATTCTCTCCCTCACAGTGTTGTGGGTTAGCCCACAGCAGGAGGACTCCAGCTGTTCCAGAAGGCAGCTGACCTCCCCCCCAACCCCCCACCATCTCAAGGGGCAACTTGGGAGGGGTAATAAATGCCAGGCCCAGCCAGCAACGCCCACATCCCACAAATGAATTGAAAAAAATGATTTTCTCCCACTGTTGGATTTACCCCAAGGACCGAATTGTTATAGAGCTCAGTTGCTGAAATAATCAGCTCTAACATAAAGATTTCAGAGATTGCTAATGAGCATGGCCTTCACAGGGAAAGGGTTTCTGTGCGATCAAAAGTGACTACACTCTCATGACATTACAATATGTAAAGCTAACAACGTGTTGCTGGAAAAGCGCAGCGGGTCAGGCAGCATCCAAGGAGCAGGAGAGTCGGTGTTTCGGGCATAAGCCCTTCTCCAGGAGGGCTTATGTAAAGCTACCCAACTGAACCTCAAAGTAATGACACAAAGTTAAATCAAATGCGATCTAAACTCCTTGCAGAGTAACACCATTCAGTTGTTTGTCTGATTGGTAAACTATCCTTAACTTTCAGTCATTTCTCATTGTAACCTTGCGTCAATTTATCACACCCTGACTGAAATTTCCCTCCCATTCCTTCAAAACTATGAATACCGCAGACTATCCCAAACCTGTGCGGCTCGTGATCTCTCAACCTTTGGCCACAGCTTCCCTTTCCAATCTACGGCCTATTAAAATTCAAAGCTGCCACAAGCTAACCAGTACTAGCACAACACTGGCATCGGTTTCTCACTGCTATATGAAATGCCTGCCCTTTTCAGTTAGGTGTCTTAGTAGGGAAAACGTGTTCATCATTTTGGCCATCCCCAGCCTCACACACACGGTATCTGTTTATCCAGTGAGGAAAGGTCAACAATTCTGGGAAAGACTCTGGGAACTTCAAAACCGTTCCAAACACATCAGTGGTTGAGAGCACAGAAAGAGAGGCTGGAGAGATTGACCAAGTGATGGGGCATGTCGCTGAAGGTGGAGCAAGTGATGGAAAATTCCAGAAGGAAATAAAACTAATGGCAGAGAGAGTCCAGGTGAGAGACGGACTCAGACACTGAGAGGAATGAGACAGACCCAGTGTCAGAAAACTGATTGATTCATTTGTCACGTGCACCAGAGTACAGTGAAAAGTTTTGTTTATGAGCAGGACAGGCAGGTCAGACAAAGCAAGGATGGACAGACAAAAAGACTTAGTCAGAGGCATCATGGTTCTGGATGTAGGTTTGCTCACTGAGCTGGAAGGTTCATTTTCAGATGTTTCGTCACCATGCTGGGTAACATTTTCAGTGGGCCTCTGGGCAAAGCACTATTGATGATTCCTGCTTTCTATTTATATTTCTATTTGGGTTTCTTTGGGTTGGTGATGTTATTTCCTGTGGTGAAGTCACTTCCTGTTCTTTTTCTCAGGGGGTGGTAGATGGGGTCTAACTCAATGATAGAGTTCTGGTCGGAATGCCATGCTTTTAGGAATTCTCGTGCGTGTCTTTGTTTGGCTTGTCCTAGGATGGATATGTTGTCCCAGTCGAAGTGGTGTCCTTCCTCATCCGTATGTAAGGATACTAGCGAGGGAGAGTCATGTCTTTTTGTGGCTCGTTGGTGTTCATGTATCCTGATGGCTAGTTTTCTGCCTGTTTGTCCAATGTAGTGTTTGTTACAGTCCTTGCATGGTATTTTGTAAATGACATTAGTTTTGCTCATTGTCTGTATAGGGTCTTTCAAGTTCATTAGCTGCTGTTTTAGTGAGTTGGTGAGTTTGTGGGCTACCATGATGCTAAGGGGTATGAGGAGTCTGGCAGTCATTTCTGAGCTGTCTTTGATGTAGGGAAGAGTGGCCCGGGTTACAAAATGCTAACCACTGAGTCATCGTGTCAACCAGTGATGAAGGATGTAGGAGAGAGATGGGGCCAGTCATCGTGAATATGGGGCCAATGATGGAGGATATTGGAGAGAGATGGGGCCAGAGATGGAGGATATTGGAGAGAGATGGGGCCAGTGATAGGGGATATTGGAGAGAGATGGGGCCAATGATGGAGGATATAGGAGAGAGATGGGGCCAGAGATGGAGGGTGGAGGAGAGAGATGGGGTCAGTGATGGAGGATGTAGGAGAGAGATGGGGCCAGAGATGGAGGATATTGGAGAGAGATGGGGCCAGTGATGGAGGGTGTAGGAGAGAGATGGGGCCAGAGATGGAGGGTGTAGGAGAGAGATGGGGCCAGTGATGGAGGATGGAGGAGAGAGATGGGGCCAGTGATGGAGGATGGAGGAGAGAGATGGGGCCAGTGATGGAGGGTGTAGGAGAGAGATGGGGCCAGAGATGGAGGGTGTAGGAGAGAGATGGGGCCAGTGTTGGAGGGTGTAGGAGAGAGATGGGGCCAGTGATGGAGGATGGAGGAGAGAGATGGGGCCAGTGATGGAGGATGGAGGAGAGAGATGGGGCCAGTGATGGAGGGTGTAGGAGAGAGATGGGGCCAGTGATGGAGGGTGTAGGAGAGAGATGGGGCCAGAGATGGAGGGTGTAGGAGAGAGATGGGGCCAGTGATGGAGGGTGTAGGAGAGAGATGGGGCCAGTGATGGAGGATGGAGGAGAGAGATGGGGCCAGTGATGGAGGGTGTAGGAGAGAGATGGGGCCAGTGATGGAGGATGGAGGAGAGAGATGGGGCCAGTGATGGAGGATGGAGGAGAGAGATGGGGCCAGTGATGGAGGGTGTAGGAGAGAGATGGGGCCAGTGATGGAGGGTGTAGGAGAGAGATGGGGCCAGTGATGGAGGATGGAGGAGAGAGATGGGGCCAGTGATGGAGGATATTGGAGAGAGATGGGGCCAGTGATGGCGGATATTGGAGAGAGATGGGGCCAGTGATGGAGGATGGAGGAGAGAGATGGGGCCAGTGATGGAGGGTGTAGGAGAGAGATGGGGCCAGTGATGGAGGGTGTAGGAGAGAGATGGGGCCAGTGATGGAGGATGGAGGAGAGAGAGATGGGGCCAGTGATGGAGGGTGTAGGAGAGAGATGGGGCCAGAGATGGAGGATATTGGAGAGAGATGGGGCCAGTGATGGCGGATATTGGAGAGAGATGGGGCCAGTGATGGAGGATAGAGGAGAGAGATGGGGCCAGTGATGGAGGGTGTAGGAGAGAGATGGGGCCAGTGATGGAGGATGGAGGAGAGAGAGATGGGGCCAGTGATGGAGGGTGTAGGAGAGAGATGGGGCCAGTGATGGAGGGTGTTGGAGAGAGATGGGGCCAGTGATGGCGGATATTGGAGAGAGATGGGGCCAGTGATGGAGGATGGAGGAGAGAGATGGGGCCAGTGATGGAGGGTGTAGGAGAGAGATGGGGCCAGTGATGGAGGGTGTAGGAGAGAGATGGGGCCAGTGATGGAGGGTGTAGGAGAGAGATGGGGCCAGTGATGGAGGATGGAAGAGAGAGATGGGGCCAGTGATGGAGGGTGTAGGAGAGAGATGGGGCCAGAGATGGAGGATATTGGAGAGAGATGGGGCCAGTGATGGCGGATATTGGAGAGAGATGGGGCCAGTGATGGAGGATAGAGGAGAGAGATGGGGCCAGTGATGGAGGGTGTAGGAGAGAGATGGGGCCAGTGTTGGAGGGTGTAGGAGAGAGATGGGGCCAGTGATGGAGGATGGAGGAGAGAGATGGGGCCAGTGATGGAGGGTGTAGGAGAGAGATGGGGCCAGTGATGGAGGGTGTAGGAGAGAGATGGGGCCAGAGATGGAGGGTGTAGGAGAGAGATGGGGCCAGTGATGGAGGGTGTTGGAGAGAGATGGGGCCAGTGATGGAGGGTGTAGGAGAGAGATGGGGCCAGTGATGGAGGGTGTTGGAGAGAGATGGGGCCAGTGATGGAGGGTGTAGGAGAGAGATGGGGCCAGTGATGGAGGGTGTTGGAGAGAGATGGGGCCAGTGATGGAGGGTGTAGGAGAGAGATGGGGCCAGTGATGGAGGGTGTAGGAGAGAGATGGGGCCAGAGATGGAGGATATTGGAGAGAGATGGGGCCAGTGATGGCGGATATTGGAGAGAGATGGGGCCAGTGATGGAGGATGGAGGAGAGAGATGGGGCCAGTGATGGAGGATATTGGAGAGAGATGGGGACAGAGACATGGTTGTGTCTGAGAGTGTGATGGAATAAATGAATATAAACACAGAGACTGCTGTGTTGGACAATAGTGGAAATGACCCGATCTCTGAAAAGAATATGAACAGGAAGTGAGTACGCACCACAGGACTGTGCACAGATACACATCCAATAGTTGGCCCTTGCAGATCTGACACTAGTGTCAGTCGTGTGTTTGGTCACTTGCCTTCCATTTTATGCCCACAGCTGACCGTGCACTCACTGACCAGGACATACTGAGCAAGGGGACCCTGAAGGTCAATATAATCTCAGCACCTGAGGGACAATGATGATCAGGAGCATGACCTCGGACAATATTGTCCATTTCCCAACCACTGCTCAGATCTCAGGGGATTGAATGGAACATCAGGCCAACCACTCGAGCTCTGAATGAGATTCCATGAACCATCCACAACAGAGAACTTTCGCCCCGTGTCTCAGGGCCCTCTCTCCCCGTGTGTCAGGACCCTCTCTCCCCGTGTCTCAGGGCCCTCTCTCCCCGTGTCTCAGGGCCCTCTCTCCCCGTGTCTCAGGGCCCTCTCTCCCCGTGTCTCAGGGCCCTCTCTCCCCGTGTGTCAGGACCCTCTCTCCCCGTGTGTCAGGGCCGTCTCTCCCCGTGTCTCAGGGCCCTCTCTCCCCGTGTGTCAGGACCCTCTCTCCCCGTGTCTCAGGGCCCTCTCTCCCCGTGTGTCAGGACCCTCTCTCCCCGTGTCTCAGTGCCCTCTCTCCCCGTGTCTCAGGGCCCTCTCTCCCCGTGTCTCAGAGCCCTCTCTCCCCGTGTCTCAGTGCCCTCTCTCCCCGTGTCTCAGGGCCCTCTCTCCCCGTGTCTCAGTGCCCTCTCTCCCCGTGTCTCAGGGCCCTCTCTCCCCGTGTGTCAGGACCCTCTCTCCCCGTGTCTCAGTGCCCTCTCTCCCCGTGTGTCAGGACCCTCTCCCCGTGTCTCAGGGCCCTCTCTCCCCGTGTCTCAGTGCCCTCTCTCCCCGTGTCTCAGGACCCTCTCCCCGTGTGTCAGGACTCTCTCTCCCCGTGTGTCAGGACCCTCTCTCCCCGTGTCTCAGTGCCCTCTCTCCCCGTGTCTCAGGACCCTCTCTCCCCGTGTGTCAGTGCCCTCTCTCCCCGTGTCTCAGGACCCTCTCTCCCCGTGTCTCAGGACCCTCTCTCCCCGTGTCTCAGTGCCCTCTCTCCCCGTGTGTCAGGGCCCTCTCTCCCCGTGTCTCAGGGCCCTCTCTCCCCGTGTCTCAGGGCCCTCTCTCCCCGTGTCTCAGGACCCTCTCTCCCCGTGTGTCAGGGCCCTCTCTCCCCGTGTCTCAGGGCCCTCTCTCCCCGTGTCTCAGGACCCTCTCTCCCCGTGTGTCAGGACCCTCTCTCCCCGTGTGTCAGGGCCCTCTCTCCCCGTGTGTCAGGACCCTCTCTCCCCGTGTCTCAGGGCCCTCTCTCCCCGTGTCTCAGGGCCCTCTCTCCCCGTGTCTCAGGGCCCTCTCTCCCCGTGTCTCAGGGCCCTCTCTCCCCGTGTCTCAGTGCCCTCTCTCCCCGTGTCTCAGGGCCCTCTCTCCCCGTGTCTCAGGGCCCTCTCTCCCCGTGTCTCAGGGCCCTCTCTCCCCGTGTCTCAGGACCCTCTCTCCCCGTGTCTCAGGGCCCTCTCTCCCCGTGTGTCAGGGCCCTCTCTCCCCGTGTCTCAGGGCCCTCTCTCCCCGTGTGTCAGGGCACTCTCTCCCCGTGTCTCAGGGCCCTCTCTCCCCGTGTCTCAGGACCCTCTCTCCCCGTGTCTCAGGGCCCTCTCTCCCCGTGTCTCAGGACCCTCTCTCCCCGTGTGTCAGGGCCCTCTCTCCCCGTGTGTCAGGGCCCTCTCTCCCCGTGTCTCAGGGCCCTCTCTCCCCGTGTCTCAGGACCCTCTCTCCCCGTGTCTCAGGACCCTCTCTCCCCGTGTGTCAGGACCCTCTCTCCCCGTGTGTCAGGACCCTCTCTCCCCGTGTCTCAGGGCCCTCTCTCCCCGTGTCTCAGGACCCTCTCTCCCCGTGTGTCAGGACCCTCTCTCCCCGTGTCTCAGGGCCCTCTCTCCCCGTGTCTCAGGACCCTCTCTCCCCGTGTGTCAGGACCCTCTCTCCCCGTGTCTCAGGACCCTCTCTCCCCGTGTCTCAGGGCCCTCTCTCCCCGTGTGTCAGGACCCTCTCTCCCCGTGTGTCAGGACCCTCTCTCCCCGTGTGTCAGGGCCCTCTCTCCCCGTGTGTCAGGACCCTCTCTCCCCGTGTCTCAGGACCCTCTCTCCCCGTGTCTCAGGACCCTCTCTCCCCGTGTCTCAGTGCCCTCTCTCCCCGTGTCTCAGGACCCTCTCCCCGTGTGTCAGGGCCCTCTCTCCCCGTGTCTCAGGGCCCTCTCTCCCCGTGTGTCAGGACCCTCTCTCCCCGTGTGTCAGGACCCTCTCTCCCCGTGTGTCAGGACCCTCTCTCCCCGTGTCTCAGGACCCTCTCTCCCCGTGTGTCAGGGCCCTCTCTCCCCGTGTCTCAGGACCCTCTCTCCCCGTGTGTCAGGACCCTCTCTCCCCGTGTGTCAGGGCCCTCTCTCCCCGTGTGTCAGGGCCCTCTCTCCCCGTGTGTCAGGGCCCTCTCTCCCCGTGTCTCAGGACCCTCTCTCCCCGTGTGTCAGAGCCCTCTCTCCCCGTGTGTCAGGACCCTCTCTCCCCGTGTCTCAGGGCCCTCTCTCCCCATGTGTCAGGACCCTCTCTCCCCGTGTCTCAGGACCCTCTCTCCCCGTGTCTCAGGACCCTCTCTCCCCGTGTCTCAGGACCCTCTCTCCCCGTGTCTCAGGACCCTCTCTCCCCGTGTGTCAGGACCCTCTCTCCCCGTGTGTCAGGACCCTCTCTCCCCGTGTGTCAGAGCCCTCTCTCCCCGTGTGTCAGGACCCTCTCTCCCCGTGTGTCAGGACCCTCGCTCCCCGTGTGTCAGGGCCCTCTCTCCCCGTGTGTCAGGACCCTCTCTCCCCGTGTCTCAGGGCCCTCTCTCCCCGTGTGTCAGGGCCCTCTCTCCCCGTGTCTCAGGGCCCTCTCTCCCCATGTGTCAGGACCCTCTCTCCCCGTGTCTCAGGACCCTCTCTCCCCGTGTCTCAGGACCCTCTCTCCCCGTGTGTCAGAGCCCTCTCTCCCCGTGTCTCAGTGCCCTCTCTCCCCGTGTGTCAGGACCCTCGCTCCCCGTGTGTCAGGACCCTCGCTCCCCGTGTGTCAGGACCCTCTCTCCCCGTGTGTCAGGACCCTCGCTCCCCGTGTGTCAGGACCCTCTCCCCGTGTGTCAGGACCCTCTCTCCCCGTGTGTCAGGGCCCTCTCTCCCCGTGTCTCAGGACCCTCTCTCCCCGTGTGTCAGGGCCCTCTCTCCCCGTGTGTCAGGGCCCTCTCTCCCCGTGTCTCAGTGCCCTCTCTCCCCGTGTCTCAGTGCCCTCTCTCCCCGTGTGTCAGGACCCTCTCTCCCCGTGTGTCAGGGCCCTCTCTCCCCGTGTGTCAGGACCCTCTCCCCGTGTCTCAGGGCCCTCTCTCCCCGTGTGTCAGGGCACTCTCTCCCCGTGTCTCAGGACCCTCTCTCCCCGTGTGTCAGGACCCTCTCTCCCCGTGTCTCAGGACCCTCTCTCCCCGTGTCTCAGGACCCTCTCTCCCCGTGTGTCAGGACCCTCTCTCCCCGTGTCTCAGGGCCCTCTCTCCCCGTGTGTCAGGACCCTCTCTCCCCGTGTGTCAGGGCCCTCTCTCCCCGTGTGTCAGGACCCTCTCCCCGTGTCTCAGGGCCCTCTCTCCCCGTGTGTCAGGGCACTCTCTCCCCGTGTCTCAGGACCCTCTCTCCCCGTGTGTCAGGACCCTCTCTCCCCGTGTCTCAGGACCCTCTCTCCCCGTGTCTCAGGACCCTCTCTCCCCGTGTGTCAGGACCCTCTCTCCCCGTGTCTCAGGGCCCTCTCTCCCCGTGTCTCAGGACCCTCTCTCCCCGTGTGTCAGGGCCCTCTCTCCCCGTGTGTCAGGACCCTCTCTCCCCGTGTCTCAGGGCCCTCTCTCCCCGTGTCTCAGGGCCCTCTCTCCCCGTGTGTCAGGGCCCTCTCTCCCCGTGTGTCAGGGCCCTCTCTCCCCGTGTGTCAGGACCCTCTCTCCCCGTGTGTCAGGGCCCTCTCCCCGTGTCTCAGGACTCTCTCTCCCCGTGTGTCAGGGCCCTCTCTCCCCGTGTCTCAGGGCCCTCTCCCCGTGTGTCAGGACCCTCTCTCCCCGTGTCTCAGGACCCTCTCTCCCCGTGTCTCAGGGCCCTCTCTCCCCGTGTGTCAGGACCCTCTCTCCCCGTGTGTCAGGACCCTCTCTCCCCGTGTCTCAGGACCCTCTCTCCCCGTGTCTCAGGGCCCTCTCTCCCCGTGTGTCAGGACCCTCTCTCCCCGTGTCTCAGGGCCCTCTCTCCCCGTGTGTCAGGGCCCTCTCTCCCCGTGTCTCAGGGCCCTCTCTCCCCGTGTGTCAGTGCCCTCTCTCCCCGTGTCTCAGGACCCTCTCTCCCCGTGTCTCAGGACCCTCTCTCCCCGTGTGTCAGGGCCCTCTCTCCCCGTGTCTCAGGGCCCTCTCTCCCCGTGTGTCAGTGCCCTCTCTCCCCGTGTCTCAGGACCCTCTCTCCCCGTGTCTCAGGACCCTCGCTCCCCGTGTGTCAGTGCCCTCTCTCCCCGTGTCTCAGGACCCTCTCTCCCCGTGTGTCAGGGCCCTCTCTCCCCGTGTCTCAGGGCCCTCTCTCCCCGTGTCTCAGGGCCCTCTCTCCCCGTGTGTCAGGACCCTCTCTCCCCGTGTCTCAGGACCCTCTCTCCCCGTGTCTCAGGACCCTCTCTCCCCGTGTTTCAGGGCCCTCTCTCCCCGTGTCTCAGGGCCCTCTCTCCCCGTGTCTCAGGGCCCTCTCTCCCCGTGTGTCGGGGCCCTCTCTCCCCGTGTCTCAGGACCCTCTCTCCCCGTGTCTCAGGGCCCTCTCTCCCCGTGTGTCAGGGCCCTCTCTCCCCGTGTCTCAGGACCCTCTCTCCCCATGTGTCAGGACCCTCTCTCCCCGTGTGTCAGGACCCTCTCTCCCCGTGTCTCAGGACCCTCTCTCCCCATGTGTCAGGACCCTCTCTCCCCGTGTGTCAGGACCCTCTCTCCCCGTGTCTCAGGACCCTCTCTCCCCATGTGTCAGGACCCTCTCTCCCCGTGTGTCAGGACCCTCTCTCCCCGTGTCTCAGGACCCTCTCTCCCCGTGTCTCAGGACCCTCTCTCCCCGTGTGTCAGGACCCTCTCTCCCCGTGTCTCAGGGCCCTCCCTCCCCGTGTCTCAGGGCCCTCTCTCCCCGTGTCTCAGGACCCTCCCTCCCCGTGTCTCAGGACCCTCTCTCCCCGTGTCTCAGGGCCCTCTCTCCCCGTGTCTCAGGGCCCTCCCTCCCCGTGTCTCAGGGCCCTCTCTCCCCGTGTCTCAGGACCCTCTCTCCCCGTGTCTCAGGACCCTCTCTCCCCGTGTCTCAGGACCCTCTCTCCCCGTGTCTCAGGACCCTCTCTCCCCGTGTCTCAGGACCCTCAGGCTCCCCGTGTGTCAGGCTCCCCGTGTGTCAGGCTCCCCACACCTACCTCTTTCTCTGAGATGTACAGCTGATCTGTCTTTAAGATGACGAAGCGGTTTTTCCAGATCTCCCGGAATATTCCTCTCCCGCAGTATTTGCGGATCCAGCCGGATTTCTCGGGTTGGCTGGGGGGCTGATTGCCGTCCTGGGTTCCCTGGGAAGTGAAGGAAACCCACAGCGTCACTGCCCGGACGGTCACCACTGACCACCGGCCTCCTTCCCACTGAGCCGACAGGGAATCCGCCCCCTCCCCCTCCTCCAGGGTCTCTCGGCTCCTGCACCATCTCACTGTGATGGACCAGGGTGAGGACAATCGAGCTGGACACAGGCTCGGAATCCAGCCCCAGGCCCCAGGCCCAGACCCAGACCCAGACCCAGACCCCAGACCCCAGACCCAGACCCCAGACCCCAGACCCAGACACCAGCCCCAGACCCAGACCCCAGACCCAGACCCCAGACCCAGACCCAGACCCCAGACCCAGACCCCAGACCCAGACCCAGACCCCAGACCCAGACCCCAGACCCAGACCCCAGACCCCAGACCCAGACCCCAGACCCAGACCCAGACCCCAGACCCAGACCCCAGACCCAGACCCAGACCCCAGACGCAGACCCAGACCCAGACCCCAGACCCTAGACCCAGACCCCAGACCCCAGACCCAGATCCCAGATCCCAGACCCAGACCCCAGACCCAGACCCAGACCCAGACCCCAGATCCCAGATCCCAGACCCAGACCCCAGACCCAGACCCCAGACCCCAGACCCAGACCCAGACCCAGACTGCAGACCCCAGACCCAGACCCCAGACCCAGACCCCAGACCCAGACCCAGACCCCAGACCCCAGACCCAGACACCAGCCCCAGACCCAGACCCAGACCCCAGACCCAGACCCAGACCCCAGACCCAGACCCCAGGCCCAGACCCAGACCCAGACCCCAGACCCCAGACCCAGACCCCAGACCCAGACCCAGACCCCAGACCCCAGACCCAGACCCCAGACCCCAGACCCAGACCCCAGACCCCAGACCCAGACCCCAGACCCAGACCCAGACCCAGACCCAGACCCCAGACCCAGACCCCAGACCCCAGACCCCAGACCCCAGACCCCAGACCCCAGACCCAGACCCAGACCCCAGACCCAGACCCAGATCCCAGGCGCAAACCCCTGACCCAGATCCCAGACCCCAGACCCCAGACCCAGGCCACATACCCAGAGCCCAGGCCCACACCCAAACCCCAGACCCAGACCCCAGACCCAGACCCCAGACCCAGACCCCAGACCCCAGACCCAGACCCCAGGCCCAGCCCCAGACCCAGACCCCAGACCCCAGACCCAGACCCAGACCCCAGGCCCAGACCCAGACCCCAGACCCAGACCCAGACCCAGACCCCAGTTCCAGACTCTGGACACCAGACCCAGACTCCAGACCTCAAACCCAGACCCAGACCCCAGACTCTAGGCCCCAGAACCCAGACCCAGACCCAGACCCCAGACCCAGACCCAGATCCCAGGCGCAGACCCCTGACCCAGATCCCAGACCCCAGGCCCCAGCCCAGGCCCAATACCCAGACCCCAGGCCCAGACCCAGACCCCAGACCCAGACCCCAGACCCAGACCCCAGACCCAGACCCCAGACCCCAGACCCAGAGCGCAGGCCCAGCCCCAGACCCAGACCCCAGACCCCAGACCCAGGCCCCAGACCCAGACCCCAGACCCAGACCCCAGACCCAGACCCAGACCCAGACCCAGACCCCAGACCCCAGTTCCAGACTCTGGACACCAGACCCAGACTCCAGACCTCAAACCCAGACCCAGACCCCAGACTCTAGGCCCCAGAACCCAGACCCAGACCCAGACCCCAGACCCAGACCCAGATCCCAGGCGCAGACCCCTGACCCAGATCCCAGACCCCAGGCCCCAGCCCAGGCCCAATACCCAGACCCCAGACCCAGACCCAGAACCCAGACCCAGACCCCAGACCCAGACCCCAGACCCAGACCCCAGACCCCAGACCCAGAGCGCAGGCCCAGCCCCAGACCCAGACCCCAGACCCCAGACCCAGACCCAGACCCCAGGCCCAGACCCAGACCCCAGACCCAGACCCAGACCCAGGCCCCAGACCCAGACCCCAGACCCAGACCCCAGACCCCAGACCCAGACCCAGACCCAGGCCCCAGACCCCAGACCCAGACCCAGACCCCAGACCCAGACCCCAGGCCCCAGACCCAGACCCTAGACCCCAGGCCCCAGACCCAGACCCTAGACCCCAGTTCCAGACTCTGGACACCAGACCCAGACTCCAGACCTCAAACCCAGACCCCAGACCCTAGACCCTAGACCCTAGACCCCAGACCCAGACCCCAGACCCTAGCCCCAGACCTCAACCCCATATCCCAGCCCCAGCCGGAGACCCCAGATCCTAGACCCCAGACCCAGATCCCAAGTTCAGACCAAGATCCCAGCCTCAGACCCCAGATCCCAGATCCCTGACCCCAGACCCTAGAATACAGGCTAAGACCCAGTTCCCAACACCAGATCCCAGACCCAGACCCAGACCCAGGCCCCAGACCCCAGCCTCAGACCCAGACCCCAGGCCCCAGACCCCAGACCCAGACGCAGACACCAGACCCAGGCCCCAGACTCCAGACCCCAGACCCCAGACCCAGACCCCAGGCCCCAGACCCAGGCCCCAGGCCCCAGACCCAGACCCCAGACCCAGACCCCAGACCCCAGACCCAGACCCAGATGCAGACCCCAGACTCAGACCCCAGACCCAGACCCAGACGCAGACCCCAGACCCAGACCCAGACGCAGACCCCAGACCCAGACCCCAGACCCAGACCCCAGACCCAGACCACAGACCCAGACCCAGACCCCAGACCCCAGACCCAGACCCAGATGCAGACCCCAGACTCAGACCCCAGACCCAGACCCAGACGCAGACCCCAGACCCCAGACCCCAGACCCAGACCCCAGACCCAGACCCCAGACCCAGACCCAGACGCAGACCCCAGACCCCAGACCCCAGACCCAGACCCCAGACCCAGACCCCAGACCCAGACCCCAGACCCAGACCCAGACCCAGATCCCAGACCCCAGACCCCAGACCCAGACCCCAGACCCCAGACCCCAGACCCCAGACCCAGACCCCAGACCCAGACCCAGATCCCAGGCGCAAACCCCTGACCCAGATCCCAGACCCCAGACCCAGGCCCCATACCCAGACCCCAGGCCCAGACCCAGACCCCAGACCCAGACCCCAGACCCAGACCCCAGACCCAGACCCCAGACCCCAGACCCAGACCCCAGGCCCCAGACCCAGACCCAGACCCCAGGCCCCAGACCCCAGACCCAGACCCCAGACCCCAGACCCAGACCCCAGGCCCCAGACCCAGGCCCCAGGCCCCAGACCCAGACCCCAGACCCAGACCCCAGACCACAGACCCAGACCCAGATGCAGACCCCAGACTCAGACCCCAGACCCAGACCCAGACGCAGACCCCAGACCCAGACCCAGACGCAGACCCCAGACCCAGACCCCAGACCCAGACCCCAGACCCAGACCCCAGACCCAGACCCAGACCCCAGACCCCAGACCCAGACCCAGACCCCAGACCCCAGACCCAGACCCAGATGCAGACCCCAGACTCAGACCCCAGACCCAGACCCAGACGCAGACCCCAGACCCAGACCCAGACGCAGACCCCAGACCCCAGACCCCAGACCCCAGACCCCAGACCCAGACCCCAGACCCAGACCCAGACGCAGACCCCAGACCCCAGACCCTGACCCCAGACCCAGACCCAGACCCAGACCCTAGACCCCAGACCCCAGACCCAGACCCCAGACCCAGACCCCAGACCCCAGACCCCAGACCCCAGACCCAGACCCCAGACCCAGACCCAGATCCCAGGCGCAAACCCCTGACCCAGATCCCAGACCCCAGACCCCAGACCCAGGCCCCATACCCAGACCCAGACCCCAGACCCAGACCCCAGACCCAGACCCCAGACCCAGACCCCAGACCCAGACCCCAGGCCCAGCCCCAGACCCAGACCCCAGACCCCAGACCCAGACCCAGACCCCAGGCCCAGACCCAGACCCCAGACCCAGACCCAGACCCAGACCCCAGACCCCAGACCCAGACCCAGACCCAGGCCCCAGACCCAGACCCCAGACCCAGACCCAGACCCCAGACCCCAGACCCAGACCCAGACCCAGGCCCCAGACCCAGACCCCAGACCCAGACCCAGACCCCAGACCCAGACCCCAGACCCAGACCCAGACCCCAGACTCTAGGCCCCAGACACAGTCCCACACCCCAGACCCCAGACCCAGACCCAGACCCCAGACCCAGACCCAGACCCCAGACCCAGACCCCAGACCCCAGACCCAGACCCAGACCCAGACCCAGACCCCTGACTCTAGGCCCCAGACCCCAGACCCAGACCCCAGACCCCAAGCCCCAGACCCAGACCCCAGACCCAGACCCCAGACCCAGACCCAGACCCCAGACTCTAGGCCCCAGACCCAGTCCCAGACCCCAGACCCCAGACCCAGACCCAGACCCAGGCCCCAGACCCAGACCCCAGACCCAGACCCAGACCCCAGACCCAGACCCCAGACCCAGACCCCAGACCCCAGACCCAGACCCAGACCCAGACCCAGACCCCTGACTCTAGGCCCCAGACCCCAGACCCAGACCCCAGACCCCAAGCCCCAGACCCAGACCCCAGACCCAGACCACAGACCCAGACCCAGACCCCAGACTCTAGGCCCCAGACACTAGACCCAGACCCCAGACCCCAAGACCCAGACCCAGACCCAGACCCAGGCCCCAGACCCAGACCCCAGACCCAGACCCAGACCCCAGACCCAGACTCCAGACCCAGACCCAGACCCAGACCCCAGACCCCAGACCCCAGGCCCCAGACCCAGACCCTAGACCCCAGTTCCAGACTCTGGACACCAGACCCAGACTCCAGACCTCAAACCCAGACCCCAGACCCTAGACCCTAGACCCTAGACCCCAGACCCAGACCCCAGACCCTAGCCCCAGACCTCAACCCCATATCCCAGCCCCAGCCGGAGACCCCAGATCCTAGACCCCAGACCCAGATCCCAAGTTCAGACCAAGATCCCAGCCTCAGACCCCAGATCCCAGATCCCTGACCCCAGACCCTAGAATACAGGCTAAGACCCAGATCCCAACACCAGATCCCAGACGCAGATCCCAGACCCCAGATCCCAAACCAAGACCCCAGACCCAGACCCCAGACCCAGACCCAGACCCCAGACCCAGACCCCAGACCCAGACCCAGACCCAGACCCAGAACCCAGACCCCAGACCCAGACCCCAGACCCAGACCCAGACTCCAGACCCAGACCCCAGACCCAGACCCAGACCCCAGACCCAGACCCCAGACTCTAGGCCCCAGACCTCAGACCCAGACCCCAGACCCCAAGCCCCAGACCCAGACCCAGACCCAGACCCAGACCCCAGACCCAGACCCAGACCCAGACCCTAGACCCTAGACCCCAGACCCAGACCCCAGACCCAGACCCTAGACCCCAGTTCTAGACTCTGGACACCAGACCCAGACTCCAGACCTCAAACCCAGACCCAGACCCCAGACCCTAGCCCCAGACCTCAACCCCATATCCCAGCCCCAGCCGGAGACCCCAGATCGCAGATCCCTGACCCCAGACCCTAGAATACAGGCTAAGACCCAGATCCCAGGACCAGATCCCAGACCCTGGCCCCAGATCCAGGCCCCAGACCCAGACCCCAGACCCAGGCACCAGAGCCCAGATCCCAGACGCAGACCCCTGACCCAGATCCTAGACCCCAGACCCCAGGCCCAGACCCTAGACCCCAGTTCTAGACTCTGGACACCAGACCCAGACTCCAGACCCAGACCTCAGACTCTAGGCCCCAGTCCCCAGACCCAGACCCCAGACCCCAGACCCAGACCCCAGGCCCAGCCCCAGACCCAGACCCCAGACCCCAGACCCAGACCCAGACCCCAGGCCCAGACCCAGACCCCAGACCCAGACCCAGACCCAGACCCCAGACCCCAGACCCAGACCCAGACCCAGGCCCCAGACCCAGACCCCAGACCCAGACCCCAGACCCCAGACCCCAGACCCCAGACCCCAGACCCCAGACCCAGACCCAGACCCCAGACCCAGACCCAGATCCCAGGCGCAAACCCCTGACCCAGATCCCAGACCCCAGACCCCAGACCCAGGCCACATACCCAGAGCCCAGGCCCACACCCAAACCCCAGACCCAGACCCCAGACCCAGACCCCAGACCCAGACCCCAGACCCCAGACCCAGACCCCAGGCCCAGCCCCAGACCCAGACCCCAGACCCCAGACCCAGACCCAGACCCCAGGCCCAGACCCAGACCCCAGACCCAGACCCAGACCCAGACCCCAGTTCCAGACTCTGGACACCAGACCCAGACTCCAGACCTCAAACCCAGACCCAGACCCCAGACTCTAGGCCCCAGAACCCAGACCCAGACCCAGACCCCAGACCCAGACCCAGATCCCAGGCGCAGACCCCTGACCCAGATCCCAGACCCCAGGCCCCAGCCCAGGCCCAATACCCAGACCCCAGGCCCAGACCCAGACCCCAGACCCAGACCCCAGACCCAGACCCCAGACCCAGACCCCAGACCCCAGACCCAGAGCGCAGGCCCAGCCCCAGACCCAGACCCCAGACCCCAGACCCAGGCCCCAGACCCAGACCCCAGACCCAGACCCCAGACCCAGACCCAGACCCAGACCCAGACCCCAGACCCCAGTTCCAGACTCTGGACACCAGACCCAGACTCCAGACCTCAAACCCAGACCCAGACCCCAGACTCTAGGCCCCAGAACCCAGACCCAGACCCAGACCCCAGACCCAGACCCAGATCCCAGGCGCAGACCCCTGACCCAGATCCCAGACCCCAGGCCCCAGCCCAGGCCCAATACCCAGACCCCAGGCCCAGACCCAGACCCCAGACCCAGACCCCAGACCCAGACCCCAGACCCAGACCCCAGACCCCAGACCCAGAGCGCAGGCCCAGCCCCAGACCCAGACCCCAGACCCAGACCCAGACCCCAGGCCCAGACCCAGACCCCAGACCCAGACCCAGACCCAGGCCCCAGACCCAGACCCCAGACCCAGACCCCAGACCCCAGACCCAGACCCAGACCCAGGCCCCAGACCCCAGACCCAGACCCAGACCCCAGACCCAGACCCCAGGCCCCAGACCCAGACCCTAGACCCCAGGCCCCAGACCCAGACCCTAGACCCCAGTTCCAGACTCTGGACACCAGACCCAGACTCCAGACCTCAAACCCAGACCCCAGACCCTAGACCCTAGACCCTAGACCCCAGACCCAGACCCCAGACCCTAGCCCCAGACCTCAACCCCATATCCCAGCCCCAGCCGGAGACCCCAGATCCTAGACCCCAGACCCAGATCCCAAGTTCAGACCAAGATCCCAGCCTCAGACCCCAGATCCCAGATCCCTGACCCCAGACCCTAGAATACAGGCTAAGACCCAGTTCCCAACACCAGATCCCAGACCCAGACCCAGACCCAGGCCCCAGACCCCAGCCTCAGACCCAGACCCCAGGCCCCAGACCCCAGACCCAGACGCAGACACCAGACCCAGGCCCCAGACTCCAGACCCCAGACCCCAGACCCAGACCCCAGGCCCCAGACCCAGGCCCCAGGCCCCAGACCCAGACCCCAGACCCAGACCCCAGACCCCAGACCCAGACCCAGATGCAGACCCCAGACTCAGACCCCAGACCCAGACCCAGACGCAGACCCCAGACCCAGACCCAGACGCAGACCCCAGACCCAGACCCCAGCCCAGACCCCAGACCCAGACCACAGACCCAGACCCAGACCCCAGACCCCAGACCCAGACCCAGATGCAGACCCCAGACTCAGACCCCAGACCCAGACCCAGACGCAGACCCCAGACCCCAGACCCCAGACCCAGACCCCAGACCCAGACCCCAGACCCAGACCCAGACGCAGACCCCAGACCCCAGACCCCAGACCCAGACCCCAGACCCAGACCCCAGACCCAGACCCCAGACCCAGACCCAGACCCAGATCCCAGACCCCAGACCCCAGACCCAGACCCCAGACCCCAGACCCCAGACCCCAGACCCAGACCCCAGACCCAGACCCAGATCCCAGGCGCAAACCCCTGACCCAGATCCCAGACCCCAGACCCAGGCCCCATACCCAGACCCCAGGCCCAGACCCAGACCCCAGACCCAGACCCCAGACCCAGACCCCAGACCCAGACCCCAGACCCCAGACCCAGACCCCAGGCCCCAGACCCAGACCCAGACCCCAGGCCCCAGACCCCAGACCCAGACCCCAGACCCCAGACCCAGACCCCAGGCCCCAGACCCAGGCCCCAGGCCCCAGACCCAGACCCCAGACCCAGACCCCAGACCACAGACCCAGACCCAGATGCAGACCCCAGACTCAGACCCCAGACCCAGACCCAGACGCAGACCCCAGACCCAGACCCAGACGCAGACCCCAGACCCAGACCCCAGACCCAGACCCCAGACCCAGACCCCAGACCCAGACCCAGACCCCAGACCCCAGACCCAGACCCAGACCCCAGACCCCAGACCCAGACCCAGATGCAGACCCCAGACTCAGACCCCAGACCCAGACCCAGACGCAGACCCCAGACCCAGACCCAGACGCAGACCCCAGACCCCAGACCCCAGACCCCAGACCCCAGACCCAGACCCCAGACCCAGACCCAGACGCAGACCCCAGACCCCAGACCCTGACCCCAGACCCAGACCCAGACCCAGACCCTAGACCCCAGACCCCAGACCCAGACCCCAGACCCAGACCCCAGACCCCAGACCCCAGACCCCAGACCCAGACCCCAGACCCAGACCCAGATCCCAGGCGCAAACCCCTGACCCAGATCCCAGACCCCAGACCCCAGACCCATGCCCCATACCCAGACCCAGACCCCAGACCCAGACCCCAGACCCAGACCCCAGACCCAGACCCCAGACCCAGACCCCAGGCCCAGCCCCAGACCCAGACCCCAGACCCCAGACCCAGACCCAGACCCCAGGCCCAGACCCAGACCCCAGACCCAGACCCAGACCCAGACCCCAGACCCCAGACCCAGACCCAGACCCAGGCCCCAGACCCAGACCCCAGACCCAGACCCAGACCCCAGACCCCAGACCCAGACCCAGACCCAGGCCCCAGACCCAGACCCCAGACCCAGACCCAGACCCCAGACCCAGACCCCAGACCCAGACCCAGACCCCAGACTCTAGGCCCCAGACACAGTCCCACACCCCAGACCCCAGACCCAGACCCAGACCCCAGACCCAGACCCAGACCCCAGACCCAGACCCCAGACCCCAGACCCAGACCCAGACCCAGACCCAGACCCCTGACTCTAGGCCCCAGACCCCAGACCCAGACCCCAGACCCCAAGCCCCAGACCCAGACCCCAGACCCAGACCCCAGACCCATACCCAGACCCCAGACTCTAGGCCCCAGACCCAGTCCCAGACCCCAGACCCCCGACCCAGACCCAGACCCAGGCCCCCGACCCAGACCCCAGACCCAGACCCAGACCCCAGACCCAGACCCCAGACCCAGACCCCAGACCCCAGACCCAGACCCAGACCCAGACCCAGACCCCTGACTCTAGGCCCCAGACCCCAGACCCAGACCCCAGACCCCAAGCCCCAGACCCAGACCCCAGACCCAGACCACAGACCCAGACCCAGACCCCAGACTCTAGGCCCCAGACACTAGACCCAGACCCCAGACCCCAAGACCCAGACCCAGACCCAGACCCAGGCCCCAGACCCAGACCCCAGACCCAGACCCAGACCCCAGACCCAGACTCCAGACCCAGACCCAGACCCAGACCCCAGACCCCAGACCCCAAGCCCCAGACCCAGACCCAGACCCAGACCCAGACCCCAGACCCAGACCCAGACCCAGACCCTAGACCCTAGACCCCAGACCCCAGACCCAGACCCAGACCCTAGACCCCAGACACCAGACCCAGACCCCAGACCCAGACCCCAGACCCAGACCCAGGCCCAGACCCTAGACCCCAGTTCCAGACTCTGGACACCAGACCCAGACTCCAGACCTCAAACCCAGACCCCAGACTCTAGGCCCCAGACCCAGACCCCAGACCCAGACCCAGACCCCAGACCCCAGGCCAAGATCCGAGACCCCAGGCCCCAGACCCTAGCCCCAGACCTCAACCCCATATCCCAGCCCCAGCCGGAGACCCCAGATCCTAGACCCCAGACCCAGATCCCAAGTTCAGACCAAGATCCCAGCCTCAGACCCCAGATCCCAGATCCCTGACCCCAGACCCTAGAATACAGGCTAAGACCCAGATCCCAACACCAGATCCCAGACGCAGATCCCAGACCCCAGATCCCAAACCAAGACCCCAGACCCAGACCCCAGACCCAGACCCAGGCCCCAGACCCTGACCCAGACCCCAGACCCAGACCCCAGACCCCAGACCCCAGACCCCAGACCCAGACCCAGACGCAGACCCCAGACCCAGACACCAGACCCCAGACCCAGGCCCCAGACCCAGACCCCAGACCCAGAACCAGACCCCAGGCCCCAGACCCCAGACCCAGACACCAGATCCCAGACCCAGGCCCCAGGCCCCAGACCCAGACCCCAGACCCAGGCCCCAGACCCAGACCCCAGACCCAGGCCCCAGGCCCCAGACCCAGGCCCCAGACCCAGACACCAGACCCCAGACCCAGACCCCAGGCCCCAGACCCAGGCCCCAGGCCCCAGACCCAGACCCAGACCTAGATGCAGACCCCAGACTCAGACCCCAGACCCAGACCCAGACGCAGACCCCAGACCCAGACCCAGACGCAGACCCCAGACTCCAGACCCAGACCCCAGACCCAGACCCCAGACCCAGTCCCAGACCCCAGACCCCTGACCCAGACCCCAGACCCAGACCCCAGACCCCAGACCCCAGACCCAGACCCAGACCCAGACCCCAGACCCAGACCCAGACCCCAGACCCAGACCCCAGACCCAGACCCCAGACCCAGACCCCAGACCCAGACGCAGACCCCAGACCCCAGACCCAGACCCCAGACCCAGACCCCAGGCCCAGACCCAGACCCCAGACCCAGACCCAGACCCCAGGCCCAGACCCAGACCCCAGACCCAGACCCAGACCCAGACCCCAGTTCCAGACTCTGGACACCAGACCCAGACTCCAGACCTCAAACCCAGACCCAGACCCCAGACTCTAGGCCCCAGAACCCAGACCCAGACCCAGACCCCAGACCCAGACCCAGATCCCAGGCGCAGACCCCTGACCCAGATCCCAGACCCCAGGCCCCAGCCCAGGCCCAATACCCAGACCCCAGGCCCAGACCCAGACCCCAGACCCAGACCCCAGACCCAGACCCCAGACCCAGACCCCAGACCCCAGACCCAGACCCCAGGCCCAGCCCCAGACCCAGACCCCAGACCCCAGACCCAGACCCAGACCCCAGGCCCAGACCCAGACCCCAGACCCAGACCCAGACCCAGACCCCAGACCCCAGACCCAGACCCAGACCCAGGCCCCAGACCCAGACCCCAGACCCAGACCCCAGACCCCAGACCCAGACCCAGACCCAGGCCCCAGACCCCAGACCCAGACCCAGACCCCAGACCCAGACCCCAGGCCCCAGACCCAGACCCTAGACCCCAGGCCCCAGACCCAGACCCTAGACCCCAGTTCCAGACTCTGGACACCAGACCCAGACTCCAGACCTCAAACCCAGACCCCAGACCCTAGACCCTAGACCCTAGACCCCAGACCCAGACCCCAGACCCTAGCCCCAGACCTCAACCCCATATCCCAGCCCCAGCCGGAGACCCCAGATCCTAGACCCCAGACCCAGATCCCAAGTTCAGACCAAGATCCCAGCCTCAGACCCCAGATCCCAGATCCCTGACCCCAGACCCTAGAATACAGGCTAAGACCCAGTTCCCAACACCAGACCCCAGACCCAGGCCCCAGACCCAGACCCCAGACCCAGAACCAGACCCCAGGCCCCAGACCCCAGACCCAGACACCAGATCCCAGACCCAGGCCCCAGGCCCCAGACCCAGACCCCAGACCCAGGCCCCAGACCCAGACCCCAGACCCAGGCCCCAGGCCCCAGACCCAGGCCCCAGACCCAGACACCAGACCCCAGACCCAGACCCCAGGCCCCAGACCCAGGCCCCAGGCCCCAGACCCAGACCCAGACCTAGATGCAGACCCCAGACTCAGACCCCAGACCCAGACCCAGACGCAGACCCCAGACCCAGACCCAGACGCAGACCCCAGACTCCAGACCCAGACCCCAGACCCAGACCCCAGACCCAGTCCCAGACCCCAGACCCCTGACCCAGACCCCAGACCCAGACCCCAGACCCCAGACCCCAGACCCAGACCCAGACCCAGACCCCAGACCCAGACCCAGACCCCAGACCCAGACCCCAGACCCAGACCCCAGACCCAGACCCCAGACCCAGACGCAGACCCCAGACCCCAGACCCAGACCCCAGACCCAGACCCCAGGCCCAGACCCAGACCCCAGACCCAGACCCAGACCCCAGGCCCAGACCCAGACCCCAGACCCAGACCCAGACCCAGACCCCAGTTCCAGACTCTGGACACCAGACCCAGACTCCAGACCTCAAACCCAGACCCAGACCCCAGACTCTAGGCCCCAGAACCCAGACCCAGACCCAGACCCCAGACCCAGACCCAGATCCCAGGCGCAGACCCCTGACCCAGATCCCAGACCCCAGGCCCCAGCCCAGGCCCAATACCCAGACCCCAGGCCCAGACCCAGACCCCAGACCCAGACCCCAGACCCAGACCCCAGACCCAGACCCCAGACCCCAGACCCAGACCCCAGGCCCAGCCCCAGACCCAGACCCCAGACCCCAGACCCAGACCCAGACCCCAGGCCCAGAACCAGACCCCAGACCCAGACCCAGACCCAGACCCCAGACCCCAGACCCAGACCCAGACCCAGGCCCCAGACCCAGACCCCAGACCCAGACCCCAGACCCCAGACCCAGACCCAGACCCAGGCCCCAGACCCCAGACCCAGACCCAGACCCCAGACCCAGACCCCAGGCCCCAGACCCAGACCCTAGACCCCAGGCCCCAGACCCAGACCCTAGACCCCAGTTCCAGACTCTGGACACCAGACCCAGACTCCAGACCTCAAACCCAGACCCCAGACCCTAGACCCTAGACCCTAGACCCCAGACCCAGACCCCAGACCCTAGCCCCAGACCTCAACCCCATATCCCAGCCCCAGCCGGAGACCCCAGATCCTAGACCCCAGACCCAGATCCCAAGTTCAGACCAAGATCCCAGCCTCAGACCCCAGATCCCAGATCCCTGACCCCAGACCCTAGAATACAGGCTAAGACCCAGTTCCCAACACCAGATCCCAGACCCAGACCCAGACCCAGGCCCCAGACCCCAGCCTCAGACCCAGACCCCAGGCCCCAGACCCCAGACCCAGACGCAGACACCAGACCCAGGCCCCAGACTCCAGACCCCAGACCCCAGACCCAGACCCCAGGCCCCAGACCCAGGCCCCAGGCCCCAGACCCAGACCCCAGACCCAGACCCCAGACCCCAGACCCAGACCCAGATGCAGACCCCAGACTCAGACCCCAGACCCAGACCCAGACGCAGACCCCAGACCCAGACCCAGACGCAGACCCCAGACCCAGACCCCAGACCCAGACCCCAGACCCAGACCCCAGACCCAGACCCAGACCCCAGACCCCAGACCCAGACCCAGATGCAGACCCCAGACTCAGACCCCAGACCCAGACCCAGACGCAGACCCCAGACCCCAGACCCCAGACCCAGACCCCAGACCCAGACCCCAGACCCAGACCCAGACGCAGACCCCAGACCCCAGCCCAGACCCCAGACCCAGACCCCAGACCCAGACCCCAGACCCAGACCCAGACCCAGATCCCAGACCCCAGACCCCAGACCCAGACCCCAGACCCCAGACCCCAGACCCCAGACCCAGACCCCAGACCCAGACCCAGATCCCAGGCGCAAACCCCTGACCCAGATCCCAGACCCCAGACCCAGGCCCCATACCCAGACCCCAGGCCCAGACCCAGACCCCAGACCCAGACCCCAGACCCAGACCCCAGACCCAGACCCCAGACCCCAGACCCAGACCCCAGGCCCCAGACCCAGACCCAGACCCCAGGCCCCAGACCCCAGACCCAGACACCAGACCCCAGACCCAGACCCCAGGCCCCAGACCCAGGCCCCAGGCCCCAGACCCAGACCCCAGACCCAGACCCCAGACCACAGACCCAGACCCAGATGCAGACCCCAGACTCAGACCCCAGACCCAGACCCAGACCCAGACCCCAGACCCAGACCCAGACGCAGACCCCAGACCCAGACCCCAGACCCAGACCCCAGACCCAGACCCCAGACCCAGACCCAGACCCCAGACGCCAGACCCAGACCCCAGACCCCAGACCCAGACCCAGATGCAGACCCCAGACTCAGACCCCAGACCCAGACCCAGACGCAGACCCCAGACCCAGACCCAGACGCAGACCCCAGACCCCAGACCCCAGACCCCAGACCCAGACCCCAGACCCAGACCCCAGACCCAGACCCAGACGCAGACCCCAGACCCCAGACCCAGACCCCAGACCCAGACCCCAGACCCAGACCCAGACCCAGACCCTAGACCCCAGACCCCAGACCCAGACCCCAGACCCAGACCCCAGACCCCAGACCCCAGACCCCAGACCCAGACCCCAGACCCAGACCCAGATCCCAGGCGCAAACCCCTGACCCAGATCCCAGACCCCAGACCCCAGACCCATGCCCCATACCCAGACCCCAGGCCCAGACCCAGACCCCAGACCCAGACCCCAGACCCAGACCCCAGACCCAGACCCCAGACCCAGACCCCAGGCCCAGCCCCAGACCCAGACCCCAGACCCCAGACCCAGACCCAGACCCCAGGCCCAGACCCAGACCCCAGACCCAGACCCAGACCCAGACCCCAGACCCCAGACCCAGACCCAGACCCAGGCCCCAGACCCAGACCCCAGACCCAGACCCAGACCCCAGACCCCAGACCCAGACCCAGACCCAGGCCCCAGACCCAGACCCCAGACCCAGACCCAGACCCCAGACCCAGACCCCAGACCCAGACCCAGACCCCAGACTCTAGGCCCCAGACCCAGTCCCAGACCCCAGACCCCAGACCCAGACCCAGACCCCAGACCCAGACCCAGACCCCAGACCCAGACCCCAGACCCCAGACCCAGACCCAGACCCAGACCCAGACCCCTGACTCTAGGCCCCAGACCCCAGACCCAGACCCCAGACCCCAAGCCCCAGACCCAGACCCCAGACCCAGACCCCAGACCCAGACCCAGACCCCAGACTCTAGGCCCCAGACCCAGTCCCAGACCCCAGACCCCAGACCCAGACCCAGACCCAGGCCCCAGACCCAGACCCCAGACCCAGTCCCAGACCCCAGACCCAGACCCCAGACCCCAGACCCAGACCCAGACCCAGACCCCTGACTCTAGGCCCCAGACCCCAGACCCAGACCCCAGACCCCAAGCCCCAGACCCAGACCCCAGACCCAGACCCCAGACCCAGACCCAGACCCCAGACTCTAGGCCCCAGACACTAGACCCAGACCCCAGACCCCAAGACCCAGACCCAGACCCAGACCCAGGCCCCAGACCCAGACCCCAGACCCAGACCCAGACCCCAGACCCAGACTCCAGACCCAGACCCAGACCCAGACCCCAGACCCCAGACCCCAAGCCCCAGACCCAGACCCAGACCCAGACCCAGACCCCAGACCCAGACCCAGACCCAGACCCTAGACCCTAGACCCTAGACCCCAGACCCCAGACCCAGACCCAGACCCTAGACCCCAGACACCAGACCCAGACCCCAGACCCAGACCCCAGACCCAGACCCAGGCCCAGACCCTAGACCCCAGTTCCAGACTCTGGACACCAGACCCAGACTCCAGACCTCAAACCCAGACCCCAGACTCTAGGCCCCAGACCCAGACCCCAGACCCAGACCCAGACCCAGACCCCAGGCCAAGTTCCGAGACCCCAGGCCCCAGACCCTAGCCCCAGACCTCAACCCCATATCCCAGCCCCAGCCGGAGACCCCAGATCCTAGACCCCAGACCCAGATCCCAAGTTCAGACCAAGATCCCAGCCTCAGACCCCAGATCCCAGATCCCTGACCCCAGACCCTAGAATACAGGCTAAGACCCAGATCCCAACACCAGATCCCAGACGCAGATCCCAGACCCCAGATCCCAAACCAAGACCCCAGACCCAGACCCCAGACCCAGACCCAGGCCCCAGACCCTGACCCAGACCCCAGACCCAGACCCCAGACCCCAGACCCCAGACCCAGACCCAGACGCAGACCCCAGACACAGACACCAGACCCCAGACCCAGGCCCCAGACCCAGACCCCAGACCCAGAACCAGACCCCAGGCCCCAGACCCCAGACCCAGACACCAGACCCCAGACCCAGGCCCCAGGCCCCAGACCCAGACCCCAGACCCAGGCCCCAGACCCAGACCCCAGACCCAGGCCCCAGGCCCCAGACCCAGGCCCCAGACCCAGACACCAGACGCCAGACCCAGACCCCAGGCCCCAGACCCAGGCCCCAGGCCCCAGACCCAGACCCAGACCTAGATGCAGACCCCAGACTCAGACCCCAGACCCAGACCCAGACGCAGACCCCAGACCCAGACCCAGACGCAGACCCCAGACCCCAGACCCAGACCCCAGACCCAGACCCCAGACCCAGTCCCAGACCCCAGACCCCTGACCCAGACCCCAGACCCAGACCCCAGACCCCAGACCCCAGACCCAGACCCAGACCCAGACCCCAGACCCAGACCCAGACCCCAGACCCAGACCCCAGACCCAGACCCCAGACCCAGACCCCAGACCCAGACGCAGACCCCAGACCCCAGACCCAGACCCCAGACCCAGACCCCAGGCCCAGACCCAGACCCCAGACCCAGACCCAGACCCCAGACCCAGACCCCAGGCCCCAGACCCCACGCCCCAGACCCCAGACCCAGACCCCAGACCCAGGCCCCAGACCCAGACCCAGACCCCAGACCCCAGACCCAGACCCCAGACCCAGACCCCAGACCCCAGACCCCAGACCCCAGGCCCCAGACCCAGACCCCAGACCCAGACCCAGACCCAGACCCCAGACCCAGACCCCAGACCCCAGACCCAGGCCCCAGCCTCAGACCCAGACCCAGCCTCAGACCCAGACCCCAGACCCAGACCCCAGGCCCCAGACCCCAGGCCCCAGACCCCAGGCCCCAGACCCAGACCCCAGACCCAGACCCAGGCCCCAGCCTCAGACCCAGACCCAGCCTCAGACCCAGACCCCAGACCCAGACCCAGACCCAGACCCAGACCCCAGACCCCAGACCCAGACCCAGACCCCAGGCCCCAGACCCCAGACCCAGACACCAGACCCCAGACTCAGACCCCAGACCCAGACCCAGACGCAGACCCCAGAACCAGACCCCAGACCCCAGACCCAAGACTCTAGGCCCCAGACCCAGTCCCAGACCCCAGACCCAGACCCAGACCCAGACCCCAGACCCCAGACCCCAGATCCCAGACCCAGATCCCAGATCCCAGTCCCCAGACCCCAGATCCCAGGCCCCAGATCCCAGACCCCAGATCCCAGACCCTTGCCCCAGACCCCAGACCCAGATCCCAGACCTAGAAAACCAGACCCCAGACCCAGACCCCAGACCCAGGCACTAGACCCAGACCACAGAGCCTAGCCCCAGACCTCTGACCCAGATCCCAGACCCTAGAATACAGGCTAAGACCCAGATCCCAGGACCAGATCCCAGACCCTGGCCCCAGATCCAGGCCCCAGACCCAGACCCAGGCACCAGACCCCAGACCCTGGCCCCAGATCCTGACCCCAGGCCAAGATCCGAGACCACAGATCCCAGACCTAGAAAACCAGACCCCAGGCCCCAGAGCCTAGCCCCAGACCCCTGACCCAGACCCCAGACCCAGACACTAGCCCCAGACCCCAACCCCAATCCCAGACCTCAGATCCCAGACCCAGACCCATGATCCTAGACCCAGACCCCAGACCCAGACCCAGACTCCAGATCCCAGACCCAGACCCCAGATCCCAGGCCCCAGATCCCAGACCCAGACCCCAGATCCCAGACCCAGACCCCAGATCCCAGACCCAGACCCCTGACCCCAGACCCCAGATCCCAGACCCAGTTCCCAGACCCCAGATCCCAGACCCAGACCCCTGACCCCAGATCCCAGACCCAGACCCCAGACCCAGACCCATGATCCTAGACCCAGACCCCAGACCCAGACCCAGACCTCAGATCCCAGACCCAGACCCATGATCCTAGACCCAGACTCAGATCCCAGGCCCCAGATCCCAGTTCCCTGACCCCAGATCCCAGACCCCAGACCGAGACCCCAGACCCAGACCCAAATCCCAGACCCAGACCCCAGACCCAGATCCCAGACCCAGACCCAAATCCCAGACCCAGACCCCAGACCCAGATCCCAGACCCAGACCCAAATCCCAGACCCAGATCCCAGCCTGAGACCCCAGACTTCAGATCCCAGATCCCAGACCCCAGACCCAGATCCCAGATCCAAGATCCAAGATCCAAGACCCCAGACCCCAGACCCAGCCTCAGACCCCTGACCCCAGACCCAGACCCCAGCCCGAGGCCAGGACACACATCCCAGCCCCATCCCCAGCCCCAAAGCCAGGCTCTCAGAACCAGGCATCTCCTCCACCTCTTCCACTCCCCCCCCCCTTACTCCCCTAGACCCAGACTCTGAGCCAGCAACCTCCACATCCCCTCCCCCCCCTCAGATGGAGTCCAGCTCTGAGAGAGACCCCGGCCCTTGGGCACCACTCACCCTCTTATTCGGCAGCGTCTTCTTCATCCTCCAACAGCCCCAGCGCTGGCTCCCTGCTCCGGCTGAGATGGCTGGGGGTGGGGGACTGAGGGGTGTTCCTGCTGTTTTCTCAGTCTGTCAGTGTTTCTCTGTCTGTAGCCACCTCGCTGCGTTCCGCTGATCTTACTCCTTTATCTCTCTGTCTCTCTCTCTCTCCCTGAGTCGCTGTCCCTCTCCTCGATCCTATTTCTCTCGATCCATCGCTGCCTGGGTGTATTCTGTCTGTATCTCTGGCTATTGCTCTGAGTGGGTCGCACCCCTTGGATTACATTCCCCTGTTTTGTTCCCTTCACGGTGTCAGTCTGAATGACTGAGCAGCAGTGCTCCTTGTCTCGAACTCACCCTGTACGAGCCGGTGGGTGGGGGTGGAGTTTTGTTGTTCTGAGAGGAAGTTGACATTAACCCATTGAGTGCCGTGAAGCCAGAGCGACCCTCAGGCTGAACCTTCTTTCTGGTTTGTTGACCAATGTTAAACAAAACCTCAGGACTGGAGGCTGTTTGAACAAGGGGCAGGGGTTCTGGGAATAACAGGCTACAGCAGCAGCTCGCTTGGGGCAGGGGGAATGTTGTGTGAAGGCCATCCGGATGGTGGAAAGGAGACAGGATTGAAAACTTAGCAGGGAGATAAACAGGATCCTATCATTCGGAGCAGTCTGTCCGATGCTGACAGTGTCCAGGGAGAGGATTGGTGTCGGGAGCTGGGAAACTGACTGTGCAGTGAGGCGACAGACAAGGGTTCCTTCTGTCCTGTATCTTCCTGAATAAAGTTTCAGCTCATTGGTCCTCAGCGTCGGACAAGCAACCTGACAAATACAGAGAGCCAGGCTCGGAGTAAAGGGCCTGTCAATCCAAGCTGGGCATGAGCAATGTCTGTAGGGGGCACGATTCTAAGACAGAGAGTCATGGATGTGTGGTTCTGGGGTCTGGGGCTAGGGGCTGGGGCTGGGGATAGGGTCTGGGTCTGGGTCTGGGGATAGGGTGTGGGTCTGGGGATAGGGTCTGGGTCTGGGGATAGGGTCAGGGTCTGGGTCTGAGGATAGGGTCTGGGTCTGGGTCTGGGGATAGGGTCTGGGGCTAGAGTCTGGATCTGGGGATAGGGTCTGGATCTGAGGATAGGGTCTGGGTCTGGGGTCTGGGGATAGGGTCTGGGGTCTGGGGATAGGGTCTGGGTCT
The DNA here is from genome assembly GCF_020745735.1 of Hemiscyllium ocellatum. Lineage (NCBI taxonomy): Eukaryota > Metazoa > Chordata > Chondrichthyes > Orectolobiformes > Hemiscylliidae > Hemiscyllium > Hemiscyllium ocellatum. Next base: position 1,181,956 of record NC_083450.1, read on the forward strand.
GGGGATAGGGTCTGGATCTGAGGATAGGGTCTGGGTCTGGGGTCTGGGGATAGGGTCTGGGGTCTGGGGATAGGGTCTGGGTCTGGGGATAGGGTCTGGATCTGAGGATAGGGTCTGGGTCTGGGGTCTGGGGATAGGGTCTGGGTCTGGGGATAGGGCCTGGGTCTGGGTCTGGGTCTGGGTCTGGGAACATAAGACATAGGAGAAGGAGTAGACATCTAACCCCCTCAAACCTACTCCCCCAGTCAGTCTGACCAATACTGATCTCCCTCCATCACACAACACCAGGTTAGAGTCCAACAGGTTTATTTGGAAGCACTAGCTTTCGGAGCGACGCTCCTTCACCAGGGGGTTTGGGAAGATCTACCTCAGTCTCACTTTAACCCTCACTCCCGCACAGTTTAATTTATAGAGATCCTAAAAATCCGTTTACCTCAACCCTGAACACACTCAACATCCATCAACCTCTAGGATAGAGAATTGTAAAACTCACAACCTTTTGATTTTTAAAATTTATCTTCATCTCAGTTGTAAATGATGAATCTGTTACCCTGACCCTCTGCCCGCGCTCCCCACGTTCTAGGGCAGCACAGTGGCTCAGTGGTTAGCACTGCTGCCTCACAGCACCATGATCCCGGGTTCAATTCCAGCTCCAGGAGACTGACTGTGTGGAGTTTGCACGTTCTCCCCGTGTCTGTGTGGGTTTCCTCCGGGTGCTCCAGTTTCCTCCCACAGTCACAAAGATGTGCGGGTCAGGTGGATTGGCCGTGCTAAATTGCCCGTAGTGTTAGGTAAGGGGTATGGGTGGGTTGCGTTTCGGCGGGTCGGTGTGGACTTGTTGGGCTGAAGGGCCTGTTTCCACACTGTAGGGAATCTAATCTAGACTCCCCAGGTAGGGGACACTGTCTCCCCTGAGGTCTTTCATTGAGATCACTGTTTATTCTTTGAAACCTCAGGGAATACAGACCCAGTGTACACGGCCTCTCCTCCCCAACACCCAACACCCAACACCCTCTCCTCCCCAACACCCAACACCCAACACCCTCTCCTCCACAACACCCAACACCCTCTCCTCCCCAACACCCAATACCCTCTCCTCCCCAACACCCAACACTCTCTTATCCCCAACACCCAACACCCAACACTCTCTCCTCCCCAATACCCTCTCCTCCCCAACACCCAACACCCTCTCCTCCCCAACACCCAACACTCTCTCCTCCCCAATACCCTCTCCTCCCCAACACCCAACACCCTCTCCTCCCCAACACCCAACACTCTCTCCTCCCCAACACCCAACACCCAATACCCTCTCCTCCCCAACACCCAACACCCTCTCCTCCCTAACACCCAACACCCTCTCCTCCCCAATACCCAACACCCTCTCCTCCCCAACACCCAACACCCTCTCCTCCCCAACACCCAATACCCTCTCCTCCCCAACACCCAACACCCTCTCCTCCCCAGCACCCAACACCCTCTCCTCCCTAACACCCAACACCCTCTCCTCCCCAATACCCAACACCCTCTCCTCCCCAACACCCAACACCCTCTCCTCCCCAACACCCAATACCCTCTCCTCCCCAACACCCAACACCCTCTCCTCCCCAACACCCAACACCCTCTCCCACCCAACACCCAACACCCTCTCCTCCCCAACACCCAATACCCTCTCCTCCCCAACACCCAACACCCTCTCCTCCCCAACACCCAACACCCAACACCCTCTCCCACCCAACACCCAACACTCTCTCCTCCCCAACACCCAACACTCTCCTCCCCAACACCCAACACTCTCTCCTCCCCAATACCCTCTCCTCCCCAACACCCAACACCCTCTCCTCCCCAACACCCAATACCCTCTCCTCCCCAACACCCAATACCCTCTCCTCCCCAACACCCAACACTCTCTCCTCCCCAATACCCTCTCCTCCCCAACACCCAACACTCTCTCCTCCCCAATACCCAACACCCTCTCCTCCCCAACACCCTCTCCTCCCCAATACCCAACACCCTCTCCTCCCTAACACCCAACACCCTCTCCTCCCCAATACCCAACACCCTCTCCTCCCCAACACCCTCTCCTCCCCAACACCCAACACTCTCTCCTCCCCAATACCCAACACTCTCTCATCCCCAACACCCAACACCCAACACCCTCTCCTCCCCAACACCCAATACCCTCTCCTCCCCAACACCCAACACTCTCTTATCCCCAACACCCTCTCCTCCCCAATACCCAACACCCTCTCCTCCCCAACACCCAACACCCTCTCCTCCCCAACACCCTCTCCTCCCCAACACCACTCTAGATGTACTGATTGTGCACAAAACAAAGGTTAATCCATTTTTGTCAGCTCCTTCGGCTACTATATAGTCGAAGAGAAGCCGTGATTGTATTGAGTGGTGGGCCAGCGTGAAGGGCCAAAGGGCTCATACCTGCTCCTGCTTCCAAAGAAAGTGAAGCAATGAAATACTGACGGGGAGGTAGGACAGGTGTCTTCAGTGTCATCGGAACAAAACTGCAGCAGAAATTCCGTTTTACCTGCTGTGGGAAATACTCACTTTCTTCAGCTTCAAGGTGGGGTCTGAGGGGTTTTACTGGAATCTCTACAGATTACTGACCTTGGTCTGTTCTGTGTGAGTGTGTGTGTGTGTGTGTTTGTGTGTGTGAGTATGTGGGGGTGTGAGTGTGTGGGTGTGAGTGTGGGTGTGTGTATGGGTGTGTGTGTGTATGAGTGTGAGTGTGTGGGGGTGTGAGTGTGAGTGTGTGTGTGTGGGTGTGTGTGTGGGTGTGTGAGTGTGTGAGTGTGGGTGTGTGTGTGGGTGTGTGTGTGTATGAGTGTGAGTGTGTGGGGGTGTGAATGTGGGGGTGTGAGTGTGCGCGTGTGTGTGTGTGTGTGTGGGTGCGCGTGTGTGTGTGTGCGCGTGTGTGTGTGCGTGTGTGTGTGAATGTGTGTGTGTGTATGAGTGTGAGTGTGGGTGTGCTTGAGTGTGTGAGTGTGAGGGGGTGTGAGTGTGTGTGCGTGTGTGTGTGTGAGTGTGAGTGTGTGGGGGTGTGAGTGTGGGTGTATGAGTGTGTGAGTGTGGGTGTATGTGTGTGTGTGGGTGTGTGTGTGTGTGTATGAGTGTGAGTGTGGGTGTGTGTGAGTGTGTGTGTGTGAGTGTGTGGGGGTGTGAATGTGTGTGTGTGTGTGAGTGTGTGTGTGTGTGAGTATGAGTGTGTGGGGGTGTGAGTGTGGGTGTGTGAGTGTGGGTGTGTGTCTGTGAGTGTGTATGTGTGTGTCCTGTCTATGACACATTATTAGAATCATTGTTTTATATTTCAACATCTCTCCATGCTCCCTCCTTTGAGACCAATCTTTAACCTATTGTCCTGTGTCCTCACTGTCCTGGGTCCTCACTGTGTCCTCACTGTGTCCTCACTGTCCTGTGTCCTCATTGTGCCCTCACTGTGTCGTGTCCTCACTGTCCTGTGTCCTCACTGTGTCCTCACTGTCCTGTGTCCTCACTGTGCCCTCACTGTGTCGTGTCCTCACTGTCCTGTGCCCTCACTGTCCTGTGTCCTCACTGTGTCCTCACTGTCCTGTGCCCTCACTGTCCTGTGTCCTCACTGTGTCCTCACTGTGTCCTCACTGTCCTGTGCCCTCACTGTCCTGTGTCCTCACTGTGCCCTCACTGTCCTGTGTCCTCACTGTCCTGTGCCCTCACTGTGTCCTCACTGTCCTGTGTCCTCACTGTCCTGTGCCCTCACTGTCCTCTGTCCTCACTGTCCTGTGTCCTCACTGTGTCCTCACTGTCCTGTGTCCTCACTGTCCTGTGTCCTCACTATGTCCTCACTGTCCTGTGTCCTCACTGTCCTGTGCCCTCACTGTGTCCTCACTGTCCTGTGTCCTCACTGTGTCCTCACTGTCCTGTGTCCTCACTGTCCTGTGCCCTCACTGTCCTCTGTCCTCACTGTCCTGTGTCCTCACTGTGCCCTCACTGAGCCCATTTCTGTTTTTATTTGGGAAGAGCTGGGAGGTCCAGTGTAAACACAAGTTGTTCTTGTCTGATACATGGTCAAGGCAGCATTGAGAGAGCTTCCCCCTGTATCCACACTGTCCATGTCCCGGGGGGATGTGATGGCACTTGGGTTATTTTTAATCTATCAGGGGATGTGGCCGTTCCTGACAGGGCCAGTATTTTTACTTGGAAGTAAACTTGGAGAAACTGGAAACTGTGAGGAGGAGCTCAGTGTGGAACATCTAAAGGACACTGAGAGGTGGTGGAGTGGGTGGCAGGGGAGACTCAATGTGGAAAAGCCTGAGATGATGCATTTTAATTGGAAGAACATTGAGAGACAATACAGGTAACCCTCGCGATCCGAACATTCCCAGGAAACCTTCCGGAAGTAGAGAATCGTGTAAAGGGCAGGTGTGTGATTTTTTGGAAAAAAGTATCACCATTTCTCATAAAAGTGAAAATCCTCTTCGGAATCATGAAAACAGGTACTAAATTAGGGATAAAAACACTGACTGCAGATGCTGGAAACCAGATTCTGGATCAGTGGTGCTGGAAGAGCACAGCAGTTCAGGCAGCATCCAACGAGCAGCGAAATCGACGTTTCGGGCAAAAGCCCTTCATCAGGAATAAGTAGGTCTTCCATAAACGCGGAATTATGTAAAGCGAACATTTGAAAAGCAGGGGATATCTGTACAAAATAGTAGGACGCGTGTGTACATCCGCACAGACCATCGAAGGTGACAGGGCCCGAGCAATCGCGGCAAACTTGGCACTGGTTGTTCTCATACCTGACACACAGAAAGATGGTTGTGGTTGTTGGAGGTCAGTCATCTCAGCTCCAGGACATCTCTGCAGGAGTTCCTCAGGGGTTTGTCCTAGCCCCAACCATCTTCAGCTGCTTCATCAATGACCTTCCCTACATCAGACGGCCTGAAGTGGAGATGTTCACTAGTGACTCCACAATATTCAGAACCAATCACAACTCCTCAGGAACTGAACAGTCCAGGTTGAAATCCAATAAGATTTGAACAATGTGCAGGCTTGAGCTGACATTCCCAACACATAAATTCCAGGCAATGACTGTCTCCAATAGAGACAACCTTGACATTCAATGATGTTGCCAATCCTGAATCCCCAACTATCAACATCCTTGGAGTTCCCATTGACCGTAAACACAGCCGGATGCACCATACAATATAGTGGCTACAAGAGCAGGCCGGAGGCTAAGAATGGTGGGCAGATATCTGACTCCCCAAAGCCTATTCACCATCCACAAGGCACAAGTCAGCAATGTGGTGGAATACTTCCACATTCCTGGATGACTGTAGCTCCAACAACCCTCAAGAAACTTGACACCATCCAGGACAAAGCAGCCTACTTGATTGACATCATTATAGTCACAAGCACTGGCTCTCTCCACCACCGACGCTGAGTAACAGCAGTGTGTTCTCTGTACAAGGTCCACTGCACAAATTCACCAAAGATCCTTAGACACGACCTTCCAAGCCCCACAACAACTTCCACCTGAAAGGATAAGGGCAACAGATAGCCAGGGACATGGCCACCAGCATCCGGACTTGAGCAGATATCATCATTCCTTCACTGCACTGGGTCTAAACCCTCAGAACACTGTGGTTAGGCTGACAGCACCTGGTCTGCAGCTGTTCATGAAGGGCAACTCACCACCAGCTTCTCAAGGGCAACGAGGGAGCCAACAAATGCTGGTTTGCTGAGATTGCCCACATCCCACGGGTGAACAAAACAAAGGACAGGGGGACACGGCAATAAATACAGTGTTCTCTGTTTTACTAAAGGCAGATGGAGAACAAGAGCTAAAGGGGTGACATGAATTTGTTTGTCCTCAGCTGGTGTACTGTGTCCATCACACAGGAAAGATGTGGCTCCGTTCGAGAGTGTTCACGTTGGTTGCAGGAGTGAGAAACTTCAGTGAGGAGGAGAAGTTGAAGAAGTTTGGAGAAGAAAGCTCAGAAGAGATTTGACAGAGAGTTTCAAATCATGGGTGGGTTGGACAGAGGAGATCATGTGAAGCTGCTCCTGCTCATTAAAGGATCAAGAACGAGAGGCGATAGGTTTAAAGTATGATGCAAATGAAGCAAGTGATCTGAAATTGTCACGAGGTAACTGAAACAGTTCAGGCCTCCTGTACTGTAAGAATTCCACAATTATATTACCCATCCCTAATTGCCCCTGGTAAAGGTGGCAGTCAGCTGCCTTGCTGAGTAACTCCAGTCCTTGTAGTGTAAGGACACCCACAGTGCTGTTCAGAAGGGAGTTCTGACTCCGTAGCAATGGAGGAACAGTGAGATATTCCCAAGTCAGAGTGTTGTGTGACTCGGAGGAGAACGTGCGAATGATGGTGTTCCCATGGATTGGCTGCCATTGGCCTGTCGGACAGTCAGGGTCTCGAGTTGGAAGATGATCTCGAAGGAACGTGAGTTGGGATGTGGTTCAGAGGAGGTTTACTAAATTGATCATTGAGTGAGTAGATTGGACAGCCTGAGCTTGTTATTACAGGAGCTTAGAAGGGTGAGAGGTGACTTTCTTGAATTGTATTGGAGCCTGGTCTTGACAAACTGTCAATGGGAAGGATGGTTTTTCTTGTGGGTGAGTCAAGAATTAAGGGGGCACTATTTTACATGTTGGGGCCAAACTTTCAGGACAGAGATAGACAATAGACAGTAGGTGCAGGAGTAGGCCATTCAGCCCTTTGAGCCTGCACCGCCATTCAATATGATCATGGCTGATCATTCCTAATCAGTATCTGCTTCCTGCCTTATCTCCATAACCCTTGATTCCACTATCTTTGAGAGCTCTATCCAACTCTTTCTTAAATGAATCCAGAGACTGGGCCTCCACTGCCCTCTGGGGCAGAGCATTCCACACAGCCACCACTCTCTGGGTGAAGAAGTTTCTCCTCATCTCTGTCCTAAATGGTCTACCCCGTATTTTTAAGCTGTGTCCTCTGGTTCGGCACTCACCCATCAGCGGAAACATGTTTCCTGCCTCCAGAGTGTCCAATCCTTTCATAATCTTATACGTCTCAACAGATCCTCTCTGTCTTCTAAACTCAAGGGTATACAAGCCCAGTCGCTCCAGTCTTTCAGTGAAAGGTAATCCCGCCATTCCAGGAATTGACCTCGTGAACCTACGCTGCACTCCCTCAATAGCCAGAATGTCTTTCCTCAAATTTGGAGACCAGAACTGCACACAGTACTCCAGGTGTGGTCTCACCAGGGCCCTGTACAGCTGCAGAAGAACCTCTTTGCTTCTATACTTAATCCCTCTTGTTATGAAGGCCAGCATGCTATTAGCCTTCTTCACTACCTGCTGTACCTGCATGCTTACCTTCATTGACTGGTGTACAAGAACACCCAGATCTCTCTGTACTGCCCCTTTACCTAAATTAATTCCATTTAGGTAGTAATCTGCCTTCCTGTTCTTGCCACCAAAGTGGATAACCATACATTTATCCACATTAAACTGCATCTGCCATGCATCTGACCACTCACCTAACCTGTCCAGGTCACCCTGTAATCTCCTAACATCCTCCTCATTTCACCCTGCCACCCAGGTTTGTATCATCAGCAAATTTGCTAATGTTATTACTAATACCATCTTCTATATCATTAATATATATTATAAAAAGCTGCGGTCCCAGCACTGATCCCTGAGATACCTCACTGGTCACTGCCTGCCATTCTGAAATGGAGCCGTTTATCACTACCCTTTGTTTCCTATCAGCCAACCAACTTTCAATCCAATCTAGTACTTTGCCCCCAATACCATGCGCCCTAAGTTTACTCACTAACCTCCTGTGTGGGACTTTATCAAAAGCTTTCTGAAAGTCCAGGTACACTACATCCACTGGATCTCCCTTGTCCATCTTCAGAGTTACATCCTCAAAAAATTCCAGAAGATTAGTCAAGCATGATTTCCCCTTCATAAATCCATGCTGACTCTGACCTATCCTGTTACTGCTATCTAGATGTGTCGTAATTTCATCCTTTATAATTGACTCCAGCATCTTTCCCACTACTGAGGTCAGTCTAACTGGTCTATAATTTCCTGCTTTCTCTCTCACTCCTTTCTTAAAAAGTGGTACAACATTAGCCACCCTCCAATCCACAGGAACTGATCCCAAATCTATCGAATTCTGGAAAATAATCACCAACGCATCCACGATTTCCCGAGCCACCTCCTTCAGTACCCTGGGATGTAGACCATCAGGCCCCGGGGACTTATCACTCTTCAGACCTAAATGACCATTGTTTTTCACTCAAATACCAATGTGACTTTGAAATTCTCTGCCACAGGAGACAATGCAGACATAGAGATGGAACATATTTGTAAGATGGAGGGATTAGATTCAGGTTAGGCAGAGGAATTGAAAATATTTTGGGGGGGGGGGCGGGGGAGTGGTAATGTGAACTTTGAAACACAGACAGATCAGACATTGATCTAATTGAATTGTAGAGCAGGTTTGAGGGGCGAAATGGCCCACTGTCGCCCTTATTTTGTGAGAGTGTATGAGTTATTGCTGCTGCTGTGCATCAGTGGTGACGGTGTAAAACCATAAGATCAAGGAACAGAATTAGGCCACTCGGCCCATCAAATCTACTCCACCATTCAATCATGGCTCAAATGTTTCTCAATTCTCCTGCCTTCTCCCCATAATCCTTGACCCCCTTTCTAATTAAGAACCTCTCCCGCAATGACTTGCCCTCCCCAGCCCTCTGCAGCAATGAGTTCCACAGATTCCCCATCCCCCTGGCTGAAGAAATTCCTCCTCATCTCCATTCTAAAGGGTCATCCCTTCACTCTGAGGCTGTGCCCTCAGGTCCTAGTCTCTCCTACTAGTGGGAACATCTTCTCCATGTCCTCCCAGTATTCCGTAAGTTTCAGTTAGATCCTCCCTCAAACTTCTAAACTCCATGGTGTACAGACCCAGAATCCTCGTCTGCTTCTCATTTGACAAGTCCTTTATACTCAAGATTATTGTTGTAAACCCCCCTCTGGACCCCCTCTAGGTGCCAGCCCATCCTTCCTTAGATACGGGGCCCAGAACTGCTCACAATATTCCAAATGCAATCTGACTACAGCCTTATACAGCCTCAGCTGTACATCTCTGCTCTTGTATTCCAGCATTCTCTAAATGAATGCTAACATTCCATTTGCTTTCTGAACTGCCAACTGAACCTGCCTGTTCACAATAAGGAGGAGAAAGTGAGGTCTGCAGATGCTGGAGATCTGGAATGTGTTGCTGGAAAAGCGCAGCAGGTCAGGCAGCATCCAAGGAACAGGAGAATCGACGTTTCGGGGATGAGCGATAGGGCTTGTGCCAGAAACGTCGATTCTCCTGCTCCTTGGATGCTGCCTGACCTGCTGCGCTTTTCCAGCAACACATTTTCAGCTCTGTTCACAGTAAGAGAATGGGGGATGAGGGCTCCCTATTCTTTATATTTCTAACTTCTGAAGCCTTGACCCATTTTAAAAAGAAAACAGGAATAAATGATGAAAGTGATGGCTGAGGTGTTAATTAATCAGGGGCTGCTCTGTCCTGGATAGTATCGAGCTTCTTGAGTGTTATTGGAGTTGCCCCCATCCAGGGCAAGTGGGGAGTATTCCATCATCCTCCTGACCTGTGCCTTATAGACAAGACTTGGGGAGACAAGAGGTGAGTAACTCACAGCAGGACTCCCTGTTTCTGACCTGCTTTTGTATCTCCTGTGTGTGTAGGGCCGGTCCAGTTCAGTTCTTGTCAGTAATAACTCCCAGGATACTGATAGTGGGGGATTCAGTGGTGGCAATGTCACTGAAAATCAAAGGGTAATGGTTGTGTTTTCCCCTCTCCAAGCCGGTTCTTACTCGGTATTCCAAAGGCATGAATATTACTTTCCACATGTGAGACTGACTGTCCCAGAAATGGCTGTATATGACACAGGCTGCTCCAGTATCTGTGAGTAATGTTGAACATTGTGCAGTCATCAGTGAACATCTCCTCTTCTGAACTCATGACAGGGGGAAGGTCAGAGAATCACACAGTACAGGAGAGACCAGATTATTGAGAAAGCAGCTGAAGATAGCTGGGCCTAGAATACTCCCCCCCCTGAGGAACTCCCACATGTAGTTCTGGAGCTGAGCTAACTGACCTCCAACCACGACTATCTTCCTCATTGCCAAGAATGACTCCAACCAGGGAAAGATATTCCCTGATTCCGGTTTAACCCGACCTCCTTGACGCCACACTCAGTCAAATATGGTCTTGATGTCAAGGACAGTGGTCTGTTTAATTTGTTTTCTCCCAAGGTGCAATTTCTGGAACTCGGAGTAAATGCTGCGATCCATGAAAGCACGCCGACTGCTGTGTGTGAAACATCGGGGAGGAGCTGCATAGGGAAATACTGGTAAGGGGCACCCTCACTTCACCTCAGGCATTCGGCTCCTACGTCCATGTTTGGGGTGAGGCTGCAGTGAGGTCAGGAACAGAGTAACCCTGGCACAATCCAGCCTGAGTTTCGGTGAGGTTATTTCTTTGCCAGTGACACTGTCAATGATCCCTTCCATCACTTTGCTGATGATCGCGAGGGGATTGAAAGGATGGTAATTGGCTGGGTTGGATCCATCTAACAATTTGTGCAGAAGACATACCTGGACAATTTTCCAAATACTGGATCAATGCCGGTGTTAACTCTGTATCTGGCCAATGCTCGGTTAGGCGATGCATCAAGTTTAGTCAGGGCTTTAGTTTGTCAGGACAATATTGTACATCACCACAGTGGCACACTCTCCACTCAATAATACTATCTGTACCTTTCTCTTATTTCTTCACTCGAGGGATTTGATGTCACTGGCTGGGCCAGCATTTATTGTCCCTCCCTAGTTGCCCTTGAGAAGGTGAAGGTGAGCTGCCTTCAGTCCACACCCTGTAGGTAGCCTGCTATCTTAGCCTGCTTGGCACACCCTCCTCATTCCTGTAGAAGGGCTCATGCCCAAAACGTCGACTCTCCTGCTCCTTGGATGCTGCCTGACCTGCTGCGCTTTTCCAGCCACACATTTTCAGCATCGTGTAGGTAGACCCAGAATTCCCTTATTCGAGGGAATTCCATGATTTTGATCTGGTGACAGTGGAAGAATCTATTTCTGAGTCAGGACGGTGATTGGCTTGGAGGGGAGGCTGCAGGTGGTGGTGTTATAATGTACCTGCTTGTCCATATTCTTCCAGGTGGATGTGGTCATGGGCTTGGAAGGTGTTGCCTGAGGAGTCTTGGTGAATGTTATGTATAATACACCCTGCTGGTACTGAGCATCGTTGGTGGAGGGAGTGAACGTTTGTGGATGTGGGGCCAGTTACGTGAGCGGCCCTGTCCTGGATGTGTTGCTGGAGCTGTCCCCAACCAGAAATGTGAGGGGGGGTCAGTTACTCGCTGCAGTATTCCTAGCCTCTGACCTGCTTTTGTGACCACTGTATTTATATGGGGAGTCCATATAAGTGTCTGGTCAATAATAGCCCCCAGGACGTCGAAAGTGGGAGATTCACCATGGGATATCAAGGGCTGGTTAGATTGTCTCTTGGTGGAGACGGTTATTGCCCTGGTATATGGACGGCACAAATGTTCCTGGTGAACCCAAACCTGGATATTGTCAAGATTTTGTTGTATTTGAACACGGAGGATCTGAGGAGTCCCATGTGATGCTGAACATTGTACAATCCTCAGCAAACATCCCCAACTTCTGACCTTATGGTCAAGAGAAGTTCATTCCAGAATATCTCGGTCTGTTGATCAAGATTACAGCATCTATCCCAGCCCGAAAACTGAATCTGACACGGCCTATCAATTCTTACTGAATCTGCATTGGATCCCCAACATTCTACATAATCCAAAACACTGAAACAATTCCCGGATCACCACCTCAGAACTGGTTGTGTTTTTTTTTCCCTTTTCCACCCAGAAGAGCTGTTATAAGTGACTGAGGGACCTTCACCAAAAACACCAGAAGTTGTTTTCCATTCTTTTTAAACTAATAACCACCGCCAATAAAAATAGTAATGTAGCTAATCCAATGTTTACATGTAAAACCTCTTAAGGGCAATGCAATCCATCGGAAATGAGGGAAGGAAAGCAGAGGGCACGGGACTAAATCAAAATGGAGTGGGAGGGGGAAGGAAAGCACTGTATCCCCCCCCCACAGCACCCACCTCTCTCTGAAGGCATCATGGGCACCACGTGCTCCCTTTCCGAGGGTACCCAGACATGAACATGAGAGATGCAGAGAGTCAGTAGAGATGACCCTCCCCTGTACAGCCTGTTTGTAGCCAGCTGGCTAGGCCCAGGAGCAGGTCCACACTCTGACCTGCCCACATTTCTCCACATCGGGTACCCAAAGGACAGGAGTGTGAGGCTGAAATGCAACCAAAAACACAACAAAACATTTAAAACCTAACTAAAAAAGGGAGTGAAAATGTGTTGCTGGAAAAGCGCAGCAGGTCAGGCAGCATCCGAGGAACAGGAAATTTGACCTTTCGGGCATAAGCCCTTCATCAGGAATGAGGAGAGTGTATCCAGCCTCCTGGACATACTTTCCTCATTCCTGATGAAGGGCTTATGCCCGAAAGGTCAAATTCCCTGCTCCTTGGATGCTGCCTGACCTGCTGCGCTTTTCCAGCAAAACATTTTCAGCTCTGATCTCCAGCATCTGCAGACCTCACTTTCTCCTAAAAAAGGGGGTGCCATCACTAAACAGTTTGTCAGCAGCATCCCTGGGATATGTCACCAGGCTGGCAAAGCAGAGTCTGAAAGCCTGGACCATGAATGTCACCAACATATTTGACCACAGGACAACACCGTGGCTTAAACTGGCAGCTGCTTAAAGCATCAACAGAAAGCACTTCTGGCTGCTTTGTTTGGTTGGCTGTAGCACGGAGGGAATGCAAGCTCAGATTCTGACTCTGACCTCGTTTAAAGATGAGTTTGGGTCAGTGAGTTACACAGGACCCTGAAGAATTTTGCCTTTCCGCTCCTTAAACAAGTCTAATGTGTTGGGTCCGTAATGTACAATATCTATACGATGGTACATCTGTGAGGTATCGTTAATGATGAGCTGTATCTGTGATACATCAGGCCTAGAACGTGCTGTGTTTATAACACAGCTACCTGCACGTGCGGGGGTGGTAATGCACAGACGTGTAAATACAGGATATTTTCAGTGCTGCCAAAGCTTGCTATGGTCTGATTTAAGAAGCATCTCATTATTGATCTCCAAGCATCAGAACATTAACCAGCATCCACTGTCTCACTGGGAAAGGCTTTAACAATGTCCTGTTCGACAGCAATATACATTATATTTGTCTTCCTAATTCCTGGAATCGAGACATTTAGTGCTTGTGGAAAGCAGAGTGATGAAGCACACAGTACAATGACGTGAGATAATGAGCAGAGAAGGAATTCCTCACTAACAATTGGCAAATTGGTTTGCCCTGCTAAGCCTGCACTAACAGCACCAGGATCAATTCTTCTGCATGTTGCTCAACACGGACCACAGGCAGTGAACAACACCCCGCGAAGTGGGGACTGAGACAGCCCAGAACAGCACAGGGTCAGACAAAATGCTGACTCAGCTAGCTGCTACATGGGATACAAAATCCGCAAGGTCACTGAGACATGGGGGAGGGGGGAAACAGCCAGGGTCCTGGTCACCGCCCACTGACCCCTATATTAGAGAGAGAGAGGGGGGGAATCAGCCAGGGTTCCTGCTCCTGGTCACTGCCCACTGACCCCTATATTAGAGAGAGAGAGGGGGAAATCAGCCAGGGTTCCTGCTCCTGGTCACTGCCCACTGACCCATATATTAGAGAGATGGGGGGAAATCAGCCAGGGTTCCTGCTCCTGGTCACTGCCCACTGACCCATATATTAGAGAGAGAGAGGGGAAATCAGCCAGGGTTCCTGCTCCTGGTCACTGCCCACTGACCCCTATATTAGAGAGAGAGGGGGGGAAATCAGCCAGGGTTCCTGCTCCTGGTCACTGCCCACTGACCCATATATTAGAGAGAGAGGGGGGGAAATCAGCCAGGGTTCCTGCTCCTGGTCACTGCCCACTGACCCCTATATTAGAGGGGGGGGGGGGGGGGGAAGAGACAGAGAGAGAGTGTGTGTGTGTGTGTGTGGGGTGTGTGGGTGTGTTGGGGGGTTTGATATCAGGCAGGTTCCTGCGCCTGACCATGCACCGAGTGAGAAATGCTGGAGAGGAGCTGCCCCTCGGTGTGAAATACCCAGCTGACAGTACCCACCGAAGCTCCGAGAATGTAAAACACAGCTGGAGGCTGGATCATCGAGCGCCTAATGTCCTTAACCGGCCATTCCATCCGGACTCTCTCTCTCGGGCACTGTGTAAAATGAGAAAAAAGAAGTGGTGAAATGGGGGTGGGATTTGATCTGCATGAGTGAGAAACAAATGGCTACGGTACAGACTCAGGTGTACCACTGCCCATCAAACACGGGGTCAGTCTTCAGGAAAAACAATCAAATGGAATAACCACCTGCAGCTGCTGGCCATCCGAAAGAAAACCAGAAATCGCTGAAGGGATTCAGAGTTTTCTGTGTTTACTCTGTGAACGACCCGTTAGTATCAAGGAGACACCATCACTAACTCTGGAATAAAAATATGCCACTGAATAAAAGCTGTCCATCCACAATCATATAAAAACAACAGCAAGAGCGGGAGTTGGAAACCCCAATTTGTCAGGCAGACCCCAGCAATGATGGAGCAGCATGTTTCCGGTGAAAACATTCCCAAGGAGGAGAGCGTGAGCTGGAATTTCAGTTTGTATTTAATGACGCCAAGAGAAACAATACATTTACAATAGCAGGAACAGTCACTCGCACAAATCACAGTCCGGATCGTTTACAAATCTGAGAGTTAGGACAGGCAGGCCCAAGGATATCCTCGGCGTTCACCGCCTTGACAAACGACTCACTCCATGTGGTCTCTCCGAGACATGGCTCAGAATTCTTGAGGCTGCAACTTCTTCGAGAAAACTAGCAAAAAGGAAGAAAAAGATAGACTTGCATTTAAATAGCATCTTTCACATATTCAGTACTTTCCAAATCACTTTACAACTCAAGGAAACGCAGCACCCAATCAGCTCAGAGTGACCTCTCATTAACAGGAATAATGACAAAATATTCGGTTTCATTGCTGTTGGTTCAAAGCTAAAGAGTGGACAAGGACTGTGTTCCTGTTCAAAATACTACAATGGTATCATTCGACACTTAGCACCAGGGAGACTCTCAGTTTAATGTCTCGTTAAAAATAAATACAGTAACACCAACTGTACAGCACTCCCTCTGCACTGACCCTCCGACAGTGCGGCACTCCCTCAGCACTGACCCTCCGACAGTGCGGCACTCCCTCTGCACTGACCCTCCGACAATGCAGCACTCCCTCAGTACTGACCCTCCGACAGTGCCCACTCCCTCAGCACTGACCCTCTGACAGTGCCCACTCCCTCAGCACTGACCCTCTGACAGTGCCCACTCCCTCAGCACTGACCCTCCGACAGTGCGGCACTCCCTCAGCACTGACCCTCCGACAGTGCCCACCCCTTCAGCACTAACCCTCCGACAGTGCCCACCCCCTCAGCACTAACCGTCTGACAGTGTGGCGCTCCCTCAGCACTGACCCTCCGACAGTGCGGCACTCCCTCAGCACTGACCCTCCGACAGTGTGGCACTCCCTCAGCGCTGACCCTCTGACAGTGCGGCACTCCCTCAACGCTGACCCTCCGACAGTGCGGCGCTCCCTCAGCGCTGACCCTCCGACAGTGCGACGCTCCCTCAGCACTGACCCTCCGACAGTGCCCACCCCCTCAGCACTAACCGTCCGACAGTGTGGCGCTCCCTCAGCACTGACCCTCCGACAGTGCGGCACTCCCTCAGCACTGACCCTCCGACAGTGTGGCACTCCCTCAGCGCTGACCCTCTGACAGTGCGGCACTCCCTCAACGCTGACCCTCCGACAGTGCCCACTCCCTTAGCATTGACCCTCGGACAGTGCTCACTCCCTCAGCACTGACTCTTCGACAGTGCCCACTCCCTCAATGCTGACCCCCCGACAGTGCCCACTCCCTCAGCCCACTCCCTCAGCACTGACCCTCCGACAGTGCCCACTCCCTCAATGCTGACCCTCCGACAGTGCCCACTCCCTCAGCACTGACCCTCCAACAGTGCGGCACTCCCTCAGTGCTGACCTTCCGGCAGTGCCCACTCCCTCAGCACTGACCTTCCAACAGTACGGTTCTCCATCAGCACTGACCCCCCGACAGTGCCCACTCCCTCAGTGCTGACCCTCCGACAGTGCGGCACTCCCTTAGCACTGACCCTCCGACAGTGCGGCACTCCCTCAGCACTGACCCTCCGACAGTGCCCACTCCCTCAGCGCTGACCCCCGGACAGTGCGACACTCCCTCAGCGCTGACCCTCCGACAGTGCCCACTCCCTCAACACTGACCCTCCAACAGTACGGTTCTCCATCAGCACTGACCCCCCGACAGTGCCCACTCCCTCAGTGCTGACCCCCCGACAGTGCGGCACTCCCTCAGTGCTGACCCTCCGACAGTGCGGCACTCTCTCAGCACTGACCCTCCGACAGTGCCCACTCCCTCAGCACTGACCATCCGACAGTGCCCACACCCTCAGCACTGACCATCCGACAGTGCCCACACCCTCAGCACTGACCTTCCGACAGTGCACTGCTCCATCAGCACTGACCCTCCGACAGGGCGGTGCTCCCTCAGCGCTGACCCTCTGACAGTGCAGCACTCCCTCAGCACTGACCCTCCGACAGTGCAGCACTCCCTCAGCGCTAACCCTCCGAATTTTCCTGTTGAGACTGCAGAAGTGGGATTCACATCCACAACCTTCTAACTCCAAGATGAGATTGCTGTCCAGTCAGTAACAGCTTTAGTGTGAAAGCAAATCGATCCCCATGGAGAAGGTGCTGCCTTACAGACTACAGGAGCTGATACTCCAGGGGCTAGAGACTGCATGTCACAAACCTCAGGGACACGTCAAGCATCCTGGATCCCAAGGCCCTGAAATATTATCTCCTCTGGGGACACATTGGAGCAGTTCCTTCCTCACATTTATATTTGGACTGCCCAACGTTCCGAGGAAAACTGAGAACCTCTGTTCCAGTTACAGGACTGTGGCTCAGGCTGGGAAAACCGCAGAAGGAAATGACGATCCTAAAGCCCAACTGGTCAGAGGAATAGGAAGTGAAGACAGGGTGAGGGACACCAAAACAGGGAAAACTGGAGAAAGATCCGATACCGATGCTCTGTTTCTGAAGTGGAGACAAATCATACACAGTGTCATACAGCACCGAAACAGATCCTTTGGTCCATCCAGACCATGCAATTCAAAAGAAAATGGATCATCCCGATACCATGGAGAGAGCAATTAGGAACATATTAAGGATACAGAACGTCCAACCAGAAATACCAGTGAAAACAGAACCCAGAATAGGTGTTATAGAGAAAAACGTTTTCTCAATTTTCAAATGTTCCAGTAAATGTGCAGGGTATTGGTTCGAATGTCTAGATTGTCCAGAGAGCTAACACAGACATGATGGACCATCAGAGGTTCAATTCCCCTCTCATCTGTTTCCCCAACTCTCTGTCCACTGGCTATAAGAAAGAGGAGTAGAAATGGGTCACTTGACCCAATGAGCCTATTCCATCTTTCGATGATCACAGCTGATAAAGCCTTAGATAAAATCCCACACAGGAGGTTAGTGAGCAAAATTAGGGCGCATGGTACTGGGGCAAAGTACTGACTTGGATTGAAAGTTGGTTGGCTGACAGGAAACAAAGAGGAGTGATAAACGACTCCCTTTCGGAATGGCAGGTGGTGACCAGTGGGGTACTGCAGGGATCAGTGCTGGGACCGCAGCTTTTTACAATATATATTAATGATATAGAAGATGGTATTAATAGTAACATTAGCAAATTTGCAGGTGATACAAAGCTGGGTGGCAGGGTGAAATGTGATGAGGATGTTAGGAGATTACAGGTTGACCTGGACAAGTTAGGTGAGTGGTCAGATGCATAGCAGATGCAGTTTAATGTGGATAAATGTATGGTTATCCACTTTGGTGGCAAGAACAGGAAGGCAGATTACTACCTCAATGGAGTCAGGTTAGATAAAGGGGCAGTACAGAGAGATCTGGGTGTTCTTGTACACCAGTCAATGAAGGTAAGCATGCAGGTACAGCAGGTAGTGAAGAAGGCTAATAGCATGCTGGCCTTCATAACAAGAGGGATTGAGTATAGAAGCAAAGAGGTTCTTCTGCAGCTGTACAGGGCCCTGGTGAGACCGCACCTGGAGTACTGTGTGCAGTTCTGGTCTCCAAATTTGAGGAAAGACATTCTGGCTATTGAGGGAGTGCAGCATAGGTTCACGAGGTCAATTCCTGGAATGGCAGGACTATCTTATGTTGAAAGATTGGAGCAACTGGGCTTGTATACCCTTGAGTTTGGAACACTGAGAGGGGATTTGATTAAGACATATAAGATTATTAAAGGATTGGACACTCTGGAGGCAGGAAACATGTTTCCGCTGATGAGTGAGTGCCAAACCAGAGGACACAGCTTAAAAATATGGGGTAGACCATTTAGGACAGAGATGAGGAGAAACTTCTTCACCCAGAGAGTGGTGGCTGTGTGGAATGCTCTGCCCCAGAGGGCAGTGGAGGCCCAGTCTCTGGATTCATTTAAGAAAGAGTTGATTAGAGCTCTCAAAGATAGTGGGAATCAAGGGTTATGGAGATAAGGCAGGAACAGGATACTGATTAGGAATGATCAGCCATGATCATATTGAATGGTGGTGCAGGCTCGAAGGGCAGAATGGCCTACTCCTGCACCTATTGTCTGTTGACCCTTGACCCCCCCCCCCGTCATGACCTTCCACACTCTCTCCATGCCCTTTAATTCCCTTAATATCCTCAGCCTTGAATATACCCGACAGGTGAGCATCCACAACACTCTGGTGTGCAAAATCTCGAAGACTAACAACCGTTTGATTGAAATGGTTTCCTGTCAGTTCTAAATGGCCAAGCCATCATTCTGACATTGTAACGCCACGGTTTAGATTGGCAGGCAACGGAAACAACAATTAGATTCGCTACAGTATGGAAACAGGCCCTTCGGCCCAACAAGTCCACACCGACCCTCCGAAGAGTAACCCACCATGACCCATTCCCCCTACCCTATATTTGCCCCTGACTAATGCACCTTACACTATGGGCAGCTTAGCATGGCCAATTCACCTGACCCGCGTGTCTTGGGATTCTGGGATGAAACTGTAGCACCTGGAGGAACCCTGCGCAGACACACCCGGGGAGAAAGTGCACACTCCACACTGATGGTGATCCGAGGGTGGAATCAAACCCGGGTCCCTGGCGCTGGGAGGCAGCACTGAGCCCACTGTGCCACCCATGCTCTCAGCCTGTAAAACCATTTAAGGGATGAGATCACCACTCATTCCACTAACCTTCGGGGAATAGACCTATCGTACTCCACGTCTCTCCATCCTGAGTGAGCTTGCTCCCTCTGTCCCACAGCTGCCTCTCCTCACCCTCCCCTAACTCAGTCCCCCTTAACCAGTGGCCGGGCCTCTGCCTCGTTCCAGTCATTGCCCCTCGTCAGTCATCCTGCACCCCCCCTACACCCAGAACAAATATTACTGAAGTCAGGTCTATTGTCATCAGTCGTCTTCGGTGAAAACCGACCTGCTTTAAATTATTGAGAGGCACTGTCAGCTGAGCTGGGTGTAACATGGGAGAGTACAATAAAGTTACTGACTAGCAAGGTCTGAGAAAGGCTATGACACCACCAATCTACAGGCTCACAATGACTCAGGGACTCTTATTACCAATTACCACTTTCAGTTCTTCAATCTCAGCTAGACATAATCAATAAACCAAAACGGTTTCCAATGGTATCTCTCTGGCACATTAAAATGGAGCAGAAGCCATGTCTGTCAGCAAAGAAAATCTCAACAAATTAAAGCCCACAGCCGTATACGAAATCGTGCAATAATGTGCACACGAGTTTCCAATTAAACTTTTCAGGTCTTTATTCAGGATGGGGTGCTCCGAGCAGCTGCTAGCAAGGGGAGACGTAATAGTGACCAGCAGCTGTCACTGTTTGAGAAGTTTCATGTTACTAACCACAAGGGGTAGGGGACAGAGTGAGGGCGGGGGACAGAGTGAGGGCAGGGGAACAGATTGAGGGCAGGGGAACAGAGTGAGGGCGGGGGGGATAGAGTGAGGGCGGGGGGGATAGAGTGAGGGCGGGGGGGACAGAGTGAGGGCGGGGGGGACAGAGTGAGGGCAGGGGAACAGAGTGAGGGCGGGGGGGATAGAGTGAGGGCGGGGGGGATAGAGTGAGGGCGGGGAGGACAGAGTGAGGGCAGGGGAACAGAGTGAGGGCAGAGGACAGAGTGAGGGCAGGGCGACAGAGTGAGGGCAGGGGAACAGAGTGAGGGCAGGGGAACAGAGTGAGGGCAGGGGAACAGAGTGAGGGCGGGGGGGATAGAGTGAGGGCGGGGGGGACAGAGTGAGGGCAGGGGAACAGAGTGAGGGCAGAGGAACAGAGTGAGGGCAGGGGAACAGAGTGAGGGCAGGGGAACAGAGTGAGGGCAGGGGAACAGAGTGAGGGCGGGGGGGACAGAGTGAGGGCGGGGGGACAGAGTGAGGGCAGGGGAACAGAGTGAGGGCGGGGGGACAGAGTGAGGGCGGGGGGACAGAGTGAGGGCAGAGGACAGAGTGAGGGCGGGGAACAGAGTGAGGGCGGGGAACAGAGTGAGGGCGGGGAACAGAGTGAGGGCAGGGGACAGAGTGTGGGCAGGGGACAGAGTGAGGGCAGGGGAACAGAGTGAGGGCGGGGGGACAGAGTGAGGGCAGGGGGGATAGAGTGAGGGCAGGGGAACAGAGTGAGGGCGGGCGACAGAGTGAGGGCGGGGGGACAGAGTGAGGGCAGGGGGGATAGAGTGAGGGCAGGGGACAGAGTGTGGGCAGGGGGACAGAGTGAGGGCGGGTACAGAGTGAGGGCAGGGGACAGAGTGAGGGCAGGGGACAGAGTGAGGGCAGGGGACAGAGTGAGGGCAGGGCGACAGAGTGAGGGCAGGGGACCAGAGTGAGGGCAGGGGACCAGAGTGAGGGCAGGGGAACAGAGTGAGGGCAGGGGAACAGAGTGAGGGCAGGGGAACAGAGTGAGGGCAGGGCGACAGAGTGAGGGCAGGGGACAGAGTGAGGGCAGGGGACAGAGTGAGGGCGGGCGACAGAGTGAGGGCGGGGGGACAGAGTGAGGGCGGGGGGACAGAGTGAGGGCAGGGGACAGAGTGAGGGCAGGGGACAGAGTGAGGGCAGGGGAACAGAGTGAGGGAGGGGGACAGAGTGAGGGCAGGGGAACAGAGCGAGGGCAGGGGACAGAGTGGGGGCAGGGGAACAGAGTGAGGGAGGGGGACAGAGTGAGGGCAGGGGAACAGAGTGAGGGCAGGGGACAGAGTGTGGGCAGGAGACAGAGTGAGGGCGGGGGACAGAGTGTGGGCAGGAGACAGAGTGAGGGCGGGGTCAGAGTGAGGGCAGGGGAACAGAGTGAGGGCAGGGGAACAGAGTGAGGGCAGGAGACAGAGTGAGGGCGGGGGACAGAGTGAGGGCGGGGGACAGAGTGAGGAAAGGGGAACAGAGTAATGGACTGACTCAATGGATGAGGCAGGGGGATTGTGCTGAATGCATGCCATTGCAAGGAAAGTGTCCATGAGAGAGGAGATGTTTTAGTCTCCAGGAGCAGTGATAAATCCTAGTTACATTCTCCACTGGCTGTGAACACACAACAAGTTTCACTGCCAGCTATAATAACTGGGCTTTCTGCTGGAGGAGGCATTATCATTCAGACCTGGAGGGATGTGGGGAGGGGTGTGTACCTCACCGTGCTGATTTCTGCAAACACTCACATTGTACAGTTTATGTTTCTAAATAGTAATGAACATTGTGACTGAGGAAAGTGCTACCAGGTCAGGAGGGAATGACATCAAACTGTAAAGAAATGGGGTTTAGACCAAGGTCACACTTTAGAATCAGCCCTCTGCATCTCGAACATTTGTGGGTGAAAGTCTGGTCCACAGCCTCTTTCAGGGTCCTGCCTCCAGCCCCAGTAACAGATGTCTCAGTGGTACATGAGCACCGTATGGTGGAACTGAAATACAGTCTGAAACTGTTTATTGTACTGTTTATAAACCCAAACGATGCAATATTAAAGGCAGATGACCGATTCCAGGTCAGTGATATAACTGAGACCTTGCTGTGTGTACCCTGGCTGCACCACACACCAACACGGCCTGTGTTTGAAAGGCCTTTACTTCCATTGGATTCCCTTTTGGGATAACACACGACAGAAATGAACAAGTCCTTCCCAGGAATATCCAAAGATGCAGACTTCAACCATGCAGATATTGTCAATGCATCAAATCCTTTGGCATTCCCTACTAATAAACGGAATTCTCCATATAATACAGCATCCACGACAGCACAGCACTGCAGTGGGGCCAGCCTTGTTCTCAGTAACTGTCCCATTACACACACAAGCTCAGGTATAGGATCTCTACGGTTACTCCCTCTCCTTCTGTGACACGCTCCTGTCCTCGAACCTTACTATTACCATCAGAGTGCTGTTTAAGAACAGCACAAGCTCGGCTCTAAGACCCTCTGGCCCCCACGGGAACACGGTGGGATCCTGCTCATCAGCAGGCCAGGATTACAGAGCCCACCCCCAGGTGCCCTGACTTGCCCTTACCTCTTGGTGTTGTGAATGGTTGTCCCACCCAACACAATCCTCACTCCTGGACTGGTCCGGTTCAGATGGTACACAGTCTGCGCCTCCTCGTAGGTCGCACCCCCAATGATAAACACAATGATATCTTGTGGGCTGGAAGAAAGGAATGGGTGAGGTTAGGATCATCAAGGAGCGACCGAGCTGAGCGTAACATTACTGAGCAATCTGTACTGCTGCCAATTGGAAGGAGGTACCTAATTTAATAAATGGAAGATACTCCAACACAGACCCACTGTGTATCCAAATCCAGAACCACAGTGCTGAGTGGGAGCTACCATTGGGCTCGGTGTCTTTGTTATTGATGGTCGTGGGTGACAGTGAGGGGGGACTGGGAGGAAGCAGCCAGTGCAGGGACTCCCTGCGGCCGTTCCCCTCAAGAACAAGTATACCGTTTTGGATACTTGTGGGGGGACGACTTACCAGCGGTAAGCAATGGGGTTCAGGTCTCTGGCACGGAGCCTATCCCCGTTGCTCAGAAGGGAAGGGTGGAGAAGAGCAGAGCAATAGTTATTGGGGACTCGATAGTTCGGGGCACAGATAGGCGGTTTTGCGGGGGCGACAGAGACTCACGATTGGTATGTTGCCTCCCAGGTGCAAGGGTACGTGATGTCTCTGATCGTGTTTTCCGGGTCCTTAAGGGGGAGGGGGATCAGCCCCAGATCGTGGTCCACGTTGGCACCAACGACATAGGTAGGAAGAGGGATGAGGATGTCAGGCAGGCTTTCAGGGAGCTAGGTTGGAAGCTCAGAGCTAGAACAAACAGAGTTGTTGTCTCTGGTTTGTTACCCGTGCCACGTGATAGAGAGTCGAGGAATAGGGAGAGAGAGCAGTTAAATGCGTGGCTACAGGGATGGCTGGAAGAAGACAGAGGGTAGTAGTTGATGGTAAAGGTTCATCTTGGAGTGCAGTTACTAGCGGTGTTCCACAAGGATCTGTTTTGGGACCATTGCTGTTTGTCATTTTTATAAATGACCTAGAGGAGGGGCTAGAAGGTTGGGTGAGCAAGTTTGCGGATGATACGAAAGTCGGTGGAGTTGTTGACAGTGAGGAAGGATGTGGCAGGTTACAGCGGGACATAGATAAGTTGCAGAGCTGGGCAGAAAGGTGGCAAATGGAGTTTAATGTAGGTAAGTGTGAAGTGATTCACTTTGGTAAGAGTAACAAGATGATGGAGTACTGGGTTAATGGTAGGCTACTTGGTAGTGTGGATGAGCAGAGGGATCTTGGTGTCCATGTACACAGATCTCTGAAAGTTGCCACCCAGGTAAATAGTGCTGTGAAGAAGGCACATGGTGTACTGGCTTTTATTGGTAGAGGAATTGAGTTCCGGAGTCCTGAGGTCATGTTGCAGTTGTATAAGACTCTGGTGCGGCCTCATCTGGAGTATTGTGCGCAGTTTTGGTCGCCATACTATAGGAAGGATGTGGAGGCATTGGAACGGGTGCAGAGGAGGTTTACCAGGATGTTGCCTGGTATGGTAGGAAGATCGTATGAGGAAAGGCTGAGGCACTTGGGGCTATTCTCATTAGAGAAAAGAAGGTTTAGGGGTGACTTGATAGAGGTGTACAAGATGAGTAGGGGTTTAGATAGGGTTGACCATGAGAACCTTTTTCCACGTATGGAGTCAGCTATTACGAGGGGGCATAGCTTTAAATTAAGGGGGGGTAGGTATAGGACAGATGTTAGGGGTAGATTCTTTACTCAGTGAGTCGTGAGTTCATGGAATGCCCTGCCAGTAACAGTGGTGGACTCTCCCTCTTTATGGGCATTTAAACGGGCATTGGATAGGTATATGGAGGATAGTGGGCTAGTGTAGGTTAGGTGGGCTTGGGTCGGCGCAACATCGAGGGCCAAAGGGCCTGTACTGCGCTGAATTTTTCTATGTTCTATGTTCTATGTCATCTTCCATCAAGTCAGAACTGATTATGACATGGTTTGTGGTCTAGGCCCTGACTGACATCAGGTCCCAGGTGAATATCATGGAGCTAAACTCGATGAAAAACACAAAGAAAACTCTTTAAATCAGAAAGAAGCAAAGTTACTTGGGCACTTGGATAGAAAATCAACTTGTATTTATCTTGTTCCTTGAATGTAATAAAATATTAGATGGTACTTCACGGAGAATAATTGAATAAGGAGACAGAGATGGAGGGGTCAGGGCTGGTGACAGAGGACAGTTTTCTAGCATGGCGGAATGGAGGGCAGAGCACAAGAGAGGCAGAGAGGAGATTCCACACCGAGGGTCCCGGCACTGGAAGGTACAGCCACCACCAGTGAAACCTGGAACAGAAACAACACGGGGGCTGCAGGGACTGGAGGAGCTATCAGAGATGGAGGGGTGTGTACGGGCTGCAGGAGGTTACAGAGATAGGGAGGGCTGCAGGCACTGGAGAAGGTTACAGCACAGTGGCTCAGTGGTTAGCACTGCTGCCTATAGAACCAGGTCTGACTCCTACCTCGGGTGACTGTCTGTGTGGAGTTTGCACATTCTCCCTGTGTCTGCATGAATTTGCTCCGGTTTCCTCCCACAGTCCAAAGATGTGTAGGTTAGGGTGGATTGGCCATGGGAAACTGAACACCATGTTAGTGTTGGGGTCTATGTACATAGATCTTTGGACGTTGCCACTCAGGTGGATAGAGCTTGTAAGAAGGCCTATGGTGTATTAGCGTTCATTAGCAGAGGGATTGAATTCAAGAGTCATGAAGTGATGTTGCAGCTGTACAGGACTTTGGTTAGGCTACATTTGGAGTACTGTGTGCAGTTCTGGTCGCCTCACTTTAGGAAAGATGTGGAAGCTTTGGA
Organism: Hemiscyllium ocellatum; assembly: GCF_020745735.1. Lineage (NCBI taxonomy): Eukaryota > Metazoa > Chordata > Chondrichthyes > Orectolobiformes > Hemiscylliidae > Hemiscyllium > Hemiscyllium ocellatum. The sequence continues at coordinate 1,207,673 of NC_083450.1, forward strand.
GAGGGTGCAGAGAAGATTTACCAGGATGTTGACTGGAACGGAGAATAGGTCGTACGAGGATAGGTTGAGAGTTCTCGGCCTTTTCTCGTTGGAACGGCGACGGATGAGGGGTGACTTGATAGAGGTTTATAAGATGATCAGAGGAATAGATAGAGTAGACAGTCAGAAACTTTTTCCCCGGGTACAACAGAGTGTTACAAGGGGATATAAATTTAAGGTGAAGGGTGGAAGGTATAGGGGAGATGTCAGGGGTGGGTTCTTTACCCAGAGAGTGGTGGGGGCATGGAATGCGCTGCCCGTGGGAGTGGTAGAGTCAGAATCATTGGCGACCTTTAAGTGGCAATTGGATAGGTACATGGATAGGTGCTTAATCTAGGATAGATGTTCGGCACAACATCGTGGGCCGAAGGGCCTGTTCTGTGCTGTATTGTTCTATGTTCAGGGATGTGCAGGTTAGGGTGGACTGGCCATAGGAAATTGTCCCATAGTGCCCAGGGATGTGCAGGTTAGGGTGAGTTGGCCATAGGAAATTGTCCCATAGTGCTCAGGGATGTGCAGGTTAGAGTGGGTTGGCCACGGGAAATGTGGGGTCGGGGATAGACCTTGGTATGCTTCTCATCAGAGCGTCAGTGTGGACCAGTTGGGCTGAATGGCCTGTTTCCACACTCACGTGTGTGTGTGAGTGTGCCTGTGTGGGTGTGTGTGAGAGAGAGTATGTGTGAGGGTGTGTGTGTGTATGTGAGAGAGTGTGTGTGACAGAGTGTGTGTGTGTCTGTGTGTGAGTATGTGTGAGACAGTGTGTGTGTGTGAGAGTGTGTGTGAGAGAGTGTGTGTGTGTGTCTGTGTGTGTGTCTGTGTGTGAGGGTGTGTGTGTGCGCGTGTGTGTGTGTGTGTGTGTGTGTGTGTGTGTGAGAGAGGGTGCGTGTGAGAGAGTGTGTGTGAGTGGGTGCATGTGTCTGTGTGCGAGGGTGTGTGTGAGGTGTGTGTGTGTGTGTGTGAGAGAGAGAGAGTGTGTGTGTGTGTGTGTGTGAGTGTGAGAAAGCATGCGTGTGGGTGTGTGTGAGAGTATGTGTGTGGGTGTGTGATAGAAAGTGTGTATGTATGGGTTTGTGTGTGAGAGAGAGAGCATGCGTGTGGGTGTGTGTGAGTGTGTGCCTGTGTGGGTGTGTGTGAGAGCATGTGTGTGGGTGTGTGTGAGTGTGTGCCTGTGTGTGAGAGAGAGCATGTGTGTGGGTGTGTGGGTGTGCGTGAGAGAGAGTGTGTTTGTTGGTGTGTGTGTGAGAGGGTGGCAGGGTGAAATGTGAGGAGGATGTTAGGAGATTACAGGGTGACCTGGACAGGTTAGGTGAGTGGGCAGATGCATGGCAGATGCATGGCAGATGCAGTTTAATGTGGATAAATGTATGGTTATCCACTTTGGTGGCAAGAACAGGAAGGCAGATTCCTACCTCAATGGAGTCAGTTAGATAAAGGGGCAGTACAGAGAGATCTGGGTGTTCTTGTACACCAGACAATGAAGGTAAGCATGCAGGTACAGCAGGTAGTGAAGAAAGCTAATAGCATGCTGACCTTCATAACAAGAGGGCTTGAGTATAGAAGCAAAGAGGTTCTTCTGCAGTTGTACAGGGCCCTGGTGAGGCCACACCTGGAGTATTGTGTGCAGCTCAGTTAACCCCTTCACAGGGCATGGGGCCTGGTGTTAACCCCTTCACAGGGCACAGGGCCCAGTGTTAACCCCTTCACAGGGCACAGGGCCCAGTGTTAACCCCTTCACGGGGGGCGGGGCCTGGTGTTAACCCCTTCACGGGGCACGGGGCCCGGTGTTAACCCCTTCACGGGGCACAGGGCCCGGTGTTAACCCCTTCACGGGGCACGGGGCCCAGTGTTAACCCCTTCACGGGGCACAGGGCCCGGTATTAACCCCTTCACAGGGCGCAGGGCCCGGTGTTAACCCCTTCACGGGGCACGGGGCCCAGTGTTAACCCCTTCACGGGGCCCGGTGTTAACCCCTTCACGGGGCCCGGGGCCCGGTGTTAACCCCTTCACGGGGCCGGTGTTAACTCCTTCACGGGGCACAGGGCCCGGTGTTAACCCCTTCACGGGGCCCGGTGTTAACCCCTTCACATGGCACAAGGCCCGGTGTTAACCCCTTCACGGGGCACGGGGCCCGGTGTTAACCCCTTCACGGGGGGGGCGGGGCCCGGTGTTAACCCCTTCACGGGGCACAGGGGGCCCGGTGTTAACCCCTTCACAGGGCACGGGGCCCGGTGTTAACCCCTTCACGGGGGGCGGGGCTCAGTGTTAACCCTTCACAGGGCACAGGGCCCGGTGTTAACCCCTTCACAGGGCACAGGGCCCGGTGTTAACCCCTTCACAGGGCACAGGGCCCGGTGTTAACCCCTTCACAGGGCACAGGGCCCGGTGTTAACCCCTTCACAGGGCACAGGGCCCGGTGTTAACCCCTTCACGGGGCACAGGGCCCGGTGTTAACCCCTTCACGGGGCATGGGGCCCGGTGTTAACCCCTTCATGGGGGCACGGGGCCCGGTGTTAACCCCTTCACGGGGGCACAGGGCCCGGTGTTAACCCCTTCACGGGGGCGGGGCCCGGTGTTAACCCCTTCACGGGGGGCGGGGTTCAGTGTTAACCCCTTCACAGGGCACACAGCTAGCGGTAGCATTGGCACTCAGCCTGCCCAAGGCGCACGGCCCTCATTAACCTATTCATACCAGAGCCAAATCATGTTAACCCCTTCATGGAACACATGGCAACATTCATCCCTTCACAGGACCTGCCTTAACCCCTTCACAAGACACACTGACCTTGTTAACCCCTTCATGGGATATGCAGCTCATGTTAACCCCCTCACATGGCCCAAAGCTGGCATCACACCGTTCGGAGACACAGGAGCACTGTTAGCCCCGTTTACACCCGGTACACAGCCCAGCTACCTCCCCACATCAAGAAAGCTGACCCCCAACCACTACTCGGAGAAAGCTCCCTGCTCCCTCAGTGTTGGTGGTGTTCTACCTTCCTTCCCGGCTTTGGGATTGCGCTCACATTCATTTCCAAGTGTACATTTCAGGAAACACCGAATGGTGGTGGGCTACTCCATTTCCAACAACATTGCTGCCTGATTTGTTCTTCTCCTCACTCTCCCCTCCTAAAGGGGATGTCTGGAGAGGAATCGAGGCAGCCTGATCCAAGCCAGAGAAACCTGAGGCCAGAGGTGGTGCAGAGGAGAGGCGTGTTGGACCTTCTGGGCTATGGAGTCAGGACCAGCACAGACACAGGGGACAAGCCATGTTGTAACACACCCCAGTCAGACAGGACCAAGCGATGAATATTTCAACACAGAGAGAGCAGCTTCTAGGGTTACCAACGCACAGGAACAGACACGTCGCAGGGTAACACCGGTTTCACAAAGCAAAACCTGAGGGTGAAGTGTGTGAGAGAGAGAAACCGAGACAGGAGATGGAAGACATCAGGAGTGAACTCATTCCAGTTTCACACACCAAGGCAGGACCCCCCTGAGCCAATAGACAGAAATGCTCAGCCCTCAGCAGGATTTCCACACATCAGGAGCACACTGACCCCTGGGTACGGCGTTCTGGCGGGTCTCAGGCAGACGAGGCTATGTTGAAGCAGGGTCTGGTCCCACGGGTCAGCTCAGTGACAGCTGAAGGGATTGGGTAACAGACAACGTGCGGCAGTAGCAAAGGCATGCAGCACCCGGCAGCTGATTGGCTCAATGACAGAAAGATCACAGGTCAACAGCTTCGGGACACTGAGCCCTTACTGTGTGGAGGTGACAGGTGCACACAGATATTCCACTGAGCTTCGGGGGCAAGGCACAGGAATGTGTACTCAATCTGCATCGTCAACCCAGGGTACAAACACTTAGTGTGGGGGAGACTCAGGGAGCAGGGGTCAGTGCGGGACAGACACAGGGAGCAGGGGTCAGTGTGGGACAGACACAGGGAGCAGGGGTCAGTGTGGGACAGACACAGGGAGCAGGGATCAGTGTGGGGGAGACACGGGGAGCAGGGGTCAGTGTGGGGGAGACACGGGGAGCAGGGGTCAGTGTGGGAGAGACACAGGGAGCAGGGGTCAGTGTGGGGGAGACACAGGGAGCAGGGGTCAGTGTGGGACAGACACGGGGAGCAGGGGTCAGTGTGGGACAGACACAGGGAGCAGGGGTCAGTGTGGGGGAGACACAGGGAGCAGGGATCAGTGTGGGGGAGACACGGGGAGCAGGGGTCAGTGTGGGGGAGACACGGGGAGCAGGGGTCAGTGTGGGAGAGACACAGGGAGCGGGGTCAGTGTGGGGGAGACACGGGGAGCAGGGGTCAGTGTGGGGGAGACACGGGGAGCAGGGGTCAGTGTGGGGGAGACACGGGGAGCAGGGGTCAGTGTGGGGGAGACACGGGGAGCAGGGGTCAGTGTGGGGGAGACACGGGGAGCAGGGGTCAGTGTGGGACAGACACGGGGAGCAGGGGTCAGTGTGGGAGAGACACAGGGAGCAGGGGTCAGTGTGGGAGAGACACAGGGAGCAGGGGTCAGTGTGGGAGAGACTCAGGGAGCAGGGGTCAGTGTGGGACAGACACAGGGAGCAGGGGTCAGTGTGGGACAGACACAGGGAGCAGGGGTCAGTGTGGGACAGACACGGGGAGCAGGGGTCAGTGTGGGACAGACACGGGGAGCAGGGGTCAGTGTGGGACAGACACAGGGAGCAGGGGTCAGTGTGGGAGAGACTCAGGGAGCAGGGGTCAGTGTGGGACAGACACAGGGAGCGGGGGTCAGTGTGGGACAGACACAGGGAGCAGGGGTCAGTGTGGGACAGACACAGGGAGCAGGGGTCAGTGTGGGGGAGACTCAGGGAGCAGGGGTCAGTGTGGGACAGACACAGGGAGCAGGGGTCAGTGTGGGACAGACACAGGGAGCAGGGGTCAGTGTGGGACAGACACAGGGAGCAGGGGTCAGTGTGGGACAGACACAGGGAGCAGGGGTCAGTGTGGGACAGACACAGGGAGCAGGGGTCAGTGTGGGACAGACACAGGGAGCAGGGGTCAGTGTGGGACAGACACAGGGAGCGGGGGTCAGTGTGGGACAGACACAGGGAGCAGGGATCAGTGTGGGACAGACACAGGGAGCAGGGGTCAGTGTGGGACAGACACAGGGAGCGGGGGTCAGTGTGGGACAGACACAGGGAGCAGGGGTCAGTGTGGGACAGACACAGGGAGCAGGGGTCAGTGTGGGGGAGACTCAGGGAGCAGGGGTCAGTGTGGGACAGACACAGGGAGCAGGGGTCAGTGTGGGGGAGACACAGGGAGCAGGGGTCAGTGTGGGGGAGACACGGGGAGCAGGGGTCAGTGTGGGGGAGACACAGGGAGCAGGGGTCAGTGTGGGACAGACTCAGGGAGCAGGGGTCAGTGTGGGACAGACACAGGGAGCAGGGGTCAGTGTGGGACAGACTCAGGGAGCAGGGGTCAGTGTGGGACAGACACAGGGAGCAGGGGTCAGTGTGGGCGAGACTCAGGGAGCAGGGGTCAGTGTGGGGGAGACACAGGGAGCAGGGGTCAATGTGGGGGAGACACAGGGAGCAGGGGTCAGTGTGGGGGAGACACAGGGAGCAGGGGTCAGTGTGGGGGAGACTCAGGGAGCAGGGGTCAGTGTGGGGGAGACACGGGGAGCAGGGGTCAGTGTGGGACAGACACAGGGAGCAGGGGTCAATGTGGGACAGACACAGGGAGTAGGGGTCAGTGTGGGACAGACACAGGGAGCAGGGGTCAGTGTGGGACAGACACAGGGAGCAGGGGTCAGTGTGGGACAGACACAGGGAGCAGGGGTCAGTGTGGGGGAGACTCAGGGAGCAGGGGTCAGTGTGGGGGAGACACGGGGAGCAGGGGTCAGTGTGGGACAGACACAGGGAGCAGGGGTCAGTGTGGGACAGACACAGGGAGCAGGGGTCAGTGTGGGACAGACACAGGGAGCAGGGGTCAATGTGGGGGAGACTCAGGGAGCAGGGGTCAGTGTGGGAGAGACACAGGGAGCAGGGGTCAGTGTGGGGGAGACACAGGGAGCAGGGGTCAGTGTGGGACAGACACAGGGAGCAGGGGTCAGTGTGGGACAGACACAGGGAGCAGGGGTCAATGTGGGGGAGACTCAGGGAGCAGGGGTCAGTGTGGGAGAGACACAGGGAGCAGGGGTCAGTGTGGGAGAGACACAGGGAGCAGGGGTCAGTGTGGGACAGACACAGGGAGCAGGGGTCAGTGTGGGACAGACACAGGGAGCAGGGGTCAGTGTGGGAGAGACACGGGGAGCAGGGGTCAGTGTGGGGGAGACACAGGGAGCAGGGGTCAGTGTGGGGGAGACACAGGGAGCAGGGGTCAATGTGGGGGAGACACAGGGAGCAGGGGTCAGTGTGGGAGAGACACGGGGAGCAGGGGTCAGTGTGGGACAGACACAGGGAGCAGGGGTCAGTGTGGGACAGACACAGGGAGCAGGGGTCAGTGTGGGACAGACACAGGGAGCAGGGGTCAGTGTGGGGGAGACACGGGGAGCAGGGGTCAGTGTGGGACAGACACAGGGAGCAGGGGTCAATGTGGGACAGACACAGGGAGCAGGGGTCAGTGTGGGGGAGACTCAGGGAGCAGGGGTCAGTGTGGGAGAGACACAGGGAGCAGGGGTCAGTGTGGGAGAGACACGGGGAGCAGGGGTCAGTGTGGGACAGACACTGCGAGTAGGGGTCAGTGTGGGGGAGACACGGGGAGCAGGGGTCAGTGTGGGACAGACACAGGGAGCAGGGGTCAGTGTGGGGGAGACACGGGGAGCAGGGGTCAGTGTGGGACAGACACAGGGAGCAGGGGTCAGTGTGGGACAGACACAGGGAGCAGGGGTCAGTGTGGGAGAGACACAGGGAGCAGGGGTCAGTGTGGGAGAGACACAGGGAGCAGGGGTCAGTGTGGGGGAGACACAGGGAGCAGGGGTCAGTGTGGGGGAGACACAGGGAGCAGGGGTCAGTGTGGGGGAGACACAGGGAGCAGGGGTCAGTGTGGGACAGACACAGGGAGCAGGGGTCAGTGTGGGACAGACACAGGGAGCAGGGGTCAGTGTGGGACAGACACAGGGAGCAGGGGTCAGTGTGGGACAGACACAGGGAGCAGGGGTCAGTGTGGGACAGACACAGGGAGCAGGGGTCAGTGTGGGACAGACACAGGGAGCAGGGGTCAGTGTGGGACAGACACAGGGAGCAGGGGTCAGTGTGGGACAGACACAGGGAGCAGGGGTCAATGTGGGGGAGACTCAGGGAGCAGGGGTCAGTGTGGGACAGACACTGCGAGTAGGGGTCAGTGTGGGACAGACACTGCGAGTAGGGGTCAGTGTGGGACAGACACAGGGAGCAGGGGTCAGTGTGGGGGAGACACGGGGAGCAGGGGTCAGTGTGGGGGAGACACAGGGAGCAGGGGTCAGTGTGGGACAGACACAGGGAGCAGGGGTCAGTGTGGGGGAGACACAGGGAGCAGGGGTCAGTGTGGGGGAGACACAGGGAGCAGGGGTCAGTGTGGGGGAGACACGGGGAGCAGGGGTCAGTGTGGGGGAGACACAGGGAGCAGGGGTCAGTGTGGGACAGACACAGGGAGCAGGGGTCAATGTGGGGGAGACTCAGGGAGCAGGGGTCAGTGTGGGGGAGACACAGGGAGCAGGGGTCAGTGTGGGGGAGACACAGGGAGCAGGGGTCAGTGTGGGACAGACACAGGGAGCAGGGGTCAGTGTGGGACAGACACAGGGAGCAGGGGTCAGTGTGGGACAGACACAGGGAGCGGGGGTCAGTGTGGGGGAGACACAGGGAGCAGGGGTCAGTGTGGGACAGACACAGGGAGCAGGGATCAGTGTGGGACAGACACAGGGAGCGGGGGTCAGTGTGGGACAGACACAGGGAGCGGGGGTCAGTGTGGGACAGACACAGGGAGCAGGGGTCAGTGTGGGACAGACACAGGGAGCAGGGGTCAGTGTGGGACAGACACAGGGAGCAGGGGTCAGTGTGGGACAGACACAGGGAGCGGGGGTCAGTGTGGGACAGACACAGGGAGCGGGGGTCAGTGTGGGACAGACACAGGGAGCAGGGGTCAGTGTGGGACAGACACAGGGAGCAGGGGTCAGTGTGGGACAGACACAGGGAGCAGGGGTCAGTGTGGGACAGACACAGGGAGCGGGGGTCAGTGTGGGACAGACACAGGGAGCGGGGGTCAGTGTGGGACAGACACAGGGAGCAGGGGTCAGTGTGGGACAGACACAGGGAGCAGGGGTCAGTGTGGGACAGACACAGGGAGCAGGGGTCAGTGTGGGGGAGACTCAGGGAGCAGGGGTCAGTGTGGGGGAGACACAGGGAGCGGGGGTCAGTGTGGGACAGACACAGGGAGCAGGGGTCAGTGTGGGGGAGACACAGGGAGCGGGGGTCAGTGTGGGGGAGACTCAGGGAGCAGGGGTCAGTGTGGGGGAGACACAGGGAGCAGGGGTCAGTGTGGGACAGACACAGGGAGCAGGGGTCAGTGTGGGACAGACACAGGGAGCAGGGGTCAGTGTGGGACAGACACAGGGAGCAGGGGTCAGTGTGGGGGAGACACAGGGAGCAGGGGTCAGTGTGGGACAGACACAGGGAGCAGGGGTCAGTGTGGGACAGACACAGGGAGCAGGGGTCAGTGTGGGGGAGACACAGGGAGCAGGGGTCAGTGTGGGGGAGACACAGGGAGCAGGGGTCAGTGTGGGACAGACACAGGGAGCAGGGGTCAGTGTGGGACAGACACAGGGAGCAGGGGTCAGTGTGGGGGAGACACAGGGAGCAGGGGTCAGTGTGGGGGAGACACGGGGAGCAGGGGTCAGTGTGGGGGAGACACAGGGAGCGGGGGTCAGTGTGGGACAGACACAGGGAGCAGGGGTCAGTGTGGGACAGACACAGGGAGCAGGGGTCAGTGTGGGAGAGACACAGGGAGCAGGGGTCAGTGTGGGAGAGACACAGGGAGCAGGGGTCAGTGTGGGACAGACACAGGGAGCAGGGGTCAGTGTGGGACAGACACAGGGAGCGGGGGTCAGTGTGGGACAGACACAGGGAGCAGGGGTCAGTGTGGGACAGACACAGGGAGCGGAGGTCAGTGTGGGACAGACACAGGGAGCAGGGGTCAGTGTGGGACAGACACAGGGAGCAGGGGTCAGTGTGGGGGAGACACAGGGAGCAGGGGTCAGTGTGGGACAGACACAGGGAGCAGGGGTCAGTGTGGGACAGACACAGGGAGCAGGGGTCAGTGTGGGACAGACACAGGGAGCAGGGGTCAGTGTGGGGGAGACACAGGGAGCAGGGGTCAGTGTGGGACAGACACAGGGAGCAGGGATCAGTGTGGGACAGACACAGGGAGCGGGGGTCAGTGTGGGACAGACACAGGGAGCAGGGGTCAGTGTGGGACAGACACAGGGAGCAGGGGTCAGTGTGGGACAGACACTGCGAGTAGGGGTCAGTGTGGGACAGACACAGGGAGCAGGGGTCAGTGTGGGGGAGACACAGGGAGCAGGGGTCAGTGTGGGGGAGACACAGGGAGCAGGGGTCAGTGTGGGGGAGACTCAGGGAGCAGGGGTCAGTGTGGGGGAGACACAGGGAGCAGGGGTCAGTGTGGGGGAGACACAGGGAGCGGGGGTCAGTGTGGGACAGACACAGGGAGCAGGGGTCAGTGTGGGACAGACACAGGGAGCAGGGGTCAGTGTGGGGGAGACACAGGGAGCAGGGGTCAGTGTGGGGGAGACACAGGGAGCAGGGGTCAGTGTGGGACAGACACAGGGAGCAGGGGTCAGTGTGGGACAGACACAGGGAGCAGGGGTCAGTGTGGGGGAGACACAGGGAGCAGGGGTCAGTGTGGGACAGACACAGGGAGCAGGGGTCAGTGTGGGACAGACACAGGGAGCAGGGGTAAGTGTGGGACAGACACAGGGAGCAGGGGTCAGTGTGGGACAGACACAGGGAGCAGGGGTCAGTGTGGGAGAGACACAGGGAGCAGGGGTCAGTGTGGGACAGACACAGGGAGCAGGGGTCAGTGTGGGGGAGACACAGGGAGCAGGGGTCAGTGTGGGACAGACACAGGGAGCAGGGGTCAGTGTGGGACAGACACAGGGAGCAGGGGTCAGTGTGGGAGAGACACAGGGAGCAGGGGTCAGTGTGGGACAGACACAGGGAGCAGGGATCAGTGTGGGACAGACACAGGGAGCGGGGGTCAGTGTGGGACAGACACAGGGAGCAGGGGTCAGTGTGGGACAGACACAGGGAGCGGGGGTCAGTGTGTGAGAGACACAGGGAGCAGGGGTCAGTGTGGGGGAGACACAGGGAGCAGGGGTCAGTGTGGGACAGACACAGGGAGCAGGGGTCAGTGTGGGACAGACACAGGGAGCAGGGGTCAGTGTGGGACAGACACAGGGAGCAGGGGTCAGTGTGGGACAGACACAGGGAGCAGGGGTCAGTGTGGGACAGACTCAGGGAGCAGGGGTCAGTGTGGGACAGACACAGGGAGCAGGGGTCAGTATGGGACAGACACAGGGAGCAGGGGTCAGTGTGGGAGAGACACAGGGAGCAGGGGTCAGTGTGGGACAGACACAGGGAGCAGGGGTCAGTGTGGGACAGACACAGGGAGCAGGGGTCAGTGTGGGACAGACACAGGGAGCAGGGGTCAGTGTGGGACAGACACAGGGAGCAGGGGTCAGTGTGGGACAGACACAGGGAGCAGGGGTCAGTGTGGGACAGACACAGGGAGCAGGGATCAGTGTGGGACAGACACAGGGAGCGGGGGTCAGTGTGGGACAGACACAGGGAGCAGGGGTCAGTGTGGGACAGACACAGGGAGCGGGGGTCAGTGTGTGAGAGACACAGGGAGCAGGGGTCAGTGTGGGGGAGACACAGGGAGCAGGGGTCAGTGTGGGACAGACACAGGGAGCAGGGGTCAGTGTGGGACAGACACAGGGAGCAGGGGTCAGTGTGGGACAGACACAGGGAGCAGGGGTCAGTGTGGGACAGACACAGGGAGCAGGGGTCAGTGTGGGACAGACTCAGGGAGCAGGGGTCAGTGTGGGACAGACACAGGGAGCAGGGGTCAGTGTGGGACAGACACAGGGAGCAGGGGTCAGTGTGGGACAGACACAGGGAGCAGGGGTCAGTGTGGGAGAGACACAGGGAGCAGGGGTCAGTGTGGGACAGACACAGGGAGCAGGGGTCAGTGTGGGACAGACACAGGGAGCAGGGGTCAGTGTGGGGGAGACACAGGGAGCAGGGGTCAGTGTGGGACAGACACAGGGAGCAGGGGTCAGTGTGGGACAGACACAGGGAGCAGGGGTCAGTGTGGGACAGACACAGGGAGCAGGGGTCAGTGTGGGACAGACACAGGGAGCAGGGGTCAGTGTGGGACAGACACAGGGAGCAGGGGTCAGTGTGGGGGAGACACAGGGAGCAGGGGTCAGTGTGGGACAGACACAGGGAGCAGGGGTCAGTGTGGGACAGACACAGGGAGCAGGGGTCAGTGTGGGGGAGACACAGGGAGCAGGGGTCAGTGTGGGACAGACACAGGGAGCAGGGGTCAGTGTGGGACAGACACAGGGAGCAGGGGTCAGTGTGGGGGAGACACAGGGAGCAGGGGTCAGTGTGGGGGAGACACGGGGAGCAGGGGTCAGTGTGGGGGAGACACAGGGAGCGGGGGTCAGTGTGGGACAGACACAGGGAGCAGGGGTCAGTGTGGGACAGACACAGGGAGCAGGGGTCAGTGTGGGAGAGACACAGGGAGCAGGGGTCAGTGTGGGAGAGACACAGGGAGCAGGGGTCAGTGTGGGACAGACACAGGGAGCAGGGGTCAGTGTGGGACAGACACAGGGAGCGGGGGTCAGTGTGGGACAGACACAGGGAGCAGGGGTCAGTGTGGGACAGACACAGGGAGCAGGGGTCAGTGTGGGAGAGACACAGGGAGCAGGGGTCAGTGTGGGAGAGACACAGGGAGCAGGGGTCAGTGTGGGACAGACACAGGGAGCAGGGGTCAGTGTGGGACAGACACAGGGAGCGGGGGTCAGTGTGGGACAGACACAGGGAGCAGGGGTCAGTGTGGGACAGACACAGGGAGCGGAGGTCAGTGTGGGACAGACACAGGGAGCAGGGGTCAGTGTGGGACAGACACAGGGAGCAGGGGTCAGTGTGGGGGAGACACAGGGAGCAGGGGTCAGTGTGGGGGAGACACAGGGAGCAGGGGTCAGTGTGGGACAGACACAGGGAGCGGGGGTCAGTGTGGGACAGACACAGGGAGCAGGGGTCAGTGTGGGACAGACACAGGGAGCAGGGGTCAGTGTGGGGGAGACACAGGGAGCAGGGGTCAGTGTGGGGGAGACACAGGGAGCAGGGATCAGTGTGGGACAGACACAGGGAGCAGGGGTCAGTGTGGGAGAGACTCAGGGAGCAGGGGTCAGTGTGGGGGAGACACAGGGAGCAGGGATCAGTGTGGGGGAGACACAGGGAGCAGGGATCAGTGTGGGAGAGACACAGGGAGCAGGGGTCAGTGTGGGGGAGACACAGGGAGCAGGGGTCAGTGCGGGACAGACACAGGGAGCGGGGGTCAGCGCGTGAATGTCACAATAAAGAGCCTGTACCCTAAGTGACAGAGGGAATCCAAAATCCCATGCAAGGTATGCAGGGATAAACGATTGACCAGGATATCCAGTGATAGCAAAACGATGAAAATTATTGTGAAATCTTCCCAAAACAGCTCTAACCCTCTCCTGCCATACCTGGGTTTTTGGTGAACTGACGGTAATTTGTACACATCTATCAGAATGACCTGTAACTTTTCCCGTTGACAGCATTTTTAAATAATTGTACAAACACAAAGGGTCCTTTTTTTTCCTGATCGGCTGGAAATACCAACGACCTGCAGAAGCTGCAAATATGGGACCAAACTCCGGAGAATCTCAGCAGGTCTGGCTGGATCCTTCGAGGGAGAGGAATCCTAACCCCTTCTTCACAACAACGGACCTGACCTGAAACATCAACTCTGCTTTCACCGCCAAGCTGCAGACAGACTCGCTGAGCTTCACCAACTATTCTGTTTTTGGCTGCTTTTCACAATTTCATCTCCCATTCCTCCCTCTCTCACTGGGGTACAGGGTCCCCCTCCCCGTCCTGAAGGGGCTGACCCTCCCTCTCTCACTGGGATACGGGGTCCCCCTCCCTGTCCTGAAGGGGCTGACCCTCCCTCTCTCACTGGGGTACAGGGTCCCCCTCCCCGTCCTGAAGGGGCTGACCCTCCCTCTCTCACTGGGATACGGGGTCCCCCTCCCTGTCCTGAAGGGGCTGACCCTCCCTCTCTCACTGGGATACGGGGTCTCCCTCCCCGTCCTGAAGGGACTGACCCACCCTCTCTCACTGGGATACGGGGTCTCCCTCCCTGTCCTGAAGGGGCTGAACCTCCCTCTCTCACTGGGATACGGGGTCTCCCTCCCCGTCCTGAAGGGGCTGACCCTCCCTCTCTCACTGGGATACGGGGTCTCCCTCCCCGTCCTGAAGGGGCTGACCCTCCCTCTCTCACTGGGATACGGGGTCTCCCTCCCCGTCCTGAAGGGGCTGACCCTCCCTCTCTCACTGGGATACGGGGTCTCCCTCCCCGTCCTGAAGGGGCTGACCCTCCCTCTCTCACTGGGATACGGGGTCTCCCTCCCCGTCCTGAAGGGGCTGACCCTCCCTCTCTCACTGGGATACGGGGTCTCCCTCCCCGTCCTGAAGGGGCTGACCCTCCCTCTCTCACTGGGGTACAGGGTCTCCTTGCCTGTCCTGAAGGGGCTGACCCTCTCTCACTGAGGTACGGGGTCTCCCTCCCCGTCCTGAAGGGGTTGACCCTCCCTCTCTCACTGGGGTACAGGGTCTCCCTCCCCATCCTGAAGGGGCTGACCCTCCCTCTCTCACTGGGGTACAGGGTCTCCCTCCCCGTCCTGAAGGGGCTGACCCTCTCTCACTGGGGTACGGGGTCTCCCTCCCCGTCTTGAAGGGGCTGACCCTCCCTCTCTCACTGGGATACGGGGTCTCCCTCCCCGTCCTGAAGGGACTGACCCTCTCTCACTGGGATACGGGGTCCCCCTCTCCCTCCTGAAGGGGCTGACCCTCCCTCCCTGTCCAGTCGGTGTGGAGAGCGATGAGCGATGTGCAGGCCTGTTCCCAGTGTGGTGTTGACCCCCACCCCTCCCCACCCCCAGGAGCCTGTCCTTACCGGTCTCGGAGTGTACTCGGCCCGAGGTACGGGTACTGACTGTCCCTCAGCTTTCCTTTGATCAGCTGGTCCAGGCTGTCCTGCAGCAGGGGCTGGTGCTGGGTGTAGACATTTTCAATCCCCTGGACACAGAAGGCGGTGTGTTACTGTCCTCCCCTTGGGTCACTCTGACAGCATCTCCCCAGGGGTCAGTCACACCGAGAGGGAGGGGTCCCTGTCACTCCAAGGGTCAGGGGTCAGTCACACCGAGGGTCAGGGGTCAGTCACACCGAAGGGGGGGTCAGTCACTCCGGGGGTCAGGGGTCAGTCACACCAAAGGGGAGGGGTCTGTCACACCGAGGGTCAGGGGTCTGTCACACCGAGGGGGAGCAGTCAGTCACACAGAGGGTATGGGGTCTGTCACACCGAGGGGTAAGGGGTCTGTCACACCGAGGGTCAGGGGTCTGTCACACCGAGGGGGAGCAGTCAGTCACACAGAGGGTATGGGGTCTGTCACACCGAGGGGTAAGGGGTCTGTCACACCGAGGGTCAGGGGTCTGTCACACCGAGGGGGAGCAGTCAGTCACACAGAGGGTCAGGGGTCTGTCACACCGAGGGTCAGGGGTCTGTCACACCGAGGGGTAAGGGGTCAGTCACACCGAGGGTCAGGGGTCAGTCATACCGAGGGGTAAGGGGTCAGTCACACCGAGGGGTAAGGGGTCAGTCACACCGAGGGTCAGGGGTCAGTCACACCGAGGGGGGGGTCAGTCACTCCGGGGGTCAGGGGTCAGTCACACCAAAGGGGAGGGGTCTGTCACACCGAGGGTCAGGGGTCTGTCACACCGAGGGTCAGGGGTCTGTCACACCGAGGGGGAGCGGTCAGTCACACAGAGGGTCAGGGGTCTGTCACACCGAGGGTCAGGGGTCTGTCACACCGAGGGGTAAGGGGTCTGTCACACCGAGGGGTAAGGGGTCAGTCACACCGAGGGGGAGGGGTCAGTCACACCGAGGGGTAAGGTGTCAGTCACACCGAGGGTCAGGGGTCAGTCACACCGAGGGGGGGGGGTCAGTCACTCCGGGGGTCAGGGGTCAGTCACACCAAAGGGGAGGGGTCTGTCACACCGAGGGTCAGGGGTCTGTCACACCGAGGGGAAGCGGTCAGTCACACCGAGGGTCAGGGGTCTGTCACACCGAGGGTCAGGGGTCTGTCACACCGAGGGGTAAGGGGTCTGTCACACCGAGGGGTAAGGGGTCTGTCACACCGAGGGGGAGCGGTCAGTCACACAGAGGGTCAGGGATCTGTCACACCGAGGGTCAGGGGTCTGTCACACCGAGGGGTAAGGGGTCAGTCACACCGAGGGTCAGGGGTCTGTCACACCGAGGGGTAAGGGGTCAGTCACACCGAGGGGTAAGGGGTCAGTCACACCGAGGGTCAGGGGTCAGTCACACCGAGGGGGGGGGGTCAGTCACTCCGGGGGTCAGGGGTCAGTCACACCAAAGGGGAGGGGTCTGTCACACCGAGGGTCAGGGGTCTGTCACACCGAGGGGGAGCGGTCAGTCACACAGAGGGTCAGGGGTCTGTAACACCGAGGGGTAAGGGGTCTGTCACACCGAGGGGGAGGGGTCAGTCACACCGAGGGTCAGGGGTCAGTAACATCGAGGGGTAAGGGGTCAGTCACACCGAGGGTCAGGGGTCAGTCACACCGAGGGTCAGGGGTCAGTCACACCGAGGGGTAAGGGGTCAGTCACACCGAGGGGTAAGGGGTCAGTCACACCGAGGGTCAGGGGTCACTCACACTGAGGGGTAAGGGGTCAGTCACACCGAGGGTCAGGGGTCAGTCACACCGAGGGTCAGGGTCAGTCACACCGAGGGTCAGGGGTCAGTCACACCGAGGGTCAGGGGTCAGTCACACCGAGGGTATCACTCTTGTACCTTCAATCCTTTGAAGAACTGCTTGGTGATGGCGACAGCATCCTTCGTGGTGACCAGGTCACTTCCCCGGATTCGTTTCCCGGCGTATTCCACAACCACCGACACTAACTGGGACAGAGAGAGAGAGGGGGGGGGGGGAAACTGACTGTTCAACACTGACACACCGAACCCCACCTCTGCTATCCCATACACCTCAACATTACATTACTTACCGTGTGGAAACAGGCCCTTCGGCCCAACACGTCCACACCGACCCTCCGAACCGCAACACACCCATTCCCCCAACATTTACCCCTTACCTAGCACTACAGGCAATTCAGCATGGCCAATTCACCTGTCCCCCACCAGTACTGTACCCCAGTGTTATACAGGGACAGACCTGTCCCCACCAGTACTGTACCCCAGTGTTATACAGGGACAGACCTGTCCCCACCAGTACTGTATCCCAGTGTTATACAGGGACAGACCTGTCCCCACCAGTACTGTATCCCAGTGTTATACAGTGACAGACCTGTCCCCACCAGTACTGTACCCCAGTGTTATACAGGGACAGACCTGTCCACACCAGTACTGTATCCCAGTGTTATACAGTGACAGACCTGTCCCCACCAGGACTGTATCCCAGCGTTATACAGGGACAGGCCTGTCCCCACCAGTACTGTATCCCAGTGTTATACAGTGACAGACCTGTCCCCACCAGTACTGTACCCCAGTGTTATACAGTGACAGACCTGTCCCCACCAGTACTGTACCCCAGTGTTATACAGTGACAGACCTGTCCCCACCAGTACTGTACCCCAGTGTTATACAGGGACAGACCTGTCCCCACCAGTACTGTACCCCAGTATTATACAGTGACAGACCTGTCCCCACCAGTACTGTACCCCAGTGTTATACAGTGACAGACCTGTCCCCACCAGTACTGTACCCCAGTGTTATACAGGGACAGACCTGTCCCCACCAGTACTGTACCCCAGTGATATACAGGGACAGACCTGTCCCCACCAGTACTGTACCCCAGTGATATACAGTGACAGACCTGTCCCCACCAGTACTGTACCCCAGTGTTATACAGGGACAGACCTGTCCCCACCAGTACTGTACCCCAGTGTTATACAGGGACAGACCTGTCCCCACCAGTACTGGAATGGCCTGGCCTTGCTCAAGGTTTTATGATTGAGCAGCGAACTGGAAGAGGCAGTCAGCAGATTCTCGTCCTGTGTGAAAATGGTGGGGACGATTGTACATGGATTAACGATTAAAGTGAACAATCCCACCGAGAGAATAATGCAGGATTGCCACTGTGACCGTGCACCAGGCCAACACTCACCTGCTTGTACTTGTCTGGTACACCCTTCCGGGTCAGAGCCTCCATCAGTGAGGCCAGGTTACTGTTGCTGTGATGTTCGTAACGCAGAGCATAGAGCATCACCAGCCTCACTGCATCCAAGTCTGACACTTTGGGATTCTGCAGCAGCTTCCTCACATTCTGTAAACCATCGAGAGAGAGAGAAGGTTACTTCAGCAATCATCCCAATCCCACCTCCAAACACAAACACCAGGGCTGGATCCAAATCTGACTCACCCGAATGACAGAGGTGTTACCATGCAGAACGAGGCCTTTCGGGCCATCACGACTGTACTGGCACTCTGGACATTCTGACTTTGTGCCATCCCCTGCCTATTATTCAGAAAGAATGTCTGCCTCAACTGACCCTTGCCCCACCACACTCCCCAGCATTGCATTTCAGACCCTAGCTACATGCTGCGTGGGAAAATGGTTTTCCCCTTCCTTAACGGAGCCTCCTGTGGGTGGCACAGTGGTTAGCACTGCTGCCTCACAGCACCTGAGACCCGGGTTCAGTTCCCGACTCAGGCGGCCCACTGTGTGGAGTTTGCACGTTCTCCCCGTGTCTGCGTGGGTTTCCTCCGGGTGCTCCGGTTTCCTCCCACAGTCCAAAAACGTGCGGGTCAGGTGAATGGGCCATGCTAAATTGCCCGTAGTGTTAGGTAAGGGGTAAATGTAGGGGTATGGGTGGGTTGCGCTTCGACGGGTCGGTGTGGACTTGTTGGACCGAAGGGCCTGTTTCCACACTGTAAGTAATCTAATCTAATCTAATCGTTAACCTACAGCAGATAGTGTCTGTGGCTGTCACTACCTCAATGGTAGGCACAACATATATAATACTAGAGGGCATGAATTTAAAGTGAGAGGGGGGAAAGTTCAAAGGAGATGTGAGGGACAGGTTTTGTTTTTACACAGGGTTAGTGCTGCAGATCGATATGACAGGCCTTTTCGATAAACACATCAATAAGTGAGGAATCGGGGAGATATGGACAACGGGCAGGCAGGAGGGATTCGTTTCACCTGCCTTCATGATCAGTGCAGCATTGGGGCAGAAAGGCCAGTTCCTGCGCTGTTCTCTTCTATGGTTTAACATGAAGACCCCTTCCTCCACCACCCAGCCCAACTCCTGCACCTCTTCACGTGACAGAATCTCCACTTCAGTTTGTGATTAATAATCCACCAATTTTTCCCAAACTGCGAGAAATACACTCCCCATCAATAAGAGGTGGCTGAAATGGTGGGCTGCTGGCTTGAAGAAAGAGCATGTAGCAGGTGGGACTAGACTGGGTTGGGATAGCTGGTCAGCATGGACGGGTTGGACCGAAGGGTCTGTTTCCGTGCTGGACATCTCTCTGACTCGAAGTGTGGCGGGTGTTGACGTGGCGACTGGTTTCCCAGAGCTACCAACATGCTGTTGTGCAGTGAGTAGTGAGAGACAATGTGAGTGAAAGTTTAGCTTCCAGATGGGGAAGTGAGGAGCAAGGAAACTGCATGTGGCCTTTGGAGAGACAGAATGTCAGAGAGGAGACAAATATCAAGCAGCAGCAGTGAGGGGCCAGCTGCGAGTCTGTTGGCGACAGTCTCTGCACTCAAATTGTTCGTCATGGGTCAGAGGTCATAGACTGAGGCTCTGCGACTCTGCGGGTCACAGCAAAACAGAGCCCACTCTGTCTTTCTCATTGCCTCACACTCTCAACTCTTGGTATCCTTCTGCAAATATACAAAGGGGGCCTTCTCACCAACATAATTAAGGAATTAAAATGCAGAAGAATGTTTAAAAGTTGTGGTCAGAGGGGTTTTGAGCAAAATGGTAAAAATTCAAGAGCAGAGTAACAGCCTCGTCTCTGAAGACAATGGCTTAACGGCCAACAGCGAACTCTTCCTGGGTCTGGATTTTCAGCTTCAACAGTAAAGGGTTAATTGGCCTTATTTCTCATCAAATCTTAAAGAACCAAATGATAGGGAACGTTTACATGATCTCATTGTCGCAATCTCCAAATAACCAGCAAGAGTCCATCCTATCACTCTTGTAAAACCTCCTCTCACCTCTCAAACAGCTCAAACCGCTCAAACAGCTCAAACAACTCAAACAGCTCAAACCGCTCAAACAACTCAAACAGCTCAAACCGCTCAAACCGCTCAAACAACTCAAACAGCTCAAACAGCTCAAACAGCTCAAACGCCAATGAATTGGAATTACCTAGAATACCTCGCTCTGCTACACTGGGTCAGGTGAACTGCAAGTGGCGCCACAGAAATGAAGGAAGGGGGCACAACGATTGTGTATACGGTGATGGTGACTGAAGCATGTGGAACCGGTTTGAGGGAGAGACTGGTCAGCAGGTCATCTGGTGTGAGGGACCAGGGAATCCCGGAGGGAAAATCAAATCACAGCGTGGCCGGGCCAGCGGCACCACCGTGTTTACTCTGGGAATATTTTTATGTCAAAGATAGCAACTGATGGATAACCAAAATTACAGCACATTCAGGGCACAGGGAGCAGAGAATCACTGAATCCCTACAGTGTGGAAGCAGGCCGTTCGGTGAATCGAGTCCACACTGACCCTCCGAAGAGCATCCCACCCAGACCCAACCCCCCCAACCCTGTAATTCCCATGGCTAGTCCCCCCAGCCTGGCCACTCTGGGCTGATCTACCTAACCTGCATATCTTTGGACTGTGGGAGGAAACCAGAGCACCCGGAGGGGACCCACACAGACACAGGGAGAACGTGCAAACTCCAAATCGTTGCCCGAGGTCCCTGACAGAGTGAGGCAGCAGTGCTAACCACTGAGTCATCGCACTACCTGAGCATACACTCAGCACCGACTGAAAAACAACTGAAAGCTGCAAGGATCACTGCTTGGGAACATGCTGTACACTCTCAATATCAATACTCTGGAAGCAAGAACTTCAGTTACTGGATCCAAAACACTAACTTGGCCTTCTCTTCACAGATGCTGCCAGACCTGCTGAGTTTTTCCAGCAATGTCTGTTTACATTTCTGATTTCGTTTTCTGAAGTTGGACTATGGTTTTGATAAGTGTGAGGCTACCCACTTTAGTAAGAGGAATGGTGGTGTAGGCTATTTCTAAAACAGTCAGATTGGATGTAAAACACTGTTATCTCACTTTTTAGGTTAGAATCAATCTAAACATCAGAGTCATAGACAGAGAACACAGGGGGCCAACACCTTCAACATATTGTCTAACTATCACCATTGTTAACAGCTAACCCGAGAATGCAACTTTTTAAAAAAGGTTTTGTGATTTACACATGAAAGAAGTGAAACTATCACTGTATTCTAACAGATGGAAGGCTTAACAGACAATCAATTTTTCAATGTATAACTTCAGTTCCATCACACAGCAAATGTTTGCTATAAATTCTGTGTTACGATCGAGCCCTCCACTATCACCTGATGACGGAGCGTCGCTCCGAAAGCTAGTGTGCTTCCAATTAAACCTGCTGGACTATAACCTGATGTTGTGTGATTTTTAACTGTGTACACCCCAGTCCAACACCGACATCTCCAAATAGTGAGATTGGAACAATTGATGTCCCAAGGAATCTGGGTGACCAGGTTCCTGAGTCACTGAAAACGATGATGCAGGTGCAGCAAGTCACCAGGAGGTCGGCCTTTATTGTGAGAGACTTTGAGTACAGGAATAAAAACATCTTGCTGCTGCTGTACTGAGTGGTGGTGGTCTCCTCATCAGAAGGAGACACTGACAATGGAGTAAATGTCACGAAGAGGTTATCAGATGGATGCTGAGGCAGGTGGGATTGCTCTCAGAGGTGAAACCAAGAAGACTGGGCCTTTATAAGTCTACGGACCGAGTGCGGGAAAATGGGATTAGAACAGTTAAGCGGTTGCTTTTGACTGGCACAGACTCAATGGGCGAAAGGGCCTTTATTCTGTGCTAGAAACCTCCGAAGCTAAACTACCCTCTGCAATTATCTTGAACTTAACGGCTTGTAAGATCATCAGATATGAGATTTGTAGAAATGCTGCCCTTTCCACCAACAACTGCTCCCCACCGAAAGAACGAAGAGAAAAATCCAATCAATCCCTTTATCCGGAGATGCCCACTGCCCACTCGGGTAAAAATTCCAATCGGATTTTCAGGCTGACCAAGAGCATGAAACCTGGTGTAGGCAACAGCCTCGTGGTATTATCGCGAGAGTGTTAGTCCCAGAAACTCAGCAAATGCTCTGGGGATGCAGGTTCAAACCCCACCTCAGCAGACGGTAGAATTGGAATTCAATAACAATTTGATTTATTGTGAACTATGATTTGTTGAGGGTTGAACCCCATCGATCTCACTAATGTTCTTCAGGGGAGGGGAAAAAAAACCTGTCAATCCTCACCTGGTCTGGCCTACAGCAATGTGGCATTTTTTTCTAATTCGTTCACAACATGATGGCATTGAACGCTAGGCCAACACTGATCACCTCCCATATGGTCACTCCGGCCGAGAGCAACTAGGGACAGCCAATAAGGCAGCAACGCCCACACGCTCCACAATGGGGTTTAACTAAAAATACCCACAAAGTGGTGGACATCAATGAAGCTAACAGAATTCTTCCAGGACTCAACAGGATAGATGCTGAAACGATGTTATTCCTGACTGGGGAGATGCTTCTCTCAAACCAGAGGACAAAGTCTCCGAATAAGTTACAGCTCAGAAAGAAACGCAGGGAATTGGGGCAGCAGGAGGCTGTTCTAGCAGCCTGTAGTGCCGTTCAATATGATCATCCAACTCAATCCCCTGTTCCCACTTACTCCCCATTCCCTTTGATCCCATTAGCCTGAAGAATGATATCACATTCATTCTTGAATTCTCTGCTGCAAAACACCAACATGTTCACACAGACCGACAACCATTTCAGTTCCTATCGCTGACAGTCCGGCCAATGTGTATGGTTTGTACTGAGAAAACTACTAGAAGGTCACACCATAAAGGGTTAAGTGGATTGAGATTTAATGGAGCCTTGTTTTCTTTAATGTAAACATGGTGAACGTCTGGATCGATTTGGATCACCTGCAGGAGACAGAGAAGGAGCAAGAACTTTCTCTCCCTAAGTGTTTGTGTTTTATGTTAATTTGCTGTTATTAGCAATGACATGCCTACAGGCAGGGAAGGCGGACAGTAGGTGCTCTCTGTGAGTAACAGTGCTCCGACTGGCTGTTAGCTGCCTCTCATTCTTAACTGTTAGCACCTAAATAGATAATAATGCTGATGGTGTTCAGGTAATACTGTTCCAGCTTAACCCTGTCCCCGAATTCACCACAGAACACATTAATCCACGTGTAAATATAAACTCAGTACAGCCATTACCATGTGCCATTTAAAGTAGCAATTCTGAAGATGATTTATTTCGGACTCAAGATGTTTCACAGAATGGAATCATACAATCCCTGCAGTGCAGAAAGAGTCCATTTGGCCCATCTCGTCTATATCGACACTCCGGAGAGCAGCCCACCCAGACTCAGCTCCCCACACTATCCCCCTGTAACCCTGCATTTTCCATGGCTAACCCATCTAACCTGCACATCTCTGAACACTATGGGCAATTTAGCACGGTCAAACCAACTCAGCTGCACATCTTTGGACAGTGGGAAGAAACCAGAGCACCAGGAGAAACCTCTCATGAACACGGGGAGAATGTGCAATCGAACACGGGTCCCTGGTGTGGTGAGGCAGCAGTGCTAACCACAGAGGGACTGTACCACTCAAGCACTTCCATTTCCTATTTCTGACCTCTCGGCATCCCCGGAGTTTGCTACATCTGTAATGCAGTGTTTGGGTCGGAAAGAAATTCCAACTTGGATACTCAGCCGGAGAAGTCTATTCTCTCCTTCAGCATGAGCTCAGAGGGCCTCATCATTCCCCGTGAGTATTAGATGCAGGCAGGTTCTGGGGAAAGATGGCATTAATGGCAGTGTAGCATTCCCTCGCTATCCTGTCTGTCTTGTCAGCCTGGATGACAGCTAGGTCCAAACCCTCACCCTCTGACCCACAAGTCTTTGGCCCAACACTTCAACATTGACCCTCCGAAGAGTAACCCACAAGTGGGATGGCGCGACTGACTGCCTGGGTGGGGTTTGCACATTCTCCCCGTGTCTGTGTGGGTTTCCTCCCACAGTCTAAAGGTGTGTAGGTTAGGGTGGTTGGCCGTGCTACATTACCCAGAGTGCTCAGGGATGTGTAGGTTAGGGCGGATTGGCCATGTTACATTGCCCAGAGTGCTCAGGGATGTGTAGGTTAGGGTGGTTGGCCGTGCTACATTACCCAGAGTGCTCAGGGATGTGTAGGTTAGGGTGGATCGGCCATGTTACATTGCCCAGAGTGCTCAGGGATGTGTAGGTTAGGGTGGATTGGCCATGTTACATTACCCAGAGTGCTCAGGGATGTGTAGGTTAGGGTGGATTTGCCATGTTACATTGCCCAGAGTGCTCAGGGATGTGTAGGTTAGGGTGGATCGGCCATGTTATATTGCCCAGAGTGCTCAGGGATGTGTAGGTTAGGGTGGATTGGCCATGTTACATTGCCCAGAGTGCTCAGGAATGTGTAGGTTAGGGTGGATTTGCCGTGTTACATTGCCCAGAGTGCTCAGGGATGTGTAGGTTAGGGTGGATTGGCCATGTTACATTGCCCAGAGTGCTCAGGAATGTGTAGGTTAGGGTGGATTGGCCATGTTACATTGCCCAGAGTGCTCAGGGATGTGTAGGTTAGGGTGGATTGGCCATGTTACATTGCCCAGAGTGTTCAGGGATGTGTAGGTTAGGGTGGATTGACCATGTTACATTGCCCAGAGTGTTCAGGGATGTGTAGGTTAGGGTGGATTGGCCATGTTACATTGCCCAGAGTGTTCAGGGATGTGTAGGTTAGGGTGGACTGGCCATGCTACATTGCCCAGAGTGCTCAGGGATGTGTAGGTTAGGGTGGATCGGCCATGTTATATTGCCCAGAGTGCTCAGGGATGTGTAGGTTAGGGTGGATCGGCCATGTTATATTGCCCAGAGTGCTCAGGGATGTGTAGGTTAGGGTGGATCGGCCATGTTACATTGCCCAGAGTGCTCAGGGATGTGTAGGTTCGGGTGGATCGGCCATGTTACATTACCCAGAGTGCTCAGGGATGTGTAGGTTAGGGTGGATCGGCCATGTTACATTGCCCAGAGTGCTCAGGGATGTGTAGGTTCGGGTGGATTGGCCGTGCTACATTACCCAGAGTGCTCAGGGGTGTGTAGGTTCGGGTGGATTGGCCATGTTACATTACCCAGAGTGCTCAGGGATGTGTAGGTTAGGGTGGATCGGCCATGTTACATTACCCAGAGTGCTCAGGGATGTGTAGGTTCGGGTGGATTGGCCATGTTACATTACCCAGAGTGCTCAGGGGTGTGTAGGTTAGGGTGGATTGGCCATGTTACATTACCCAGAGTGCTCAGGGATGTGTAGGTTTGGGTGGATTGACCATGTTACATTACCCAGAGTGCTCAGGGGTGTGTAGGTTAGGGTGGATTGGCCATGTTACATTACCCAGAGTGCTCAGGGACGTGTAGGTTAGGGTGGATCGGCCATGTTACATTGCCCAGAGTGCTCAGGGATGTGTAGGTTCGGGTGGATTGGCCATGTTACATTACCCAGAGTGCTCAGGGATGTGTAGGTTCGGGTGGATTGGCCATGTTACATTACCCAGAGTGCTCAGGGATGTGTAGGTTCGGGTGGATTGGCCATGTTACATTACCCAGAGTGCTCAGGGATGTGTAGGTTCGGGTGGATTGGCCATGTTACATTACCCAGAGTGCTCAGGGGTGTGTAGGTTAGGGTGGATCGGCCATGTTACATTGCCCAGAGTGCTCAGGGGTGTGTAGGTTCGGGTGGATTGGCCATGTTACATTACCCAGAGTGCTCAGGGACGTGTAGGTTAGGGTGGATCGGCCATGTTACATTGCCCAGAGTGCTCAGGGATGTGTAGGTTCGGGTGGATTGGCCATGTTACATTACCCAGAGTGCTCAGGGATGTGTAGGTTCGGGTGGATTGGCCATGTTACATTACCCAGAGTGCTCAGGAATGTGTAGGTTAGGGTGGAGTGGCCATGTTACATTACCCAGAGTGCTCAGGGGTGTGTAGGTTAGGGTGGATTGGCCATGTTACATTACTCAGAGTGCTCAGGGGTGTGTAGGTTAGGGTGGATTGGCCATGTTACATTGCCCAGAGTGCTCAGGGATGTGTAGGTTCGGGTGGATTGGCCATGTTACATTACCCAGAGTGCTCAGGGATGTGTAGGTTCGGGTGGATTGGCCATGTTACATTACCCAGAGTGCTCAGGAATGTGTAGGTTAGGGTGGAGTGGCCATGTTACATTACCCAGAGTGCTCAGGGGTGTGTAGGTTAGGGTGGATCGGCCATGTTACATTGCCCAGAGTGCTCAGGGGTGTGTAGGTTAGGGTGGATTGGCCATGTTACATTACCCAGAGTGCTCAGGGGTGTGTAGGTTAGGGTGGATTGACCATGTTATATTGCCCAGAGTGCTCAGGGATGTGTAGGTTTGGGTGGATTGGCCGTGCTACATTACCCAGAGTGCTCAGGGGTGTGTAGGTTCGGGTGGATTGGCCATGTTACATTACCCAGAGTGCTCAGGGATGTGTAGGTTAGGGTGGATCGGCCATGTTACATTACCCAGAGTGCTCAGGGATGTGTAGGTTCGGGTGGATTGGCCATGTTACATTACCCAGAGTGCTCAGGGGTGTGTAGGTTAGGGTGGATTGGCCATGTTACATTACCCAGAGTGCTCAGGGGTGTGTAGGTTAGGGTGGATCGGCCATGTTACATTACCCAGAGTGCTCAGGGGTGTGTAGGTTAGGGTGGATTGGCCATGTTACATTGCCCAGAGTGCTCTGGGGTGTGTAGATTAGGGTGGATTGGCCATGTTACATTACCCAGAGTGTTCAGGGATGTGTAGGTTAGGGTGGATCGGCCATGTTACATTACCCAGAGTGCTCAGGGGTGTGTAGGTTAGGGTGGATTGGCCATGTTACATTACCCAGAGTGCTCTGGGGTGTGTAGATTAGGGTGGATTGGCCATGTTACATTACCCAGAGTGCTCAGGGGTGTGTAGATTAGGGTGGATTGGCCATGTTACATTACCCAGAGTGCTCAGGGATGTGTAGGTTAGGGTGGATCGGCCATGTTACATTACCCAGAGTGCTCAGGGGTGTGTAGGTTTGGGTGGATTGGCCATGTTACATTACCCAGAGTGCTCAGGGATGTGTAGGTTAGGGTGGATTGGCCATGTTACATTGCCCAGAGTGCTCAGGGGTGTGTAGGTTCGGGTGGACTAGTCAGGGGTAAATGTAGAGTAATAGGGGAGGAGAATGGGTCTGGGTCGGTAACTCTTCGGAGGGTCAGTATAGACTTGTTGGGCCGAAGGGTTTCCACACTGTCGGGATTGTATGCTTCTTGTTACTAAGTGCAGCCACCTGATCCCTGCACACGGGTGTAGGGAGTGTATATCACGTGGAAAACAGCATTGACGAACCTTCCCTCCATACACAGCATGAAATCACTTCAGCTCCCCTAGAAAACACCAGCAGGGTTCATTCAGCGCTTCTGCTTTTCTCCAGCTCAGGGGAAGTTTAACAAAACAGCAGACCACAAGCAATCAAGTCTGTGAATAAATCCAACAGCAATACATTGACCCAATCACAGCCCCTCCACAGTAACAGGAGTTAATGACGGTAAGAACACTGCAACAAAATGAGAGTAAAGAGCCCTCCTTCTACTATTTTAAACAAGGTAAAACTCCCTTTATACCAACCCCATCAAACACACAAAAGGCAGGTACAGCACAGATTAAATACAGAGTAATGACCCTCCGTATGCTCAAATGTCTTGTAGATTATATTCTGAGCAGACTGGAAGGAAAAGGTTATTTAACTGTAATGGATATTCATGTCTAGTTCCTGTCTGGCAGCATCAGGTCTGTGCAGAAACAAAATGAGCTAATTGCAGAGACTGCTAAACTCAACCCCGAAATAACAAGGCTCTTTGGACACAATGGGGGGGAGGGGTAACAGATTTGTACGAGGAGCCGGGGTGGATGGGTTGCACAGCCTGCCTCAGTGGTCAGAACAGATCGCATAACAGGATGTCAACAATGTTTCCTATTCCGAATGCAAACTGGTCGGAAACATGTTGCAGGGACGGGCTGAAGGTCACGAGCATTGGCTTGGGGCCAAAGTGTAACAGAAGATGGACAGTGTGGGGTAACCTAGCGCACTGTGAAACACCATCGCCGTAAATGTCAGCTTAGCTCAGAGGATAGGTACGGAGCAGCAATGAGGAAGGAAGCAAGCAAAAGAGTTCAAGCAAGTGCCCGCAAGAAAGAGCCCAGGGCACATCAACGACTTAGCTGTCAGAGAGCCTCGTTCTAATCTCACCCCAGCAGCCAGAGCTTACAGCTAGTTACAGACTGACGACAGCAGCAGGCAGAGGGGACCCACACTCTAGACTAGAGTGGTACTGGACAAACACAGCCGTTCCAATCTAGAAGCTGGTCTGCAGCATCTGCAGCCCTTGTTTTGACACAGGCGACCCCAAACTGCAGCTTTGGTACAGGCTGGGAAGGATGGGAATAAGGAGTACAAAAGACAAGCTCCTCTCTTCCCCTGGGGAACAGCTGTGCGGCAAAAGTCGGAAACTTTGCTGAGAGGAGTTTCAAATGAGGAAGCAGCAACTTTCCTGAAGTAGACAGAGAGGCAGCAAGCTGTTTGACCAATGGGCGAGGGGTGACATCCTGCAGACAAAGCAACAACCCGCAGAGAATCCTTACATGGGACATCGAGTCCACACTGAAGAACCCTGCACCCTGATCCACCTCCCTACCCTCTCCCTGTAACCCCTCGTCCTAACCCCAGGATGAATCCATCGAGGGTGCACATCCCTGAACACGATGGGGCAATTTCCCATGGCCAATCCACCCTGACCTGCACATCTTTGGGCTGTGGGAGGAAACCCACGCAGACACAGGGAGAATGTGCAGACTCCACACAGGCAGTGGCCCGAGGTGGGAATTGAACCTGGGACCCTGGTGCTGTAAGGCAGCAGTGCTAACCACTGTGCCACCCCTGACCAATGAGGCTCCTGCTGGGCCCAGTGATCAGGAGAAGACAGGCTATGTGATAAATCTCTCGGTACAAAAAGGGGATGAGATGACACGCTCAGGGGGCCCAAACTAATCCATAGTCAACAGTTTGGTTTTGACAAGCAGACATTGTTGCCATGTAGAAATTGCAGCAATCATTATACAGGCCGAACCCAGTCCGAGTCAGCAGACAATGGCTAGATCATCTGTCATACACGACAGTGCGGCACTCCCTCAGTGCTCACCCTCCAACAGTGCAGCACTCCCTCAGTGCTCACCCTCCAACAGTGCCCACTCCCTCAGCGCTGACCCTCCGACAGTGCGGCGCTCCCTCAGCACTGACCCTCCGACAGTGCCCACTCCCTCAGCACTGACCCTCCGACGGTGCAGCACCCCCTCAGCACTGACCCTCCGACGGTGCAGCACCCCCTCAGCACTGACCCTCCGACAGTGCAGCACTCCCTCAGCACTGACCCTCCGACAGTGCGGCACTCCCTCAGCACTGACCCTCCGACAGTGCGGCGCTCCCTCAGCACTGACCCTCTGACGGTGCAGCACCCCCTCAGCACTGACCCTCGACAGTGCCCACCCCCTCAGCACTGACCCTCTGACAGTGCAGTAACTGCTGTTTTAAATGAATACCGACCCCCGGGATTGTAGTGTGCCTGAGCACTGATCCCTGGTATTGTTGTAACGCTCCCCGCCCCATGTTGCAGTGTGTGATCACTCCTGCACGATACTGTTTGTCTAACTGAAGTGTTCATATCCCTGATGTAAATTAACCATCAACTCAATGGCAAGAATGTTGGGCCTCAGGCTGACCATTTCCATCCTGTGATCTGTTGAGTATCAGTGCAGTTGTGATAGCTGTCTGCTTTCAGCAGGAGAAGCTGTGTCTAACTGAGAGTGGTTCCAGCTCTCAGGGAGATGGGGCGAAGTGTTCGAACACTTGGGCTGTGCTGAGTTCACTGCTCCCAGGCCAGCTGCAGTCGAGAGCAGTGCAATGTGTGGGAGGCTGCCTAAGTCCTATCAATGTAAGACAGCAAGCGTACAGATTAGACAGCAAGGAGGAAGAGGGTATCTCAATGTATCAATGTGGGCGCTTGCAAGGTCTCTCCCGGATCTGATAAGCCCACTCCCTGTCGCTGCCCTTCAGGCAGTGAAACAATTTCACATCTTGTTGTGTGAAGGACTCCCCCTCACCGAGTCCTGCAGCATCAGCAATACCTCCGAAGGTGTACTTGGGCACGTGGCTGATTCACTGCTCCTGACAGACTCTGCCTGTTCAGAACCATTCTCCAGTTACCCGTGGCAGCACACCAAGGCTCCAAATACCTTGCTATCTCCCCTAATAAGCAGGCCTGCTTATAAACAGGTCCTTCACCTCCAACCTTCTTGCCCCAGCACCAAGACTGGAAACAGCAGCTTTCACCATCAGTCCCCCAAGTTGTACCCCGATTACCACCACCCTCTGGGTCCTCTGCTGCTGCTCAGGCTTTATCTTAGACACAGCCAAACCCTCAACACACACACACAGACACACACACACATACACGCACAGACACAGACACACACACACACACACACACACATACACGCACAGACACAGACACACACACACATACATACACGCACAGACACAGACACAGACACACACACACATACATACACGCACAGACACAGACACACACACACACATACACGCACAGACACAGACACACACACACATACACGCACAGACACAGACACACACACACATACATACACATACATACACAGGCACATACCCCACACACACACGCACAGACACATACATCACACACACAGACACATGCATGCATGTACACATACACAGAGACACACATGCACACGCACGTACATATATACACATACAGAGACACCCATGCACGCACACACACACAGAGACACACACATACACAGACACAGAGACACACACATACACATACACACACAGACACACACATACACACACACACAGACACATACACACACATACACAGAGACACACATGTATACACCCCCACACACACAGACACACAGAGACACACATACACACACACAGAAACACACACACACATACAGACACATACCCCACATACAGAGACACACACACACACACGCAAAGACACATACAGCACACGCACAGACACATGCATGCATGTACACATACACAGAGACACACATGCACACGCACGTACACATATACACATACAGAGACACCCATGCACACACACACACATACAGACACATACCCCACACACAGAGACACCCATGCACGTGCACACACACACAGACACACCCATGCACGTGCACACACAGACACATACCCCACACACAGAGACACCCATGCACGCGCGCGCGCACACACACACACACACAGACACAGACACATAGCCAACACACAGACACACACACTTTGTGAGGTACAGATGCATAACAAGTATATAAAGTGGATGGGCCATTGGACTTGAGCACAATACTGTTGATGCCATGCCTGACACTAAGCTAAATGGAACAGGATATGGCCCCGGGAAATCCCACAGGATGGACGGACATTGGGCATCAGGCAGCCCTCTCTCCTGGCTCCTCTCGATGAGACAAGGTGCCGCAGTGTGAAGATAATACTGCCATGCCCACTCCTTCTCCCACCTCCAACCACTGACTTTGCAGACCCACTCTGCTCCACTCCCACTCCTGAGCAGCACTGCAGTGGGACTTTGGAATATTCCTCTCTGTCCGGCCTCCCTCCCTCCAATCGGCCCACTTTTTGCCCTATCCCGTGTCTC
The DNA here is from genome assembly GCF_020745735.1 of Hemiscyllium ocellatum. Taxonomy (NCBI): domain Eukaryota; kingdom Metazoa; phylum Chordata; class Chondrichthyes; order Orectolobiformes; family Hemiscylliidae; genus Hemiscyllium; species Hemiscyllium ocellatum. Next base: position 1,239,163 of record NC_083450.1, read on the forward strand.
ACCTGCAGGGCACTGGAGTGGTCATTCTGACAAGCCAACTCCTGTTCCACCTCGGATACTTCCATCAGCTGGTGCTCATTCACCAACCGCGAGAGCTCTCCCACCACGGTCACATGTTTGGATACAGTCCCGGACATCTTCTTAAACTGCGGGTAGTTCTCCACAAAGGCCTGTGGGAGAAGAGGAGTGAACCACAACCAAACGGGAGTGACAGGAGGTGGGAGCTCAGAGCTGGACCCCAGCCCACCGGCTTGGGAATGGGAAAGCCTCATTAACACTGGATCCAGACATTACTGACAGACAGGGGGGGATCCACAACCCCTCGGCTCAATGGAAAACTACAGCTTCCCAACAGTGGGCTCCAGGCTCCACCTGGTGCAACGTAACAGTACAGCAACACAGCACCACATCACACTGACCAGCAACACGGGCAGGCCACTACTGCCAGGTTCCCCACCTTCACTAACCCCGTCCCCATTAACCTACCTCATATTTCTCACCCTCCCTTATCCCTCCCCCCATTACCCACCCTCCCCTAACCCTCTCCCCATTACCCACCCTCCCCTATCCCTCCCCCCATTACCCACCCTCCCCTAACCCTCCCCCCATTACCCACCCTCCCCTAACCCTCTCCCCATTTCCCCACCCTCCCCTAACCCCCTCCCCATTTCCCCACCCTCCCCTAACCCTCTCCCCGTTTCCCCACCCTCCCCTAACCCTCTCCCCATTACCCACCCTCCCCTAACCCTCTCCCCATTACCCACCCTCCCCTAACCCTCTCCCCGTTTCCCCACCCTCCCCTAACCCCCTCCCCATTTCCCCACCCTCCCCTAACCCCCTCCCCGTTTCCCCACCCTCCCCTAACCCTCTCCCCATTACCCACCCTCCCCTAACCCTCTCCCCGTTTCCCCACCCTCCCCTAACCCCCTCCCCATTTCCCCACCCTCCCCTAACCCCCTCCCCATTTCCCCACCCTCCCCTAACCCCCTCCCCATTTCCCCACCCTCCCCTAACCCCCTCCCCATTTCCCCACCCTCCCCTAACCCTCTCCCCATTTCCCCACCCTCCCCTAACCCTCTCCCCATTACCCACCCTCCCCTAACCCTCTCCCCATTTCCCCACCCTCCCCTAACCCCCTCCCCATTACCCACCCTCCCCTAACCCTCTCCCCATTACCCCACCCTCCCCTAACCCTCTCCCCATTACCCCACCCTCCCCTAACCCCCTCCCCGTTTCCCACCCTCCCCTAACCCCCTCCCCATTTCCCCACCCTCCCCTAACCCCCTCCCCGTTTCCCCACCCTCCCCTAACCCCCTCCCCATTTCCCCACCCTCCCCTAACCCTCTCCCCATTACCCACCCTCCCCTAACCCCCTCCCCATTTCCCCACCCTCCCCTAACCCCCTCCCCATTTCCCCACCCTCCCCTAACCCTCCCCCCATTACCCACCCTCCCCTAACCCTCTCCCCGTTTCCCACCCTCCCCTAACCCCCTCCCCATTTCCCAGGCTGTGTTACCCCATTGTGGTCTCGCTGTTGAAGAAGCTCTCTCCCACCCACTCCCACGTACCTTCATGTCAGCGATGGACTCCAGTTTCTGCTGGCCCTTCGGTTTCTTTTTCTGAAAATCCTCCATCAAGTTCCGAATGTTTGTGCCAATCTCCCCGAAGTTCAGGTACATGTTCTGTCAGACAGGAAGGGGTATGAGGATGGCAGGAACACAAACTCCCGTCCAAGAGAACAGAACACCTTTCAGCCCAGTCTTACATTTGCGTAGAATTCGTCATTCTCAGCGGAGAGCACCACTTCCTTCAGCTCCCGGCTGACTCCCGGCACACGGGAAAGATCAATTCGATTGTTGTTGATCCCCAGCAGCTCATGAACCATGGCCTGGTACGTCCACTGCAAAACAACACAGCACTCAGACATAGCACTCGGCACTGGGGTCAGCCGGGCCGGTTCACACGGGTGTGTGGGCCTTGGGACAACATCGGGATTAAACCGCGGTCTCCAGGAACCCGTCGGTGTTGAAAATGTGACCTTGGGAACCCGTCGGTATTGAAATGGTGACCCCGGGAACCCGTCGGTGTTGAAATGGTGACCCCGGGAACCCGTCGGTATTGGAATGGTGTCCCCGGGAACCCGTCGGTATTGGAATGGTGACCCCGGGAACCCGTCGGTGTTGAAATGGTGACCCCGGGAACCCGTCGGTGTTGAAATGGTGACCCCGGGAACCCGTCGGTAATGGAATGGTGACCCCGGGAACCCGTCGGTGTTGAAATGGTGACCCCGGGAACCCGTCGGTATTGAAATGGTGACCCTGAACCCGTCGGTGTTGAAATGGTGACCCCGGGAACCCGTCGGTGTTGAAATGGTGACCCCGGGAACCCGTCGGTGTTGAAATGGTGACCCTGAACCCGTCGGTATTGAAATGGTGACCCCGGGAACCCGTCGGTGTTGAAATGGTGACCCCAGGAACCCGTCGGTGTTGAAATGGTGACCCCGGGAACCCGTCGGTATTGAAATGGTGACCCCGGGAACCCGTCGGTGTTGAAATGGTGACCCCGGGAACCCGTCGGTATTGAAATGGTGACCCCGGGAACCCGTCGGTATTGAAATGGTGACCCCGGGAACCCGTCGGTGTTGAAATGGTGACCCCGGGAACCCGTCGGTATTGAAATGGTGACCCCGGGAACCCGTCGGGATTGAAATGGTGACCCTGAACCCATCGGTGTTGAAATGGTGACCCCGGGAACCCGTCGGTATTGAAATGGTGACCCTGAACCCGTCGGTGTTGAAATGGTGACCCCGGGAACCCGTCGGGATTGAAATGGTGACCCTGAACCCGTCGGTGTTGAAATGGTGACCCTGAACCCGTCGGTGTTGAAGTGGTGACCCTGAACCCGTCGGTGTTGAAATGGTGGACCCCGGGAACCCGTCGGTGTTGAAATGGTGACCCCGGGAACCCGTCGGTATTGAAATGGTGACCCCGGGAACCCGTCAGTGTTGAAATGGTGACCCCGGGAACCCGTCGGTATTGAAATGGTGACCCCGGGAACCCGTCGGTATTGAAATGGTGACCCCGGGAACCCGTCGGTGTTGAAATGGTGACCCCGGGAACCCGTCGGTGTTGAAATGGTGACCCCGGGAACATGTTGGTATCAGGAATGGGTCCCGGTCATCGTTCAGCATTAACCATGGCACTTCAGAATGTTTCAGTTTGACAAAGAGGACTGCGTCTGTATCGAAATGTTGGGATTGAATCTCTGCACACAAGTAACAGAAGATTTATTCCATCACTTTCAGTTCATCCCTTTCTGACTCAAAGGTACAAAGTGATTGTGTCACCCACATAGCACTGTCTGTACCTCACTTCCACAGACAACCGTTTACACGTGTACACTACAGCACTTTTACAGTCTCTGTACAACTCCAATGACAGTGGGAAAAAGATCAACATGAGATTGCAGAGTTCATAAACATGCAGCTCCCTTTGGGTAACGAATTTCCAGCTTTCCCTCCCTCATGTAGGAAAGGTAGTTGGTGCCTCTCGATATCATACCCTGGGATCACTGTTAAAAATCACACAACACCAGGTTAGATTAGATTCCCGACAGTGTGGAAACAGGCCGTTCAGCCCAACCAGTCCACACCGACCCGCCGAGAGGGAACTCACCTGACTTATGCTTCTTCATTCCCCTCTGACTTATGCACCTAGCACTACAGGCAATTTAGCAAGGCCAATCCACCCTGACCCGCACATCTTTGGACTGTGGAAGGAAACTGGAGCACCCGGAGAAAACCCACGCAGACACGGGGAGAACGTGCAAACTCTACACAGACAGTCGCCCGAGGCTGGAATCAAAGCCGGGTCCCTGGTGCTGTGAGGGAGCAGTGCTAACCACTGAGCCACTGTGGTTGTGCGGTGCTCCAAACACTAGTGTTTCCAAATAACCCTGCTGGCCTCGAACCTGGTACTGTGTGATTATTAACTTGGTTATTGATTATTAACAGCTCAACACCAGCTCCTCCACGTCATGAGTAAGCTCGTCAGCTCCCTCCACTGCCCAAGGGCCATCACTGCAATGTTCACCAAGCCACACAATCAGGAGGCAGACACCGGTGATGGAATAAAACTTCTGTTACTCGTGTGCAGTGGGGTTGGAGGCTCACCTGGTTTAGCAGTGGGGTGACAGCATCGTCACTGCGATCTAGGATGAGAAGCAGGGGTGGCACCTCAGTCCTACGGAAGTCAAACAGTTCATACTCTTTGGTGATGATTTGCTGCCGTGAGACAAAGGAAACTTCAGTAATGGTGAAGCAATGGCCATCGCCCCAGAGGTATTTAGGGAGGTTACATCTGGGAATACACCCAGGGAAGTGAGAAATAAGCAAGGGATGATCACCGCACTGGGACTGTCCTATAGACCCCCTTGGAAATCGAGAAACAAATTTGTAAGGAGATCTCAGACATCTGTTAAAATAACGGGGTGGTTATGGTCGGGGATTTTAACTTTCCAAACATAGACTGGGACCATGATACTGACAAGGGCGGAATTTGTGAAGTGTGTACAAGACAATTTTCTCATTCAGTATGTGGATGTAACTACTAGAGAAGGTGCAAAACTTGACCTACTCTTGGGAAATAAGGCAGGGCAGGTGACTGAGGTGTCAGTGGGGGAGCACTTTGGGGCCAGCGAGCATAATTCTATTAGATTTAAAATAGTGATGGAAAAGGATAGACAGATCTAAAAGTTGAAGTCCTAAATTGGAGGAAGGCTAATTTTGATGGTATTAGGCAAGAACTTTCAAAAGCTGATTGGAGGCAGATGTTCGCAGGTAAAGGGACAGCTGGAAAATGGGAGGCCTTCAGAAGTGAGGTAAAGAAAGTCCAGAGAAAGTATATTCCTGTCAGGGTGAAAGGGAAGGCTGGTAGGTATAGGGAATGCTGGATGACTAAAGAAATTGAGGGTTTGGTTAAGAAAAAGAAGGAAGCGTATGTCAGGTATAGACAGGATAGATCGAGTGAATCCCTAAAACAGTATAAAAGTCTTGGGGTATACTTAAGAGGAAAGTCATGAGGATACGAGATCGCTTTGACAAATAAGATTAAGGAGAATCCAAAGGGTTTTTACAAATATATTAAGGACAAAAGGGTAACTAGGGAGAGAATAGGGCCCCTCAAAGATCAGCAAGGCAGCCTTTGTGTGAAGCCACAGAAAATGGGGAAGATGCTAAACGAGTATTTTGCATCAGTATTTACTGTGGAAAAGGATATGGAAGATATAGACTGTAGGGAAATAGATGGTGACATCTTGAAAAATGTCCATATTACAGAGGAAGTGGTGCTGAATGTCTTAAAATGCATAAAGATGGATAAATCCCCAGGACCTGATCAGGTGTACCCTAGAACACTGTGGGAAGCTAGAGAAGTGATTGCTGGGCCTCTTGCTGAGATATTTGTATCATCGATAGTCACAGGTGAGGTGCTGGAAGACTTGAGGTTGGCAAACATAGTGCCACTGTTTAAGAAGGGTGGTAAGGACAAGCCAGGGAACTATAGGCCAGTGAGCCTGACCTTGGTGGTGGGCAAGTTGTTGGAGGGAATCCTGAGGGACAGGATGTACATGTATTTGGAAAGGCAAGGACTGATTAGGGATAGTCAACATGGCTTTGTCTGTGGGAAATCATATCTCACAAACTTGATTGAGTTTTTGAAGAAGTAACAAAGAAGATTGATGAGGGCAGAGCAGTAGATGTGATCTATATGGACTTCAGTAAGGTGTTCGACAAGGTTCCTCATGGGAGACTGGTTAGCAAGGTTAGATCTCATGGAATACAGGGAGAACTAGCCATTTGGATACAGAACTGGCTCAAAGGTAGAAGACAGAGGGTGGTGGTGGAGGGTTGTTTTTCAGACTGGAGGCCTGTGACCAGTGGAGTGCCACAAGGATCGGTGCTGGGCCCTCTACTTTTTGTCATTTACATAAATGATTTGGATGTGAGCATAGGAGGTATAATTAGTAAATTTGTAGATGATGCCAAAATTGGAGGTGTCATCTACAAATGGGCTGAGAAGTGGCAGATGGAGTTTAATTTAGATAAATGTGAGGTGCTGCATTTTGGAAAGGCAAATCAGGGCAGGACTTATACACTTCATGGTAAGGTCCTGGGGAGTGTTGCTGAACAAAGAGACCTTGGAGTGCAGGTTCATAGCTCCTTGAAAGTGGGGTCGCAGGTAGATAGGATAGTGAAGAAGGTGTTTGGTATGCTTTCCTTTATTGGTCAGAGTATTGAGTACAGGAGTTGGGAGGTCATGTTGTGGCTGTACAGGACATTGGTTAGGCCACTGTTGGAATATTGCGTGCAATTCTGGTCTCCTTCCTATCGGAAAGATGTTGTGAAACTTGAAAGGGTTCAGAAAAGATTTACAAGGATGTTGCCAGGGTTGGAGGATCTGAGCTACAGGGAGAGGCTGAACAGGCTGCGGCTGTTTTCCCTGGAGCGTCGGAGGCTGAGCTTATAGAGATTTACAAAATCATGTGGGGCATGAATAAGGAAAATAGGCAAAGTCTTTTCCCTGGGGTTGGGGAGTCCAGAACTAGAGGGCATAGGTTTAGGGTGAGAGAGGAAATATTTAAAAGGGACCTAAGGGGCAACTTTTTCACCCAGAGGGTGGTACGGGTATGGAATGAGCTGCCAAAGGATGTGGTGGAGGCTGGTACAATTACAACATTTAAGAGGCATCTGGATGGGTATATGAACAGGAAGGGTTTGGAGGGATATGGGCCGGGTGCTGGCAGGTGGGACTAGATTGGGTTGGGATATCTGGTCGACAATGATGAGTTAGAATGAAGGGTGTCTTTGTGTGTTGTATATCTCTGTGAATCTCTGACCACACGGCTATACTCTCATTTAAAAGACAACAGCTGCTGGTTTAACTCAAGGGTCCCCAGGTCTCAGGTAAGAGGGGAGATTGAGAAGATAACCACAATTGGCTGGACGGCTGGTGCAGAGCAATGCCAACAGGAATCCTTTTAACAAGCACACAATCAACTCAACAACCATTCTTCAACCATTCACAATCATGTTAACACACAACCTTCTGTAATGCAGACCCTTTATTGGACAGAAACATCAGTGTTTACTGAAGGAGGGACATGGGTGGGAAACAAACCCTCATTACTGGTATCAAATCATCTCAGGCAAAGGCTAGCATGGTTAGATGCAGGGCAAACCAACCATTACCCTACACGAGACATTGCTTGAGGTGCTGAAGATTTATGGGTGGTACGGTGGCTCAGTGGTTAACCCTGCTGCCTCACAGCGCCAAGGACTTGGATTCAATTCCAGCCCCGGGGGACTGTCTGTCTGGAGTTTGCACATTCTCTCCGTGTCTGCATGGGTTTCCTCAGGGAATGACAGTTACCTCCCACAATCCAAAGGTGTGCAGGTTTGGGAGGATTGGCCATGATAAATTGGCCATAGTGTCAGGGATCTGCAGGCTTGTTGGGGGGGGGGGCGTGGGGATCTCATAGGATGCTCTTGAGAGAATCAGTGTGAACTTGATGGGCCGAATGGCTTGTTTCCACACTTTTAATGATTCTATGATTCTACAAATCGTGACAGCAAGTGATTTTTATATCGCAAGTGAGGCATTCCGAGGCTTTAGTTCAGGATATCCGATACGTGGCTCTCAGCTGGGCAGAATTCGGGTCTGAATGGAACCATCAGTGGTCAATGTCAGATCAGTGTATTTGACTGCTGAAAATGCAGAAAAGGACTGTTTTCAATGTTCCAATCAATGATGTGAACAAGTGGGATTTGCTGAATCCAGGATGTACATCAGGGTACTCAATCGCTGGGCTCAGGACCGTCAGCTGACACTTTGGGGCCTTTATGTTCCGAGACAGTAAACGTGCTCTGCGGAACACTGCTCCAAACCCATTCTGGGTAACACCTCTTCCTGGTCTCACATGCCTTCGCCCCAATGCCCACCCATACCTAGCTCATCTCTGAGGAGGTCACAGTCACTGTCAGGCCCTGAAAAGGGATCATGGTGACAAACAGTTTGCAAAGCTCTGTTGTACGGACCACAGACACTCAACTGTTTTCACCATCACTTCCGTTTTAATCCACATAGTACGGTCTCTTTCCCTACATAACCATCTACACACACGCACACTCCACACACACACACACACACACGCGCGCGCTCCACACACACACACACACACACACACAACTCTCCATGGTACTGCAGCACCTTCACACTCTCTGCTAGCCTCTTCGCCATGTCAGATGACAGCTGATAACGAATCATGGGACATTTCTTCAGTGACAGGAGGACTGCGGTCAGTCCTTGGGTGCTTCGTGCCAGATGTGCAGAGTTCCAGTTCCTGTTCTGTTCAGAAAGACAGACAGCATTAACCCCTATCAGACACAAAGGCAGCTCACCCATCTCCCTATGATTTCATTTCCAGGACAGGGACAGCACACAGTTAGGTACAGGTGCACAATCCTTGATCTGAAATCCTCAGGGGCCAGTTGCTTTTCGGATTTTGGAATTTTTTGGATTTTAGAATAAATGACATTTTCACACTGAAATGTGTAAAATCTTCCCAAACAGCAGGCCCAGATGTGATTGGTCCAAGCACTGAGACACAATGCCAGCTGCCAGTGCTGGGTCATGGTGCCATGTCACATCGGAGTCATGTGGCCCGAGTGACCTGGTCACACGCCAAATAACTTTGTTATCACAGAAAAGAACTTTATGAGAAAAACTTTAGATTTCGGAGCTTTAGGGATTTCGGATAAAGGGCTGCGTACCTGTACAGAGTAAAGCTCTGTCATCTAACTGAGGATGGAGCTGTTATCCATCACTTCATTTACCCAGGTGACCAAATAAACACAATCAGATTTTAAACAGAAAGACCCATCAACCAGGTTTCTGAAGAGATACAATTATGGGTTTGTCAACAAGGCAAAGTGAATCAATAAAGATGCAGTAACTGGTTATCATTCACAGTGAGTAATCCGGGAGGAGAAATGCTTATTCCTCAAAATAAACTCCAAACGCACAGAATCTTACTCACACACTTCTCAGGGAAAGAGAAAAGACTGAATTCTCGGAAGAGAAGCTTTTCCTTTCTCTTGGATTATTCTTGAAGGCGGAATGACAATGTGGAGGAAGATCCAGAGGCTGAGGCTCTGATATTGTGGGACATGCCTGGGGGCCTCTGCAGCTCGGCTCAGCGTATACAACCCTGAAGGGGACTTTTCAATCAGTTTTCTCAAAAGCACTGAACTGATACAGAGGGTCTCTTTTTCAGAAATGGGAGCGATCAGCTGGACAGCTTGTTCACTATAAGCTTTCCACCAATTCAAACTCAAAATCAATTTATACTTCACATTCCAAACACACAACATTAAATATAAAGCATCTTCATGAAAACCTGCCAAGGCACATAGTGCACAGGTTATACACTGCTCCAGTACACTCAAAACCACAGACGGTATTATTGGGAATAACTATGGCACACAGTCACATCAAAACAGTTCATCCTAAGCCCAACCCCACCGTTACACAGTGCTGCTTTCTGTCTTGAGGGAAGACTAAGGCCCAAGGAGCCAGCATGCAGGGCCCACACTCTCGGTCTCAGCATTGAACCGATGAGATTACCACGCAGAGCTATCTGGACTGGAACTAGCAGCGATAGAATCATCACTCCAAAGTGCTCAGGTCACATGTCATTTCACACCAATATCATCCACACCACTGTCCAAATACAGAACAATTCCAAGGCAGAGAACACCCACTGATCATTAATCCAGTCAGGGGAATCGCACTCATTCACGGCCCATATTTACAATAACTCCAGCAAAGGGAATCGCACTCTCACATTGTCCACATCTAGAATAACTCCAGCAAAGGGGAATCTCACTCCCACATTGTCCACATCTAGAATAACTCCAGCAAGGGGGAATCTCACTCCCACATTGTCCACATCGAGAATAACTCCAGCAAAGGGAATCTCACTCCCACACTGTCCACATCTAGAATAACTCCAGCAAAGGGGGAATCTCACTCCCACATTGTCCACATATAGAATAACTCCAGCAAGGGGGAATCTCACTCCCACATTGTCCACATCTAGAATAACTCCAGCAAAGGGGAATCTCACTCCCAGACTGTCCACATCTAGAATAACTCCAGCAAAGGGAATCTCACTCACACATTGTCCACATCTAGAATAACTCCAGCAAGGGGGAATCTCACTCTCACACTGTCCACATCGAGAATAACTCCAGCAAGGGGGAATCTCACTCCCACACTGTCCACATCTAGAATAACTCCAGCAAGGGGGAATCTCACTCCCACACTGTCCACATCTAGAATAACTCCAGCAAGGGGGAATCTCACTCCCACACTGTCCACATCTAGAATAACTCCAGCAAGGGGGAATCTCACTCCCACACTGTCCACATCTAGAATAACTCCAGCAAGGGGGAATCTCACTCCCACACTGTCCACATTGAGAATAACCCCAGCAAAGGGGGAATCTCACTCCCACACTGTCCACATCTAGAATAACTCCAGCAAAGGGGATCTCACTCCCACACTGTCCACATCTAGAACAACTCCAGCAAAGGGGAATCTCACTCCCACACTGTCCACATCTAGAATAACTCCAGCAAAGGGGATCTCACTCCCACACTGTCCACATCTAGAATAACTCCAGCAAAGGGAATCTCAATCCCAGACTGTCCACATCTAGAATAACTCCAGCAAAGGGAATCTCACTCCCACACTGTCCACATCTAGAATAACTCCAGCAAAGGGGAATCTCACTCCCACACTGTCCACATCTAGAATAACTCCAGCAAAGGGGATCTCACTCCCACACTGTCCACATCTAGAATAACTCCAGCAAAGGGGATCTCACTCCCACACTGTCCACATCTAGAATAACTCCAGCAAAGGGGATCTCACTCCCACACTGTCCACATCTAGAATAACTCCAGCGAGGGGGAATCTCACTCTCACACTGTCCACATCTAGAATAACTCCAGCAAAGGAAATCTCACTCCCACACTGTCCACATTTAGAATAACTCCAGCAAAGGGGATCTCACTCCCACACTGACCACATCGAGAATAACTCCAGCAAAGGGAATCTCACTCCCACACTGTCCACACCTAGAATAACTCCAGCAAAGGGGATCTCACTCCCACACTGACCACATCTAGAATAACTCCAGCAAAGGGAATCTCACTCCCACACTGTCCACATCGAGAATAACTCCAGCAAAGGGAATCTCACTCCCACATTGTCCACATCTAGAATAACTCCAGCAAAGGGAATCTCACTCCCACACTGTCCACATCTAGAATAACTCCAGCAAGGGGGAATCTCACTCCCACATTGTCCACATCTAGAATAACTCCAGCAAGGGGGAATCTCACTCCCACATTGTCCACATCTAGAATAACTCCAGCAAAGGGAATCTCACTCCCACACTGTCCACATCTAGAATAACTCCAGCAAAGGGAATCTCACTCCCACACTGTCCACATCTAGAATAACTCCTGCAAAGGGAATCTCACTCCCACACTGTCCACATCGAGAATAACCCCAGCAAAGGGGAATCTCACTCCCACACTGTCCACATCTAGAATAACCCCAGCAAAGGGAATCTCACTCCCACACTGTCCACATCTAGAATAACTCCAGCAAAGGGGAATCTCACTCCCAGACTGTCCACATCTAGAATAACTCCAGCAAAGGGAATCTCACTCCCACACTGTCCACATCTAGAATAACTCCAGCAAGGGGGAATCTCACTCTCACACTGTCCACATCGAGAATAACTCCAGCAAGGGGGATTCTCACTCCCACACTGTCCACATCTAGAATAACTCCAGCAAGGGGGAATCTCACTCCCACACTGTCCACATCTAGAATAACTCCAGCAAGGGGGAATCTCACTCCCACACTGTCCACATCTAGAATAACTCCAGCAAGGGGGAATCTCACTCCCACACTGTCCACATCTAGAATAACTCCAGCAAGGGGGAATCTCACTCCCACACTGTCCACATTGAGAATAACCCCAGCAAGGGGGAATCTCACTCCCACACTGTCCACATCTAGAATAACTCCAGCAAGGGGGAATCTCACTCCCACACTGTCCACATCTAGAATAACTCCAGCAAGGGGGAATCTCACTCCCACACTGTCCACATCTAGAATAACTCCAGCAAGGGGGAATCTCACTCCCACACTGTCCACATTGAGAATAACCCCAGCAAAGGGGGAATCTCACTCCCACACTGTCCACATCTAGAATAACTCCAGCAAAGGGGATCTCACTCCCACACTGTCCACATCTAGAACAACTCCAGCAAAGGGGAATCTCACTCCCACACTGTCCACATCTAGAATAACTCCAGCAAAGGGGAATCTCACTCCCACACTGTCCACATCTAGAATAACTCCAGCAAAGGGGAATCTCACTCCCACACTGTCCACATCTAGAATAACTCCAGCAAAGGGGATCTCACTCCCACACTGTCCACATCTAGAATAACTCCAGCAAAGGGAATCTCAATCCCAGACTGTCCACATCTAGAATAACTCCAGCAAAGGGAATCTCACTCCCACACTGTCCACATCTAGAATAACTCCAGCAAAGGGGAATCTCACTCCCACACTGACCACATCTAGAATAACTCCAGCAAAGGGAATCTCAATCCCAGACTGTCCACATCTAGAATAACTCCAGCAAAGGGAATCTCACTCCCACACTGTCCACATCTAGAATAACTCCAGCAAAGGGGAATCTCACTCCCACACTGACCACATCTAGAATAACTCCAGCAAAGGGGATCTCACTCCCACACTGTCCACATCTAGAATAACTCCAGTGAGGGGGAATCTCACTCTCACACTGTCCACATCTAGAATAACTCCAGCAAAGGGGATCTCACTCCCACACTGTCCACATCTAGAATAACTCCAGCAAAGGGAATCTCAATCCCAGACTGTCCACATCTAGAATAACTCCAGCAAAGGGAATCTCACTCCCACACTGTCCACATCTAGAATAACTCCAGCAAAGGGGATCTCACTCCCACACTGTCCACATCTAGAATAACTCCAGCAAAGGGGTACTCACTCCCACACTGACCACATCGAGAATAACTCCAGCAAAGGGAATCTCACTCCCACACTGTCCACATCTAGAATAACTCCAGCAAAGGGAATCTCACTCCCACACTGTCCACATCTAGAATTACTCCAGCAAAGGGGATCTCACTCCCACACTGTCCACATCTAGAATAACTCCAGCAAAGGGAATCTCACTCCCAGACTGTCCACATCTAGAATAACTCCAGCAAAGGGAATCTCACTCCCACACTGTCCACATCTAGAATAACTCCAGCAAAGGGGATCTCACTCCCACACTGTCCACATCTAGAATAACTCCAGCAAAGTGGAATCTCACTCCCAGACTGTCCACATCTAGAATAACCCCAGCAAAGGGAATCTCACTCCCACACTGTCCACATCTAGAATAACTCCAGCAAAGGGAATCTCACTCCCACACTGTCCACATCTAGAATAACTCCAGCAAAGGGGAATCTCACTCCCACACTGACCACATCTAGAATAACTCCAGCAAAGGGGATCTCACTCCCACACTGTCCACATCTAGAATAACTCCAGCGAGGGGGAATCTCACTCTCACACTGTCCACATCTAGAATAACTCCAGCATAGGGAATCTCACTCCCACACTGTCCACATCTAGAATAACTCCAGCAAAGGGGATCTCACTCCCACACTGTCCACATCTAGAATAACTCCAGCAAAGGGGAATCTCACTCCCACACTGACCACATCGAGAATAACTCCAGCAAAGGGAATCTCACTCCCACACTGACCACATCTAGAATAACCCCAGCAAAGGGGGAATCTCACTCCCACACTGACCACATCGAGAATAACTCCAGCAAAGGGAATCTCACTCCCACACTGACCACATCCAGAATAACTCCAGCAAAGGGGGAATCTCACTCCCACACTGTCCACATCTAGAATAACTCCAGCAAAGGGGGAATCTCACTCCCACACTGTCCACATCTAGAATAACTCCAGCAAGGGGGAATCTCACTCCCACACTGTCCACATCTAGAATAACTCCAGCAAGGGGGAATCTCACTCCCACATTGTGTGCCCACATCTGGAACGGCCTCAGAGATGGCATTCTCACTTGCAGTCAGTTCTCACATATATAACACGTGGGTGCTGTAGAAGAGTCACCGTCTCCTCACCTGAGCACAACCAGTGAGGTTGAGGGAAAACACATGTGGACTCACTGCAATGAAATCTCCATAAAATTCCTAAAACAGAATCAGAACAAAGTGAATGACAGAGAGAAATCAGACTTCGACTTTGTTTAAATGATCCGCATCAGATAAGAACTGTAGTGTAGGTGGTGGAGGTCACCAGGTTGTGATGAGGGGTGGGTGGGGTTGGGGGGAGTCTCGGTGCTAACCACCAACAGTGCTCCACTCGGAGAAATGCAGCCGGAGCAGGTGCTGAATGTTTCAATCTCCCACAAATCCCCAAAACTGTGCAGCCCACTGACTGGCCCAGCGTGAGGAAACCCTGGCCCAGCGTGAGGAAACCCTGGCCCAGCGTGAGGAAACCCTGGCCCAGCGTGAGGAAACCCAGGTCCAGCGTGAGGAAACCCTGGCCCAGCGTGAGGAAACCCTGGCCCAGCGTGAGGAAACCCTGGCCCAGCGTGAGGAAACCCAGGTCCAGCGTGAGGAAACCCTGGCCCAGCGTGAGGAAACCCTGGCCCAGCGTGAGGAAACCCTGGCCCAGCGTGAGGAAACCCTGCCCCAGCGTGAGGAAACCCTGCCCCAGCGTGAGGAAACCCTGGCCCAGCGTGTGGAAACCCTGGCCCAGCGTGAGGAAACCCTGGCCCAGCGTGAGGAAACCCTGGCCCAGCGTGAGGAAACCCTGCCCCAGCGTGAGGAAACCCTGGCCCAGCGTGAGGAAACCCTGGCCCAGCGTGAGGAAACCCTGGCCCAGCGTGAGGAAACCCAGGTCCAGCGTGAGGAAACCCTGGCCCAGCGTGAGGAAACCCTGCCCCAGCGTGAGGAAACCCTGCCCCAGCGTGAGGAAACCCTGGCCCAGCGTGTGGAAACCCTGGCCCAGCGTGAGGAAACCCTGGCCCAGCGTGAGGAAACCCTGGCCCAGCGTGAGGAAACCCTGGCCCAGCGTGAGGAAACCCTGCCCCAGCGTGAGGAAACCCTGCCCCAGCGTGAGGAAACCCTGGCCCAGCGTGAGGAAACCCTGGCCCAGCGTGAGGAAACCCTGGCCCAGCGTGAGGAAACCCTGGCCCAGCGTGAGGAAACCCAGGCCCAGCGTGAGGAAACCCTGGCCCAGCGTGAGGAAACCCTGGCCCAGCGTGAGGAAACCCTGGCCCAGCGTGAGGAAACCCTGGTCCAGCGTGAGGAAACCCTGGCCCAGCGTGAGGAAACCCTGGCCCAGCGTGAGGAAACCCTGGTCCAGCGTGAGGAAACCCTGGCCCAGCGTGAGGAAACCCTGGTCCAGCGTGAGGAAACCCTGGCCCAGCGTGAGGAAACCCTGGCCCAGCGTGAGGAAACCCTGGCCCAGCGTGAGGAAACCCTGGTCCAGCGTGAGGAAACCCTGGCCCAGCGTGAGGAAACCCTGGCCCAGCGTGAGGAAACCCAGCCACAGGTATTTAACCGGAGCAGGGAGCCAACTACAGAAAGCTGCAAAGCAACCCCACTGAACGGGGAAGCTATCCAACTCCAGGAGGGGTGGGGAGGGGAGGGGAGGGGAGGGGTGGGGAGGGGTGGGGAGGGGAGGGGTGGGGTGGGGTAGGGAGGGGAGGGGTGGGGTGCGGTGGGAAGGGGAGGGGTGGGGACGGGTGTGTAGGGAAGGGTGGGGTAGGGAGGGGAGGGGTGGGGTGGGGAGGGGAGGGGTGGGGACGGGTGGGGAGGGGAGGGGAGGGGAGGGTTGGGGTGGGGGTGGGGGTGGGGTGGTGTGGGGTGGGGAGGGGTGGGGTGGGGTGGGGACGGGTGGGGTGGGGGGGGGGGGGGGTGGGGTGGGGGGGGGGTGGGGAGGGGTGGGGTGGGGATGGGGTGGGGTGGGGACGGGTGGGGTGGGGAGGGGTGGGGAGGGGTTCCTTTAACCCATCGCTCTGGAGACCGAACTAACAGCCGCTCACCTGAACTTCAGAAACAACTTCTTGCTCGTCTGCCTCTGCCAAGCTCTTGATGTCACTCTTACTAATCACATTGCTGAAATCTGCAGAGAGTTAGAGAGACAGGAGGGTAAACTCAGAGCCAGCCACTGAGGTTCAGGAGACAGCAGCTGCAGCATGAAGCCTTCCCTGTGATCCCATACAGACCAATCTCGCACTCAGCAGCAAGGGGCCTGGGATCCACTCCCCGAGCTGTGGCCAGACAGAGGTCACTGGGATCCTTTATGATCTCAGGGTACTTAGACCAACTGGGACCTCCAGCTCACCTCAGCAGTCCTGCACATGGGACGGATTTCTCTGCTGCTGTGTGTGGCCAAGCCACTCAAATCCCTTTGGACATTGAGGTCCCGGGACAGCAGCTCCAATCTCAGAACTCAGAGCAGCAGTGTGACAGTCAGGTACTCACAAACAAAAAACAGGCCATACTTGGGTCGGCGCAGCTCCTGGATCAGATATTCAACGTTCTCCTGGAACACAGAAATGGACAATGACCGAAGGAAATCGGAGAGTTGGAACTCCACCGTCACCCTGTCGCCATTTACCTCACTGCAACCCCAAAATCCATCCTTCACCGGTTTGCGCTCGGACACAACCAAGCGGCTCCAACGCCAAGTCTATCACATCCCCCGCTTGATCATTTCACCCCAACAGTTCACTCGCTTTCCACTAATCCACACAGCTTTCCGCTCAGGAATACGCTGCAGCCACACCAGACCTCGGCTTGTCCAGCATGTCCCATCTGAGGTGAACGCCAGGTATGCACGCTGACCTACAAGGGACCAAGGCAGATGGGCAGGCAGGAAGTGGGTGCCACTTACCTTGGTAGGCCGCAAAAAGCAGATGGCTTTGAGGTGTTTCATGGTCTCACGGTTGGTGGACTCGATGCGCTCGAAAAGATAAACTTCCTTCAACAGGATCTCGGACTGCGTATACACCATGCTAATGATGCTGGTCTGGGAAAGCAAGGACAACTTTCAGACAGAGCAGCCAACTGCACAGGGAACGTCCAACACCCAGCCAGCACAAGGTTAGACACAAAGATAAACTCTCCACGGGGTCAGACTAACGTTCACTTTACACTGTCCCCATCAAACATTCCGAGGACAGATACAGTATGGGGTTAGATACACAATAACGCCCCTTCAACACGCTCCCCAGATACAGTGTGGGGTGAGATGGACAGTGAGTGATGGTCACTCTCCCCCAGGTACAGTATGGGGTTAGATGGACAGTGAGTGATGGTCACTCCCCCTGGCAAAGTGTGGGGTTAGATGGACAGTGAGTGATGGTCACTCTCCCCCTGGTACAGTATGGGGTCAGATGGACAGTGAGTGATGGTCACTCTCACCCAGGTACAGTGTGGGGTTAGATGGACAGAGGGTGATGGTCACTCTCCCTCAGGGACAGTGTGGGGTTAGATAGACAGTGGGTGATGGTCATTCTCCCTCAGGGACAGTGTGGGGTTAGATAGACAGTGGGTGATGGTCATTCTCCCCCTGGTACAGTGTGGGCTTAGATGGACAGTGGGTGATGGTCACTCTCGTTCAGGGACAGTGGGGTAAGATGGACAGTGGGTGATGGTCACTCTCCCTCAGGGACGGTGTGGGGTTAGATGGACAGTGAGTGATGGTCACTCTGCCCAGGTACAGTGTGGGGTTAGATGGACAGTGGGTGATGGTCACTCTCCCCCAGGTACAGTATGGGGTTAGATGGACAGTGAGTGATGGTCACTCCCCCTGGCAAAGTGTGGAGTTAGATGGACAGTGAGTGATGGTCACTCTCCCCCTGGTACAGTATGGGGTCAGATGGACAGTGAGTGATGGTCACTCTCACCCAGGTACAGTGTGGGGTTAGATGGACAGAGGGTGATGGTCACTCTCCCTCAGGGACAGTGTGGGGTTAGATAGACAGTGGGTGATGGTCACTCTCCCCCTGGTACAGTGTGGGCTTAGATGGACAGTGGGTGATGGTCACTCTCGTTCAGGGACAGTGGGGTAAGATGGACAGTGGGTGATGGTCACTCTCCCTCAGGGACGGTGTGGGGTTAGATGGACAGTGAGTGATGGTCACTTCCCCCAGTACAGTATGGGGTTAGATGGACAGTGAGTGGTGGTCACTCTCCCTCAGGGACAGTGTGGGGTTAGATGGACAGTGAGTGATGGTCACTCTCCCCAGGTAGTGTGGGGTTAGATGGACAGTGAGTGAAGGTCACTCTCCCTCAGGGACAGTGTGGGGTTAGATGGACAGTGAGTGATGGTCACTCTCCCCTGGTACAGTATGGGGTTAAATGGACAGTGAGTGATGGTCACTCTCCCCTGGTACAGTATGGGGTTAGATGGACAGTGAGTGATGGTCACTCTCCCCAGGTACAGTGTGGGGTTAGATGGACAGTGAGTGTTGGTCACTCTCCCACAGGGACAGTACGGGATTAAATGGACAGTGAGTGATGGTCACTCTCCCCTGGTACAGTACGGGGTTAGATGGACAGTGAGTGATGGCCACTCTCCCCAGGTACAGTATGGGGTTAGATGGACAGTGAGTGATGGTCACTCTCCCCTGGTACAGTTTGGGTTAGATGGACAGTGGGTGATGGTCACTTTCCCCTGGGACAGTGTGGGGTTAGATGGACAGTGGGTGATGGTCACTCTCCCCTGATACAGTGTGGGGTTAGATGGACAGTGGGTGATGGTCACTCTCCCCTGGTACAGTATGGGGTTAGATGGACAGTGGGTGATGGTCACTCTCCCTCAGGGACAGTGTGGGGTTAGATGGACAGTGGGTGATGGTCACTCTGCCCTGGTACAGTGTGGGGTTAGATGGACAGTGGGTGATGGTCACTCTCCCTCAGGTACAGTACGGGGTTAAATGGACAGTGAGTGATGGTCACTTCCCCCGGTACAGTATGGGGTTAGATGGACAGTGAGTGATGGTTACTCTCCCCTGGTACAGTTTGGGTTAGATGGACAGTGGGTGATGGTCACTTTCCCCTGGGACAGTGTGGGGTTAGATGGACAGTGGGTGATGGTCACTCTCCCCTGGTACAGTGTGGGGTTAGATGGACAGTGGGTGATGGTCACTCTCCCCTGGTACAGTGTGGGGTTAGATGGACAGTGGGTGATGGTCACTATCCCCCTGGTACAGTGTGGGGTTAGATGGACAGTGGGTGATGGTCACTCTCCCTCAGGGACAGTGTGTGGTTAGATGGACAGTGGGTGATGGTCACTCTCCCCTGGTACAATGTGTGGTTAGATGGACAGTGAGTGATGGTCACTCTCCCCTGGTACAGTACGGGGTTAGATGGACAGTGGGTGATGGTCACTCTCCCTTGGTACAGTATGGGGTTAGATTGACAGTGGGTGATGGTCACTCTGCCCTGGTACAGTGTGGGGTTAGATGGACAGAGAGTGATGGTCACTCTCCCCTGGTACAGTATGGGCTTAGATGGACAGTGGGTGATGGTCACTCTGCCCTGGTACAGTGTGGGGTTAGATGGATAGTGAGTGATGGTCACTCTCCCCTGGTACAGTGTGGGGTTAGATGGACAGTGAGTGATGGTCACTCTCCCCCGGTACAGTATGGGGTTAGGTGGACAGTGAGTGATGGTCACTCTCCCCTGGTACAGTGTGGGGTTAGATGGACAGTGAGTGATGGTCACTCTCCCCCGGTACAGTATGGGGTTAGGTGGACAGTGAGTGATGGTCACTCTCCCCTGGTACAGTATGGGGTTAGATGGACAGTGGGTGATGGTCACTCCCCCTCAGGGACAGTGTGGGGTTAGATGGACAGTGAGTGATGGTCACTCTCCCTCAGGGACAGTATGGGGTTAGATGAACAGTGGGTGATGGTCACTCTCCCCCAGGCACAGTGTGAGGTTAGATGGACAGTGAGTGATGGTCACTCTCCCTCAGGGACAGTACGGGGTTAGATGGACAGTGAGTGATGGTCACTCTCCCCTGGTACAGTATGGGGTTAGATGGACAGTAAGTGATGGTCACTCTCCCTCAGGGACAGTGTGGGGTTAGATGGACAGTGGGTGATGGTCACTCTGCCCTGCTACAGTGTGATGTTAGATGGACAGTGGGTGATGGACACTCTCCCCTGGTACAGAGTGAGGTTAGATGGACAGTGGGTGATGGTCACTCTCCCTCAGGGACAGTGTGGGGTTAGATGGACAATGAGTGATGGTCACTCTCCCCTGGTACAGTATGGGGTTAGATGGACAGTAGGTGATGGACACTCTGCCCTGGTACAGTTTGGGGTTAGATGGACAGTGGGTGATGGTCACTCTGCCCTGGTACAGTGTGGGGTTAGATGGACAGTGAGTGATGGTCACTCTCCCCCGGTACAGTATGGGGTTAGGTGGACAGTGAGTGATGGTCACTCTCCCCTGGTACAGTGTGGAGTTAGATGGACAGTGGGTGATGGTCACTCCTCCTGGCACAGTGTGGAGTTAGATGGACAGTGGGTGATGGTCACTCTCCCTCAGGGACAGTGTAGGGTTAGATGGACAGTGGGTGATGGTCACTCTCCCCTGGTACAGTGTGGGGTTAGATGGACAGTGAGTGATGGTCACTCTCCATCAGGGACAGTGTGGGGTTAGATGGACAGTGAGTGATGGTCACTCTCCCTGGCACAGTGTGGGGTTAGATGGACAGTGAGTGATGGTCACTCTCCCTCAGGGACAGTGTGGGGTTAGATGGACAGTGAGTGATGGTCACTCTGCCCTGGTACAGTATGGGGTTAGATGGACAGTGGGTGATGGTCACTCTCCCCAGGTACAGTGTGGGGTTAGATGGACAGTGGGTGATGGTCACTCTCCCCTGGTACAGTGTGGGGTTAGATGGACAGTGGGTGATGGTCAATCTCCCCTGGTACAGTGTGGGGTTAGATGGACAGTGGGTGCTGGTCACTCTGCCCAGGTACAATGTGGGGTTAGATGGACAGTGGGTGATGGTCACTCTCCCCTGGTACAGTATGGGGTTAGATGGACAGTGAGTGATGGTTACTCTCCCCTGGTACAGTATGGGGTTAGATGGACAGTGGGTGATGGTCACTCTCCCCCAGGTACAGTATGGGCTTAGATGGACAGTGAGTGATGGTCACTCTGCCCTGGTACATGTGGGGTTAGATGGACAGTGAGTGATGGTTACTCTCCCCTGGTACAGTATGGGGTTAGATGGACAGTGAGTGATGGTCACTCTCCCCTGGTACAGTGTGGGGTTAGATGGACAGAGGGTGATGGTTACTCTCCCCTGGTACAGTATGGGGTAAATTGGACAGTGAGTGATGGTCACTCTCCCTCAGGGACAGTGTGGGGTTAGATGGACAGTGAGTGATGGTCACCCTCCCCTGGTACACTATGGGGTTAGATGGACAGTGAGTGATGGTCACTCTCCCCTGGTACAGGGTGGGGTTAGATGGACAGTGAGTGATGGTTACTCTGCCCTGGTACAGTATGGGGTTAGATGGACAGTGAGTGATGGTCACTCTCCCCTGGTACAGTGTGGGGTTAGATGGACAGAGGGTGATGGTCACTCTCACTCAGGGACAGTGTGGTGTTAGATGGACAGTGAGTGATGGTCACTCTGCCCTGGAACAGTGTGGGGTTAGATGGACAGAGGGTGATGGTCACTCTCCCTCAGGGACAGTGTGGTGTTAGATGGACAGTGAGTGATGGTCACTCTGCCCTGGTACAGTTTTGGGGTTAAATGGACATTGAGTGATGGTCACTCTCCCCTGGTACAGTGTGGGGTTAGATGGATAGTGAGTGATGGTCACTCTCCCTCAGGGACAGTATGGGGTTAGATGGACAGTGAGTGATGTTCACTCTCCCCTGGTACAGTGTGGCGTTAGATGGACAGTGAGTGATGGTCACTCTCCCCTGGTACAGTGTGGGGTTAGATGGACAGTGGGTGATGGTCAATCTCCCTCAGGGACAGTGTGGGGTTAGATGGACAGTGGGTGATGGTCACTCTCCCCGGTACAGTGTGGGGTTAGATGGACAGTGGGTGATGGTCACTCTGCCCTGGTACAGTGTGGGGTTAGATGGACAGAGAGGTCACTTCCCCGATATAGTGTGGGGTTAGATGGACAGTGGGTGATGGTCACTCTCCCTCAGGGACAGTATGGGGTTAGATGGACAGTGAGTGATGGTCACTCTCCCCTGGTACAGTGTGGGATTAGATGGACAGTGAGTGATGGTCACTCTGCCCTGGTACAGTGTGGGGTTAGATGGACAGTGGGTGATGGTCACTCTCCCTCAGGTACAGTGTGGGGTTAGATGGACAGTGAGTGATGGTCACTCTCCCTCAGGGACAGTGTGGGGTTAGGTGGACAGTGAGTGATGGTCACTCTCCCTCAGGGACAGTGTGGGGTTAGATGGACAGTGGGTGATGGTCACTCTCCCCCAGGTACAGTATGGGGTTAGATGGACAGTGAGTGATGGTCACTCTGCCCTGGTACAGTGTGGGGTTAGATGGACAGTGAGTGATGGTCACTCTCCCTCAGGGACAGTATGGGGTTAGATGGACAGTGGGTGATGGTCACTCTCCCCCTGGTACAGTGTGGGGTTAGATGGACTGTGGGTGATGGTCACTCTCCCCCTGTTACAGTGTGGGGTTAGATGGACAGTGGGTGATGGTCACTCTCCCCCTGGTACAGTGTGGGGTTAGATGGACAGTGAATGATGGTCACTCTCCCCCTGGTACAGTGTGGGGTTAGATGGACAGTGGGTGATGGTCACTCTCCCCTGGTACAGTGTGGGGTTAGATGGACAGTGGGTGATGGTCACTCTCCCCAGGTACAGTGTGGGGTTAGATGGACAGTGAGTGATGGTCACTCTCCCCCAGGTACAGTGCGGGGTTAGATGGACAGTGAGTGATGGTCACTCTCCCCCAGGTACAGTGCGGGGTTAGATGGACAGTGAGTGATGGTCACTCTCCCTCAGGGACAGTGTGGGGTTAGATGGACAGTGAGTGATGGTCACTCTCCCCTGGTACACTATGGGGTTAGATGGACAGTGAGTGATGGTCACTCTCCCCTGGTACAGGGTGGGGTTAGATGGACTGTGGGTGATGGTCACTCTGCCCTGGTACAGTGTGGGGTTAGATGGACAGTGGGTGATGGTCATCCTCCCCCAGGTACGGTATGGGGTTAGATGGACAGTGGGTGATGGTCACTCTCCCTCAGGGACAGTGTGGGGTGAGATGGACAGTGAGTGATGGTCACTCTCCCCCTGGTACAGTGTGGGGTTAGATGGACAGTGGGTGATGGTCACTCTCCCCCAGGTACAGTATGGGGTTAGATGGACAGTGAGTGATGGTCACTCTCCCCTGGTACAGTGTGGGGTTAGATGGACAGTGAGTGATGGTCACTCTCCCCTGGTACAGTGTGGGGTTAGATGGACAGTGAGTGATGGTCACTCTCCCCCAGGTACAGTGCGGGGTTAGATGGACAGTGAGTGATGGTCACTCTCCCTCAGGGACAGTGTGGGGTTAGATGGACAGTGAGTGATGGTCACTCTCCCCTGGTACACTATGGGGTTAGATGGACAGTGAGTGATGGTCACTCTCCCCTGGTACAGGGTGGGGTTAGATGGACAGTGGGTGATGGTCACTCTGCCCTGGTACAGTGTGGGGTTAGATGGACAGTGGGTGATGGTCATCCTCCCCCAGGTACGGTATGGGGTTAGATGGACAGTGGGTGATGGTCACTCTCCCTCAGGGACAGTGTGGGGTGAGATGGACAGTGAGTGATGGTCACTCTCGCCCTGGTACAGTGTGGGGTTAGATGGACAGTGGGTGATGGTCACTCTCCCCCAGGTACAGTATGGGGTTAGATGGACAGTGAGTGATGGTCACTCTGCCCTGGTACAGTGTGGGGTTAGATGGACAGTGGGTGATGGTCACTCTCCCCCAGGTACAGTATGGGGTTGGATGGACAGTGAGTGATGGTCACTCTCCCTGGTACAGTGTGGGGTTAGATGGACAGTGGGTGATGATCACTCTCCCCCTGGTACAGTGTGGGGTTAGATGGACAGTGGGTGATGGTCACTCTCCCCCTGGTACAGTGTGGGGTTAGATGGACAGTCAGTGATGGTTACTCTCCCCTGGTACAGTATGGGGTTAGATGGACAGTGAGTGATGGTCACTCTCCCCTGGTACAGTGTGGGGTTAGATGGACAGTGAGTGATGGTCACTCTCCCCCTGGTACAGTGTGGGGTTAGATGGACAGTGAGTGATGGTTACTCTCCCCTGGTACAGTATGGGGTTAGATGGACAGTGAGTGATGGTCACTCTCCCCTGGTACAGTGTGGGGTTAGATGGACAGAGGGTGATGGTTACTCTCCCTCAGGGACAGTGTGGTGTTAGATGGACAGTGAGTGATGGTCACTCTCCCCTGGTACAATGTGGGGTTAGATGGACAGTGAGTGATGGTCACTCTCCCTGGTACAGTGTGGGGTTAGATGGACAGTGAGTGATGGTCACTCTCCCTCAGGGACAGTGTGGGGTTAGATGGACAGTGAGTGATGGTCACTCTCCCCTGGTACAGTGCGGGGTTAGATGGACAGTGAGTGATGGTCACTCTCCCCTGGTACAGTGCGGGGTTAGATGGACAGTGAGTGATGGTCACTCTCCCTCAGGGACAGTGTGGGGTTAGATGGACAGTGAGTGATGGTCACTCTCCCCTGGTACAGTGCGGGGTTAGATGGACAGTGAGTGATGGTCACTCTCCCTCAGGGACAGTACGGGGTTAGATGGACAGAATGGCCTGCCGTGTTCCTCACCGTCTCCTTGTCCATGAGCAGCACCTTCATGCCGGGTCCACTCTCCTCGATCATTTTGGACACATACTGTTTTACCGCCAGGACCACGTTCATGGCTGCGGCCTCCTCCCGAGCTCCGCGCTGACCGCACACACCTGCCGCGGGGGCCGCTGGGAACTGTAGTCCCCCCGCCCGCCTATCGCTGCGCTGTTCTCTCACCGCGAACTCCAACTCCCAGCGTGCCTCGCCGCCAGGCGCCGGCTTCGATTGGGTTTGTCAACATTGGGTTTATTGGTTGACGTTGCTCATTCCTGCCTGATACACCCAGTCGGCTGAATATTTATCACTGATCTAGTTTCCCTCACAGCCAGCTCTCAGAGTGAACTGAACCTCTGACCCTCATGTTCACTCTTTTTCCCACACTACCAACTGTGATAGTGCTTATTTATTCCCCCACACCCATATTGTATGTGTGTGTTCAGATGTGAGACACAGTGAAAGACACTAGGTGTACAAATCTTCATTGTTTTACAAACTTTGTTTTTAATTACCCCCACACTACCAGCTAACTGGGGTAGTAATTATTTATTCCCTCGCACCCATGTTGTGTGTGTGTGTGTGTGTGTGTGTTCAGATGTGAGACAAAGTGAAAGACACTAGGTGTACAAATCTTTATTGTTTTACAAACTCTTTTTTTAAATTACCCCCACACTACCACCTCACTGCGGTAGTAATTATTTATTCCCTCGCACCCATGTTGTATGTGTGTGTGTGTGTGTGTGTATGTAAGACACACTGAAAGACACTAGATGTACATATCTTTTTTTTTAATCAACTTTCTTTTTAATTACCCCCACACTACCACCTCACTGCGGTAGTACTTATTTTTCCCCCGCACCCATGTTTGGTGTGTGTGTGTGTGTGTGTGTGTATACGTGAGACACAGTGAAAGACACTAGGTGTACAAATCTTTATTGTTTTATCAACTCTTTGTTTTAAATTACCCCCACACTACCAGCTAACTGGGGTAGTAATTATTTATTCCCCCGCACCCATGTTGTGTGTGTGTGTGTGTGTGTGCAGATGTGAGACACACTGAAAGACACTAGGTGTACAAATCTTTATTTTTTTAAATATGTTTTTTATATATTCCTCCCACACTACCACCTAACTGCGGTAGTACTTATTTTTCCCCACACCCATGTTGTGTGTGTGTGTGTGTGTGTGTGTGTGCAGATGTGAGACACAGTGGAAGACACAAGGTGTACAAATCTTTTGTTTTAATGTCCTTTTCTCTATATTACCCCCACACTACCTCCTATCTGCATAGATATTCCTCCGCACCCATGGTGTGTGTGCAGGTGTGAGAGAGACAAGGTGCACGAATCTTTCTTCAATTTCCCCCACCCAGGAAGAAAGGAAACACCCGAGTGCACAGTGACAAGCAGTGCCCTTCGCATCAAAGGGCAACGCTGTGTGATCAAACAGTGAAGGGGTGTTTTTCATTTTATGTTTAAAAGGATACAATAAAGTGAATGCCCGACTAAAATCAAAACAAGAATACAAACATTTTTGGAGTGTTTGAGAAACTGGAAATCTGACCAGGTGGTAGTTTGCGTTAAATTTGCTGCATAATAAAAGGCTATTCGGGTGAGTGTCAATACTTGTGTTGCACTGAAACCTCTTCCTAGCCCATTAACCAAACCTTTTATTCCATTCTCCCTGATGTGTTCATCCCATTTCCACAGACGGTGTAACATCTCACTGTTGTCTAGATGACATGTGACAACAATCAATCAATCAATCAAATCAAAAGACTCATCATCTTCAGTGTTCTAACCCTCATTATTCTGAAAAAGAGTCATGTTCAAATTAAAACATTAACTTTGTCCCTCCACAGACACGACCAGACCTGCTGAGTTTCTGCAGCAACTTCTGTTTTTCTTTCACTAATTAAATACTTTATCCATATCGACTTTTAAACATCAGGATTTACCAAATAGGTTCTTTTTAACATGCACAACTATAGGTTTATCACCAAAACAAAACTTAATCAATATGTCAAGAATAAAGGTTTAAATTTCCCCAAAGTACACACAAACACTATTTAAGAGAAAAAAACAAACTTTGCAGAAATTAGCCTTCTGGAAGAAAAGGAACTATTTTGACCAAGAGGTTATTCATGTTGTTGGGACTGGAGGAATTCACCTCGGATGAGAGACTCGGTAAGCTATGGTTGTTTTGGCATAGCGCAGACTGAGTTGGGGGTGGGGGGTGGTGGGAACGGTCTGATTACAGTGTACAAAGTTATGAGTGGCATACACAAGGTAGATATTGAGAAACTTTCCCCCTTACTAAATCGATGAAGAATTCGGGGACTAAGTTTTAAGATAACATTTTGGAAGTTTAGAGGGGATTTGAGGAAAATTATTTTCACCCAATAGTGTGCTTACCTTCAAACTGTGCCCCCGATCGTTTGCATTGAATTTTACTAAGGGGAAAATTTCTCCCAGTCTATGTTGTGTCTGCCCTTCATTACTTTGTACACTTTAATCAGAGAGTCTCTTGAACTGACTGCCTCAAGGATAATAAAGGCAAGAACCCTCAAGGCATTTAAGAAGAATTTAACTGAGCACTTGATATAACACAGCAGACAGGCTGGAAAAAGGGGGTTAGAATAGATGGGTATTTGATGGCTGGCATGGAGACGAAGGGCATCTTTCTATGTTGTAATATTCAATGATTAGAAATGATAAAGTGTAAGATGATCTGGGGTCTGTTGCTCTGATGTTCTGGCACATATGGTCAAGTCACTAACCATACCCAAGTGTCTCTGAACTCTTGCTTGCTCAGGAAACATAACCTTGAGATGTTCCTTCAATCAATCTACCAGAAGGACAAACAGGTTTCCCGCTGAAACGATACAGATTGCTTTCTTTTCAGAATTGAGAATGCACTTTGGCAGGAAGAATAGAGGAGCTGAATATTATTTAAATTGAAAAGGACAGTAAAGAACTACAACACAGACAGAATTAGAAAACCTCATGCATAAATCTCAAAGATTCTGCAAATGAGAAGGAAGATAAATGGAATGTTAGTCTTTATTTCAAAGGGAGTTGAGTATAAATGCAGAGAACTCTAGACAGGTTTTTGCTAAAAATGTACAAGGCACCAGTTAGACCCCAGTGAACAGTCTTGGGCCCCTCTCTGTGGAAATGAAAATGACATTGAAGATAGTACAGAGAAGGTTTGTGAGGCTGACCTCAGATATGGAGGGACTGACTTATGAGGTGGCATCGAGTAGATTAGATTCCCTACAGTGTGGAAACAGGCCCTTCGGCCCAACCAGACCACACTGACTCTCCGAAGAGTAACCCACCCAGACCCATTTCCTTCTGACTAATGCACCTAACACTACGGGCAATTCAGCATGGCTAATTCACCCTGACCCGCACATCTTTGGGCTGTGGGAAAAAACCAGAGCAAACCCACACAGAGAATGTGCAAACTCCACACAGACAGTTGCCCAAGGCTGGAATTGAACCTGGGACCCTGGTACTATGAGGCAGCAGTGCTAACCACTGAGCCACCGTGCTGCCCAAGTTGGGTCTGTCCCCATTGGAGTTTAGAAGAATTGGAAGCAACCTTATTGAAACATAAACGTCTTTAGGGGACACAACAGTTAGATGCAGAGAGATTGTTTCCCCTTGTGGGAAAATCCATGGTCATGTAGCATCATCTCAGAATAAGGCAGAGGTGAAGCAGAATTTCTTCTCTTGGTGAATTTGTATAATTCTTTATCACAAAAGGCTGGGTGGTTAGGTATATTCAGAGTTAAAAATCACACAACACCAAGTTAGAGTCCAACAGGTTTAATTGGAAGCACACTAGCTTTCGGAGCGACGCTCCTTCATCAGGTGATAGTGGAAGACTTGATCATAACAGAAATTGTAGCAAACATTTGCAGTGTTGATGTAACTGAAATTATACATTGAAAAATTGATTGCCTGTTAAGCCTTTCATCTGTTAGAACACAGTGATAGTTTCACTTCTTTCATGTGTAAATCACAAAACCCTTTTTTTAAAAGCATTGCATTCTCAGGTTCGCTGTTAACATTGGTGATAGCTAGACAATATGTTGAAGGTGTTAGCCCCCTGTGTTCTCTGTCTATGACCCGATGTTTAGATTGATTCTAATCTAAAAAGTGAGATAACAGAGTTTTACATAAATTCATGCAGTTTTTGAGCTCAGAGTTCTACATGAATGCATGCAGTGTTTGAGCAAAGTGCAATGTAACTCTGCAAGTACAAATTCACCCCACAAAATATATGTGTGCATGTGAATCTTTGTGTGTGTGTGTGTGTGTGTGTGTATGTCTGTCTGGCGTGGGGGTTGTGAGTGTGAGAAAGTGTGTGTGTGTAGTGAATGCAGAGTGTCTTAGTCTGTGAGGGGGTGCATGTGTGTGTCTGTAAGGGTGTATGTGGGTGTCTCTGTGCGCGTCTGTGTGTACCTGTGTCCGTGTGTATGTGAGAGTGTGTGTGTAGGAATATCTGTGTGTGTTGTGTATAGGAGTGTCTGTATGAGTCTATGTGTGTGTGTGTATGTAGGAATATCTGTGTGTGTGTATAGGAGTGCCTGTGTGTGTGTGTGTGTGTGTGTGTGCGCGCGTGTGTGTGTAGGAGTATCTGTGTGTGTGTAGTGCAATGGTGATCACCTGTAATGTGACATGAACCCGAGGCCCTCCCTATGGGTACTGAACTTAGCTATCAGCCTCTGCTCGGCCACTTTCCTCTGCTGCCTGTCCCGAAGTCCACCTTGGAGGACGGTCACCCGAAGGTCCAAGGCTGAATGTCCTGGACCACTGAAGTGTTCCCCAACTGGGAGGGAGCCCTCCTGTCTGTTGATTGTTGTGCGGTGCCCATTCATCCGGTGCTCGGTTTCCCCAATGTACCATGCCTCTGGGCATCCTTGCCTGCAGCGTATAAGATAGTTGGTGAGGTGCTCATCCTCATTGATAATGTGTTGCAGGTCACTACACACACACTCTCTCACATACACACAGACACAGGTACACACAGATGCACACACAGACACCCACACACACCCTTATAGACACATGCACCCATCACAGGCTTAAGACACTCTGTACACACACACACACACACACACACACTCTCACACTCACAACCCCCACCCCAGACAGACACACACACACAGACAGACAAAGACCCACATGCACACATATATTTTGTGGGGTGAATTTGTACTTGTAGGGTTACATTGTACTTTGCTCAAAAACTGCAGGAATTTATGTAAAACTCTGTTATCTCACTTTTTAGATTAGAATCAATCAAACATCAGGTCATAGACAGAGAACATAGGGGGCTAACACCTTCAACATACTGTCTAACTATCACCATTGTTAACAGCTAACCCGAGAGTGCAACTTTTAAAAAAAAGGCTTTGTGATTTACACATGAAAGAAGTGAAACTATCACTGTATTCTAACAGATGAAAGGCTTAACAGACAATCAATTTTTCAATGTATAATTTCAGTTCCATCACACTGCAAATGTTTGCTATAAATTCTGTGTTAGGATCGAGCCCTCCACAATCACCTGATGAAGGAGCGTCGCTCCGAAAGCTAGTGTGCTTCCAATTAAACCTGTTGGACTCTAACCTGGTGTTGTGTGATGTTTAACTCTGACCCTTGGATGCTGCCTGACCAGCTGTGCTCTTTCAGCACCACACTTTTTGACTGATCGCCAGCATCTGCAGTCCTCACTTTCTCCAACTTGCATCATTACTTTAATTGTTTACAGATCTGGCTTTTTTGCTGTAATTTCTGAAGCAGTCAGTTGTGGGTTCAAGCCCCATTCCAGGATTTCGGTTTATGACCCAGACTGACAATTCATCGCCTGTCAAGTGGCGTGAAGGGTCCATCACTTAATGTGAAGAAAAACAGAAAGCTTTCTTTTGGAGTTTTCTCGCAGAACGAACCGCAGCTAAACTGTTTAAGTATGCAGTTAACTCCCTAATGATTGCAACAATTTGCTCTCAGTGAATTGACTAATATATTCATTTACACAGCAGCATGTTAAGAACAACTTATTGACTGTGAAGCAATTTGGAACTGGAAACACAATTCATCAAATAAAAGTTGATTCTTCACCATTACAAAACAGTGTTCTGATAGTTTTATTGCTGGGGGAATAGCAAAGAGGTTGTCAGCCCCATTGGGACCACGTAAAACACTGAATCTAATAACCCCACAACATAGAAAGATGAAAAACCACCAGATTAATTAAACAGCCCAAATACGTTGTTAATCTTCTCTTGGTAAGGGAAACTGCCACCATCCCACTGATTATTTATGTCAACCTAAAACACTGACTAAAACGAAAGGTTTATGGTGAGAGAGGAAATACACAAGGGTCCAGAGGGGCGAGGAGAAAGTGAGGACTGCAGATGCTGGAGATCAGAGCTGAAAATGTGTTGCTGGAAAAGCGCAGCAGGTCAGGCAGCATCCAAGGAGCAGGAGAATCGACGTTTCGGGCATAAGCCTGAAGAAGGGCTTATGCCTGAAACGTCGAATCTCCTGTTCCAGAGGGGCGATTTGTTTTCACACAGAGTGCCTGGGACGGGCTCCCAGAGGTAGTGGTGGAAACAGGTATAATTTCGTCATTTAAGAAACATTTAGACAGATACATGGATAGGATGGTATGGAGGATTAGTTTAATTGTAAAAACTGGGCATCATGGACAGGTTTGGCTGAAGGGCCTGTTTCCATGCTATAGATCTCTGCGGCTCCATGACTAACTTCCGGGGCTTGTTTCACCTTAAACTATTCCTAGCTTGCTGTATGCTTTAAATATTTTCTGAATCTATTCCACACCCTGTGGTTACGTTTGGAGTAATCAAGGTTGAGCAATAAAATAGTCTTGTCACTACAGCTCAGCACAGTCAGTTGTTCCAATGCGCACCACCCCTAAATTAAATTCTAGCAGCAATACAAGTGCTAAACAAGGCCTGTGCTGTACAGTCCAGGCTGTTAAGTGGACAATTCAACACGAAAATTCAGGCCTGACCATTGTTGTTCCCATTCGGAGCAGCGGGTTGCACCTGAACCAGAAGGGCACCAATATCCTGGGGGTAGGTTTGCTCGCACTCTTCGGGGGGGTTTAAACTAATTTGGCAGGGGGATGGGATCCGGACTTGTAGACCAGCAAGTAAGCTAGCTGTTTGTCAGGATGTCCGAGAATGCAGGGAGGCTGTGGAGAAGGTAGCACTGACAGGGAATACTTGCGGATACAGAGATGGGCTCAAGTGCATATACTTCAATGCAAGGAGTATCAGAAATAAGGTGGGTGAACTTAAGGCGTGGATCAGTACCTGGGACTATGATGTTGTGGCCATCACGGAAACGTGGATAGATGAGGGACAGGAATGGTTGTTGGAGGTTCCTGGTTACAGATGTTTCAGTAAGATTAGGGAGGGTGGTAAAAAAGGAGGGGGGGTGGCATTGCTAATTAGAAATGGTATAACGGCTGCAGAAAGGCAGTTCGAGGGGGATCTGCCTTTGGAGGTAGTATGGGCTGAAGTCAGAAATAGGAAAGGTGCAGTCACCTTGTTGGGTGTTTACTATAGGCCCCCCAATAGCAGCAGAGATGTGGAGAAACAGATTGGGAAACAGATTTTGGAAAGGTGCAGAAGCCACAGGGTCGTAGTCATGGGCGACTTCAACTTCCCAAATATTGATTGGAAGCTCTTTAGATCAAATAGATTGGATGGGGCGGTGTTTATGCAGTGTGTCCAGGAAGCTTTTCTAACTCAGTATGTAGATTGTCCGACCAGAGGGGAGGCCATATTGGATTTGGTACTTGGTAACGAGCCGGGACAAGTGATGGGCTTGTTAGTGGGTGAGCATTTTGGTGATGGTGACCACAATTCTGTGACTTTCACCTTGGTTATGGAGAGAGATAGGTGCGCACAACAGGGTAGGTTTTACAATTGGGGGAAGGGAAATTACGATGCTGCAAGACAGGATTTGAGGAGCATAAGTTGGGAGCATAGGCTGTCAGGGAAGGATGTCGTTGAAATGTGGAACTTTTTCAAGGAACTGATATGACGTGTCCTTGATATGTATGTACCTGTCAGGCAGGAAAGAGATGGTCGTGTGAGGGAGCCTTGGTTGACGAGGGAGGTTGAATGTCTAGTAAAGAGGAAGAAGGAGGCTTACATAAGGTTGAGGAAACAGTGTTCAGACAGAGCGTTGGAGGGATACAGGATAGCCAGGAGGGAGCTGAAGAAAGGGATTAGGAGAGCTAAGAGAGGGCATGAAAAATCTTTGGCGGGTAGGATCAAGGATAACCCCAAGGCCTTTTATGCGTATGTGAGAAACATGAGAATGACGAGAACGAGGGTAGGTCCGATCAAGGACAGTAGTGGGAGACTGTGTATTGAGTTGGAAGAGATAGGAGAGGTCTTGAATGAGTACTTTTCTTCAGTATTTACAAATGAGAGGGGCCGTATTGTTGAAGAGGAGAGTGTGAAATGGACTGGTAAGCTAGAGGAGATACTTGTTAGGAAGGAAGATGTGTTGGGCATTTTGAACAACTTGAGGATAGACAAGTCCCCCGGGCCTGACGGGATATATCCTAGGATTATGTGGGAAGCAAGAGAGGAAATTGCAGAGCCGTTGGCAATGATCTTTTCGTCTTCATTGTCAACGGGGGTGGTACCAGGGGACTGGAGAGTAGCGAATGTTGTGCCCCTGTTCAAAAAAGGGAATAGGGTTAACCCCGGGAATTACAGGCCAGTTAGTCTTACTTCGGTGGTAGGCAAAGTAATGGAAAGGGTATTGAGGGATAGGATTTATGAATATCTGGAAAGACACTGCTTGATTAGGGACAGCCAGCATGGATTTGTGAGGGGTAGGTCTTGCCTTACAAGTCTTATTGAATTCTTTGAGGAGGTGACCAATGTGGATGAGGGTAGAGAAGTGGATGTAGTGTACATGGGTTTTAGGAAGGCATTTGATAAGGTTCCCCATGGTAGGCTTATGCGGAAATTCAGGAGGCATGGGATAGTGATAAGTTTGGCCAGTTGGATAGAGAACTGGCTAACCGGTCGAAGTCAGAGAGTGGTGGTAGACGGTAAATATTCAGCCCGGAGCCCAGTTACAAGTGGAGTTCCGCAGGGATCAGCTCTGGGTCCTCTGCTGTTTGTAATTTTTATTAATAACTTGGAAGAGGAAGTCGAAGGGTGGGTCAGTAAATTTGCAGACGATACGAAGATTGGTGGAGATGAGGATAGTGAGGAGGGCTGTTGTCGGCTGCAAAGGGACTTAGATATGATGCAGAGCTGGCTGAGGAGTGGCAGATGGAGATCAACCCTGTCAAGTGTGAGGTTGTCCATTTTGGAAGGACAAATAAGAATGCGGAATACAGGGTTAACGGTAGGGTTCTTAGTCAGGTGGAGGAACAGAGGGATCTTGGGGTCTATGTTCATAGATCTTTGAAAGTTGCCACTCAGGCGGATAGAGCTTGTAAGAAGGCCTATGGTGTATTAGCGTTCATTAGCAGAGGGATTGAATTCAAGAGTCGTGAGGTGATGTTGCAGCTGTACAGGACCTTGGTAAGGCCACATTTGGACTACAGAGGTGAAAATGTGTTGCTGGAAAAGCGCAGCAGGTCAGGCAGCATCCAAGGAGCAGGAGAATCGACGTTTCGGGCATGAGCCCTTCTTCAGGAATGAGGAGAGGGTGTCCAGCAGGCTAAGATAAAAGGTAGGGAGGAGGGACTTGGGGGAGGGGCGATGGAGATGCGATAGGTGGAAGGAGGTCAAGTTGAGGGTGATAGGCCGGAGTGGGGTGGGGGCGGAGAGGTCAGGAAGAAGATTGCAGGTTAGGAGGGCGGTGCTGAGTTCGAGGGTTGGGACTGAGACAAGGTGGGGGGAGGGGAAATGAGGAAGCTGGAGAAGTCTGAGTTCATCCCTTGTGGTTGGAGGGTTCCCAGGCGGAAGATGAGGCGCTCTTCCTCCAGCCGTCGTGTTGCTATGGTCTGGCGATGGAAGAGTCCAAGGACCTGCATGTCCTTGGTGGAGTGGGAGGGAGAGTTAAAGTGTTGAGCCACGGGGTGGTTGGGTTGGTTGGTCCGGGTGTCCCAGAGATGTTCTCTGAAACGTTCCGCAAGTAGGCGGCCTGTCTCCCCAATATAGAGGAGGCCACATCGGGTGCAGTGGATGCAGTAAATGATGTGTGTGGAGGTGCAGGTGAATTTGTGGCGGATATGGAAGGATCCCTTGGGGCCTTGGGGAGAGGTGAGGGGGGAGGTGTGGGCGCAAGTTTTGCATTTCTTGCGGTTGCAGGGGAAGGTGCCGGGAGTGGAGGTTGGGTTGGTGGGGGGTGTGGACCTGTTGAGGGAGTCATGGAGGGAGTGGTCTTTTCGGAATGCTGATAGGGGTGGGGAGGGAAATATATCCTTGGTGGTGGGGTCCGTTTGGAGGTGGAGGAAATGACGAAGGATGATACGATGTATCTGGAGGTTGGTGGGGTGGTAGGTGAGAACCAGTGGGGTTCTGTCCTGGTGGGGATTGGAGGGGCGGGGTTCAAGGGCAGAGGAGCGGGAAGTGGAAGAGATGCGGTGGAGAGCATCATCGATCACGTCTGGGGGGAAATTGCGGTCTTTGAAGAAGGAGGCCATCTGGATTTTACGGAATTGGAACTGGTCCTCCTTATAGGATGAGCCACCCCTCCACTATCAATTTAGGAAAGATGTGGAAGCTTTGGAGAGGGTGCAGAGGAGATTTACCAGGATGTTGTCTGGAATGGAGAATAGGTCGTGTTAGGATAGGTTGAGAGTGCTAGGCCTTTTCTCATTGGAACGGAGAAGGATGAGGGGTGACTTGATAGAGGTTTATAAGATGATCAGGGGAATAGATAGAGTAGACAGTCAGAGACTTTTTCCCCGGGTACAACAGAGTGTAACAAGGGGACATAAATTTCAGGTGAAGGGTGGAAGGTATAGGGGAGATGTCAGGGTTAGGTTCTTTACCCAGAGAGTGGTGGGGGCATGGAATGCGCTGCCTGTGGGAGTGGCAGAGTCAGAATCATTGGTGACCTTTAAGCGGCAATTGGATAGGTACATGGATAGGTGCTTAAGCTCGGACAAATGTTCGGCACGACATCGTGGGCCAAAGGGCCTGTTCTGTGCTGTATTGTTCTATGTTCTACATTCTGAGAACAAACTTAATAAAGGATTAGCTTAAAACCTGAGAGGAAACAAGAAGTGATTATTTTTTACCAAACAATATCTGATCTGCAGTATGCTGCCAAAAGGAGTGTGGGGAGAAAGTTCAACAATAATGTTTAGAAGAGAATTGGACAAATGCATAAACAGGAAAAAAAAATGCAATGACACAGAGAAAAGCCACTGAGGATACAGAGTTGAGCAATGAGTAGCTCACCAGCTTCTGAGCTGCAAGGTCCTGAGTTCAAATCCCACGCCTGGACCTGTTGATAGTAAAAGAACACAGGGTAAAAAGTGAGGTCTGCAGATGCTGGAGATCACAGTTGAAAATGTGTTGCTGGTTAAAGCACAGCAGGTTAGGCAGCATCCAAGGAACAGGAAATTCGACGTTTCGGGCATAAGCCCTTCATCAGGAATGAGGAGAGTGTGTTTTTTTCCTTTTTTTGTGGTGTGGTTGGGATTGGAGCGGAGGGAGTGGAGGGCTGCACGTTCTGAGGGTGAGAGGTTGGAGTGGGTGAGAGGGGTGGACAGGTTGAGTCGGTTAATGTCGCGGCGTTTTTTTCTTTTTTTCACACTCTCCTCATTCCTGATGAAGGGCTCTGGCCCGAAACGTCGAATTTCCTATTCCTTGGCTGCTGCCTAACCTGCTGTGCTTAACCAGCAACACGTTTTCAACAGTAAACGAACACAGCCTCAGATGCAGGAAAGTCAGCATGTTTCAGTGCCAGGCCAGATAAATGGGGAAGAGTTGTTGGTGGGACCGGGGGCTGATTAACCTGCTTTGTATAATCTGAGAGAAGCTGGAAGTGGGAAAAAAAAATGAAACAGGGATCAATGAACAGGAGTGGGGTCAGTTGTCAAAGAGCTGAAACTGTTTTGCTGGAAAAGCGCAGCAGGTCAGGAAGCATCCAAGGAGCAGGAGAATCGACGTTTCGGGCATGAGCCCTTCTTCAGGAATGAGGAAGGTCTTTCCTCATTCCTGAAGAAAGGCTCATGCTCGAAAAGTCGACTCTCCTGCTCCTTGGATGCTGCCTGATCTGCTGCGCTTTTCCAGCAAAACATTTTCAGCTCTGATCTCCAGCATTTGCAGTCCTCACTTTCTCCTCGAATATTTTAACCTACTGTGAATCCTCTTGCAAGGATGCCTTCCTTGAAGAAGCTCTCTTCCTCGAAGGGCTCATGCCCGAAACGTCGATTCTCCTGCTCCTTGGATGCTGCCTGACCTGCTGCCCTTTTCCAGCAACACATTTTCTGCTCTGATCCCCAGCATCTGCAGTCCTCACTTTCTCCTCTTAGTTGTCAAAGAGCTAGCAGAGGCAAAACGAGTGATCTGTGCTGCGAGGCAGATTGAAAATTACAGGAATTAAACATAAAAGTTAGGGTTATATGTTCCAGTTATTATTGATGGGTATAGGTGAGACCACACCTCGAATACTGGGTGAAGTTTGGGTTCCTTTATCTAAAGAGTGATGTTGGGGGTCAATGATAGATTGGACAGAAGTGGCAGGTTACCTCTTTGGTTTGAAGAGTGAGTGGGGGAGTTGATTGAAGTGTTGGATGCTGAATGATGTTGGGAAAAGTGCATGGAGGCTTCAAAACACCCAAGTCTTGGTGATTTCCTTGAGTCTAGGATGGGGCTGGAGGGGCCGAATAGCCGTCGACCCTGTCCTGGCCGGCGTTGCGTCACGCGGGGAGTTGGCGCGGTGACGTCAGCCGCGCGGGGCGCAACCGAACCTGGCGCGTGCTCCCCGCCCTCCCCGCCGCCCCGCGCCACCTGATTGGTCAGAGCGCCCCGCACACCGGGTTACCAGGGCAACGCGGCAGCGGATTGGACGAGCGGCCCGCCCGTCAGCGCGGCCCCTCGAGTTTGGAGCAGGTTTGGTTGTCGCTGGGAGGAGATAGGGCCGACACAGGACTCCCCGACATCAGCTGCACGGTGAGGGGCGTGAGGGCACCGAGCCCCCGGACCACCCCCTCACACCCCGCCGCCCGGACTCCGCGCTCACGGCCCGCCCCGCCCCAGGTAAGGAGCCGCTTCTCCTCACACAGGCGCCGGGCTCGACTAGGCCCCGACACTCGCTCCACACCGAGGGCGACCCACTCACCCGCGGGCCCGGGACCGGCGAGACACACCCCCTCCCTCCCCCCCCCCACCTCCCCCCTCCCCCTACCACCCACCCCCTCCCCCTACCACCCACTCTCTCCCCCTACCACCCACTCTCCCTGAGCCCCCTCCCCTCCCCCAACTCTCCCTGAGCCCTCTACCCTCCCCTCCCCCACCCCACTCCCCCACCCCACTCTCCCTGATCCCCCCCACCCCCACTCTCCCTGAACCCCCTCCCCTCCCCCCCCACACTCTCCCTGAGCCCTCTACCCTCCCCTCCCCCACCCCACTCCCCCACCCCACTCTCCCTGATCCCCCCCACCCCCACTCTCCCTGAACCCCCTCCCCTCCCCCCCACACTCTCCCTGAGCCCTCTACCCTCCCCTCCCCCACCCCACTCTCCCTGATCCCCCCACCCCCACTCTCCCTGAACCCCCTCCCCTCCCCCCCACACTCTCCCTGAACCCCCTCCCCTCCCCCCCACACTCTCCCTGATCCCTCCTCCTGAGCCCCCTACCCTCCCCCCCCACTCTCCTTGTTCCCCCTCCCCTCCCCGAACCCCCTCCCCTCCTCCACACTCTCCCTGAACCCCCTCCCCTCCCACCCCCCCACACTCTCCCTGGCCCCTCTCCCTGAGCCCCCTCCCCCACTCGCCCTGAGCCCCCTCCTCTCCCGCACTCTCCTTGTTCCCCCTCCCCTCCCCGACTCTCCCTGAGCCCCCTCCCCTCCCCCACTCGCCCTGAGCCCCCGCCTCTCTCCCACTCTCCTGATCCCCCTCTCCCCCACTCTCCCTGTTTCCCCTCCTGCTCTCCCCGAACCCCCTCCCCTCCCCCACTCTCCCTGATCCCCCCCTTGTTCCTGAATGCTCTCTTCCCCTGCAGTCTCCCTGATCACCCCACCTCCCTAACCCCAATCCCTGATTTGCCCTCCCCCCACCAGTCTACCTGATTTCTCCCCCCCCATCTCCCTGACCACCCCGCCCCCAACTCCAATCCCTGATCAACCCCCCCCCCCCTTCCCCAATTCACCGTCTCCCTGATCACATCATATGGTACAGTACTGTTGGGACAGGTCTGTCCCTGTATAACACTGGGGCACAGTACCGGTGGGGACAGGTCTGTCAATGTATAACACTGGGGTACAGTACTGTTGGGACAGGTCTGTCACTGTATAACACTGGGGCACAGTACTGGTGGGGACAGGTCTGTCACTGTATAACACTGGGGTACAGTACTGGTGGGGACAGGTCTGTCACTGTATAACACTGGGGTACAGTACTGGTGGGGACAGGTCCGTCCCTGTATAACACTGGGGTACAGTACTGGTGGGGACAGGTCTGTCACTGTATAACACTGGGGTACAGTACTGGTGGGGACAGGTCTGTCACTGTATAACACTGGGGTACAGTACTGGTGGGGACAGGTCTGTCCCTGTATAACACTGGGGTACAGTACTGGTGGGGACAGGTC
Organism: Hemiscyllium ocellatum; assembly: GCF_020745735.1. Lineage (NCBI taxonomy): Eukaryota > Metazoa > Chordata > Chondrichthyes > Orectolobiformes > Hemiscylliidae > Hemiscyllium > Hemiscyllium ocellatum. The sequence goes on from NC_083450.1 coordinate 1,279,051, forward strand.
TGTCACTGTATAACACTGGGGTACAGTACTGGTGGGGACAGGTCTGTCACTGTATAACACTGGGGTACAGTACTGGTGGGGGACAGGTCTGTCGCTGTATAACACTGGGGTATAGTACCGGTGGGGACAGGCCTGTCACTGTATAACCCTGGGGTACAGTACCGGTGGGGACAGGTCTGTCCCTGTATAACACTGGGACACAGTACTGGTGGGGACAGGTCTGTGACTGGGAAATCTGATTAATTTCTTGTTGAGAGTTGAGTTTTGTATCATATTCATATTGTTTGTGATGATACTTCAGTCGTTTACAGAATACTGGTCTAACTGCTGCCTTGTGAAATGGTTGTGTGATTATAGCTGGGTGTCAGTCAGTCGTAGTGGTGAATGAATCAGTGTTGTGAGTTCGTAGTCACTGCATCCGCTCAACACATCCAGATGCTCAATTCACTTGTTCTTGCTGTCTTTCTTCGAAGTCACTGCCTGGTGCAGATTAGTGTTTTAATGTCCAGGGAAGTTAGAGATTGAATGTGGTCTGGGGTGAGGTGCAGACCCACATGGCTGCACCCCCAATACAGAGAGCCAAATTACCAGAGACTCTGTCTGTGCAACATTACACTTGCTTGACCAGCTTGTTATTGCTTTGGTGTGAACCCTGTGTCCTCTCGTCAAGTTCTCTGGAAGGGAGAAATGTTTTTATTCGCAAATGCTGTGCATGTGGCTGACAGGTCAAGTTATGAAGAACTCATTATTCATCAGTGGATACCAGTATGAAAGGCAAGTCTAATCATGAACAGGGCATTAGTTGGGGACTGAATAAATTTCTCTGCTCTGCCATCACTCAGACCTCACCTATACCTTTTGCCGTGTTAAGGTTTGTGTGATGGGGCAGTTTTTTTTTGTTGAGGTGTCATTTTCCCCCAGAAGTCACCCAGCAGTTAGTTAGTCACCTGAAGCCTGTAATTAGGAGTATCCTGACTTCAGAATCTGACCAGTTTCCATCTGCATTCCCCAATATGGATAGCAAGGAATGTGGAGTGAGATCAGGGGCCTGTGGACCAGTGCAGTTGCTGTGGTGCTCAGATCGGAAATCTTTTCCCAAGTATGGGTGTGTAGCCTGAGATAGACCAGCGCAGGAGCCCATGCTGAGCCTGCCCTGACTCTGTCCAGAATGCTAGTCTTGACTGAGTGCAGTTAACCTACTCCATCAATTCCCTACTGCTGCCTCACTTTTATCGTTTCAATCTATGCAGGAAAAACAAGTTTGAAAGGAATTGAATGTTTCCTTTTACTGAACGTGGTTATTAACTGCATCAGAGCCAGAAGATGAACTCCTCAGCAGCCCACAGTTCATCAAAGTAAGAACACTTAAACATCTACAACTCACCACTTGGATTTAGTCCTGAATTAGTGTGTGACAAAAGCAACTTGGTATCAAATTCTGCTCATTTAAAACAATGCCACAGTTAAAACAGGTGGTTGTCAGCCTGGTGAAGGAGCGTCGCTCCGAAAGCTAGTGCTTCCATTTAAACCTGTTGGACTATAACCTGGTGTTGTGTGATTTTTAACTTGGTACGTGGGAGCACCACCTCCTGCAAATTCCCCTCCAAGCCCCATTCACCAACCTGATTGGAAAGATATCACCATTCCTTCAGGATTTCCCGATCTAAATCCTGGAAGCCTCTCCTGAACCGCAGTATGGGTGTCAGAAATGCATTGCAACAGTTCAAGAGATCGCTCGCCACCTTCGAAAGAGCCAGTAAATTGGGCAGTAAATACAGATCAGCCAGCAAAGTCCACATCCTTCAAAAGGAAACTCCACAGAGATGGACACTTCAGATACAATTACTGTGCAGTTTGTGGAGGATTGGTCCACTGTATAACACTGGGGTACAGTATGGTGGGACTAGTCTGACCCCTGTAGAACACTGGGCTACAATATTGGTGGGGACAGGTCTGTCACTATATAGCACTGGGGTACAGTACTGGTGGGGACAGGTCTGCCCTGTATAACACTGGGGTACAGTACTGGTGGGGACAGGTCTGCCCTGTATAACACTGGGGTACTGTACTGGTGGGGACAGGTCTGTCACTGTATAACACTGGGGTACAGTACTGGTGGGGACAAGTCTGTCACTGTATAACACTGGGGTACAGTACTGGTGGGGACAGGTCTGTCCCTGTATAACACTGGGGTACAGTACTGGTGGGGACAGGTCTGTCCCTGTATAACACTGGGGTACAGTACTGGTGGGGACAGGTCTGTCCCTGTATAACACTGGGGTACAGTACTGGTGGGGACAGGTCTGTCCCTGTATAACACTGGGGTACAGTACTGGTGTGGACAGGTCTGTCGCTGTATAACACTGGGGTACATTACTGGTGGGGACAGGTCTGTCCCTGTATAACACTGGGGTACAGTACTGGTGGGGGACAGGTCTGTCCCTGTATAACACTGTAGTACAGTACTGGTGGGGGACAGGTCTGTCCCTGTATAACACTGGGGTACAGTACTGGTGGGGACAGGTCTGTCACTGTATAACACTGGGGTACAGTACTGGTGGGGACTGGTCTGACCCCTGTAGAACACTGGGCTACAGTACTGGTGGGGACAAGTCTGTCACTGTATAACACTGGTGTACAGTACTGGTGGGGACAGGTCTGTCATTGTATAACACTGGGGTACAGTACTGGTGGGGACAGGTCTGTCACTGTATCACTCTGGGGTACAGTCCTGGTGGGGACAGGTCTGTCACTGTATCACACTGGGGTCCAGTACTGGTGGGGACAGGTCTGTCACTGTATAACGCTGGGGTCCAGTACTGGTGGGAACAGGTCTGTCACTGTATAACGCTGGGGTACAGTACTGGTGGGAACAGGTCTGTCACTGTATAACACTGGGGTACAGTACTGGTGGGGATTGCTCTGTCACTGAATAACACTGGGGTACGGTACTGGTGGGGACAAGTCTGTCACTGTATAACATGGGGGGACAGTACTGGTGTGGACAGGTCTGTCACTGTATAACATGGGGGGACAGTACTGGTGTGGACAGGTCTGTGACTGTGTAACACTGGGGTACAGTACTGGTGGGGACAGGTCTGTCACTGTATCACACTGGGGTACAGTCCTGGTGGGGACAGGTCTGTCACTGTATAACACTGGGGTCCAGTACTGGTGGGGACAGGTCTGTCACTGTATAACACTGGGGTCCAGTACTGGTGGGGACAGGTCTGTCACTGTATAACGCTGGGGTCCAGTACTGGTGGGGACAGGTCTGTCACTGTATAACGCTGGGGTACAGTACTGGTGGGAACAGGTCTGTCACTGTATAACGCTGGGGTACAGTACTGGTGGGAACAGGTCTGTCACTGTATAACGCTGGGGTACAGTACTGGTGGGGGACAGGTCTGTCCCTGTATAACACTGTAGTACAGTACTGGTGGGGGACAGGTCTGTCCCTGTATAACACTGGGGTACAGTACTGGTGGGGACAGGTCTGTCACTGTATAACACTGGGGTACAGTACTGGTGGGGACTGGTCTGTCACTGAATAACACTGGGGTACGGTACTGGTGGGGACAAGTCTGTCACTGTATAACGATGGGGGACAGTACTGGTGGGGACAGGTCTGTCACTGGAAAACGATGGGGGACAGTACTGGTGGGGACAGGTCTGTCCCTGTATAACACTGGGGAACAGTACTGGTGGGGACAGGTCTGTCCCTGTATAACACTGGGGAACAGTACTGGTGGGGTCAGGTCTGTCACTGTATAAGGCTGTGGGTCAGGACTGGTGGGGACAGGTCTGACACTGTAACGCTGGGGGGCAGTTCTGGTGGGGACACGTCTGTCACTGTGTAATGCTGGGGGGCAGTTCTGGTCGGGACAGGTCTGTCACTCTATAATGCTGGGAGGAAGTAATGGTGGTGACAGGTCTGTCCCTGTATAACACTGGGGTACAGTACTGGTGGGGACAGGTCTGTCACTGTATAACACTGGGGTGCAGTACTGGTGGGGACGGGTCTGTCACTGTATAACACTGGGGTGCAGTACTGGTGGGGACGGGTCTGTCACTGTATAACACTGGGGTGCAGTACTGGTAGGGACGGGTCTGTCACTGTATAACACGGGGGTACAGTACTGGTGGGGACAGGTCTGTCACTGTATAACACGGGGGTACAGTACTGGTGGGGACAGGTCTGTCACTGTATAACACGGGGGTACAGTACTGGTAGGGACAGGTCTGTCACTGTATAACACTGGGGGACAGTACTGGTGGGGACAGGTCTGTCACTGTATAACACGGGGGTACAGTCCTGGTGGGGACAGGTCTGTCACTGTATAACACTGGGGTACAGTCCTGGTGGGGACAGGTCTGTCACTGTGTAACACTGGGGTACAGTCCTGGTGGGGACAGGTCTGACTCTGTATAACGCTGGGGTACAGTCCTGGTGGGGACTGGTCTGTCACTGTATAACGCTGGGGTACAGTACTGGTGGGGACAGGTCTGTCACTGTATAACGCTGGGGTACAGTCCTGGTGGGGACAGGTCTGTCCCTGTTTTTGCTGATGACTGTTCTGTGTTGGCTGATGGGCCGGTGTATCTGATGTGTGGGGCCAATATCAGGCCCGTGGCTCCATGGTCACTTTGGAATGGCCTTCTGGTCGTGCCGGTGTTTGTTTGCTGGTGGTGTAATGTTGGTGGTTCCTGCTCTTGTGGGTTAGATGAAAGAAGTTTGGGCCTGTGTTGTTTAATATCTAATTTTTGAATGGAATGATTGTGGGCTGTTTCAGTCTCATGCCTTCTTTCTAGAGGGTCTGTTTTCACTGGTCTGGTTTCGTGTTAGTGAGCATGTCTATCCAAACTGCAGAAGCAGTCATACTCTGCTGATACCAGCTGTATGGCTTTGTATTTTCCATTCCTCCTTGCTATCCCTGTCAGAATTGGAAAAGAGGTTCCCTCATCCTGTGAATGGGCTCCATGTCACTGGACACTTTCAGGACATTGCTGAACAGGACAGGAACACATCCCACCTGTGTTCCATCAACCAACAGCCCCAGTGACCCTACTGTGAACCTTCATGTTTAGATTAATTCCAGTGTGGAAACAGGCCCTTTGGCCCAACAAGTCCACACCGACCCTCCGAAGCGCACTCCACCCAGACCCATTCCCCTCCACTTATCCCTTCATCTAACACTATGGGCAATTTAGCATGGCCAACTCACCTGACCTGCACGTTTTTTGGACTGTGGGAGGAAACCGGAGCACCCGGAGGAAACTCGTGCAGACACGGGGAGATTGTGCAAACTCCACACAGTCAGTCACCTGAGGTGGGAATTGAATCCGGGTCTCTGGCGCTGTGAGGCAGCAGTGCTAACCACTGTGCCACCGTGCCACCCATCTCATTGTGTTTGTGAGATTGTGATGGGGAATGCTACAGTGGCTACAGAATCATAGCATCCCTACAGTGTCGATAGAGGCCATTCAGACCATCAAATCTACACTGACCCTCTAAAGAGCATCTCACCCCCCTCCCCGTAACCTCCTATTTACCATGGTTAACGGCTAGTCCACCTAAGTTTAGTTAAGTGGCCAATCCACTTAACCTGCACACCTTTGGTCTGTGTGAAGAAACTGGAGCACCCAACAAAAGTTCACGCAGACATGGGGGAAACATGCAAACTCAGCCCCAACAGTCGCCCAGGGTTAGAATCGAGCCCAGGTCCTTGGCATTGTGAGGTGGCAGTACCAACCATTGTGCCACCGTACCACCCCACACTTTCATACATACAAATTCTGTTCCAATTTTCTTATATACTATTTGAGGAAAGGCCATGCTGAACTACTGACAACGTAGCCTGCCCAGCCGGGACAAGTTTTAGATTGTGAATATTTGACAAAGGACTTTGCAAAGTGTCACACCTAGGGTCTGTTGATACTCTGGGTGTCATGATCTCACGCATATTTGCTCTCCTGCTCATTATCCCTGAGCCAATCCCCTGCGAGACTTGACCCTCAGCTTCCATCATACTCGACGCTCCGAGCTGTTGTTGGACTGAGGTATTGTCTCGTGTCAGCACTGTGTGTAGGAGGTTGATTTTTATCTTGAATACCTGACTAGTAGACATGGTGTTACTTTGCACTGGGCTGGATTTCCTGCCTTTCCTTCCAGACCTTTCAGCTGTTTCACTTTCTGTGTCTGTGTGTACACGCACAGGCTAGGCGAAGGCTCAGACAGCTCACCTCTGACTCATTGCTGCTACAAATATGCTCAATACTTTGAAGCTGCTGCCTTGGTCAGTATGGTTCGTGGTAAGTCTGCCCAGTGACACTGAGAACGCTTGTCTGACAGCTTACGGTGGGGGAGGGTTACAGTATTTCATGGTAAAGCAGCCACCTGTATTGAAAGATGGATTCTGTCATGTCAGGGCACATTTGATCTGATTACATCTCCCTCAGTGTTGGAACAGTGAGTTGGCCATTCTCTCTGGCTTCTTTGGAGAATTCTTGCTCCACGGAAAATAAACACACATCCCTTTTTACCTCTCACCTGTCCTCTTTCACCCCCTTGCTGCCAATCCCTTCCCCCACCACCAGGAAGGCCAGGGCAACTGACCAAAGGGCAGGTTACCCCCTCTTTTCTGTGATTTCGGGTAATTGTTGGCAGAGACAGTCTGTGTTCTGCAGTGAGGTGACAACCACTTGTGCTCCACCTGCAGGTTCCCCTCCAAGCTTCTCATCTTCCTGACTCTCAACCTATCCCCATTTCTTCACGCCCTGGCGCTCCCTCCCTTACAACATGATAGGTGTACCTATTCTGCACAGACTGCAGGGATCAAGAAGGCATCACTTGGGCTGGACAACAAATATTGGCGATGCCAGTAACACTGACATCCTATGAATAAATGCAAAGCAATACTGACCAGCGTTGAAGGCATTCATGAAAGAAGTTAATTTCTTTGACCCTCTGGTCTCTCTGTCAGACCCAGAGCCTATGCTCACTGTCTTTCATTGCTCCCAGAGAGAGAGAGCATGACTGACTTCACTGAGAGCACTGGATACCAAAAGAACAGGCCAGTTCAAACTGCTCCTTTCCCTTTGACACTTATTGGAATGTGGACACTTGTACTCAACATGTTCATGGTAGTGACCAGAACAGAGGTAGTGTAGTTTTGGCAGTACAGACCTGATCAGCCAAAGGACCTCTTCAGTATTCTGATTCGATGCAACAGAGAGATTTACTTCTGGATTGTAACTTTGCAAAAGATCTTTGTATCAGTGGGGTGGGATCAGAGGCTGCTGATCCTGAACTCTGCTTCCCCTCGCTCTCAACCCAAAGGGATGCTGGCATTCGGACAGCTGGTTTGCATGATTGGCAGTAACAAAAGACCAGGAGATAGCCATGCAGCCCCTCCAGTCTGATCCATCAACCATCGAGACTCTGTCTGATCTATCACTGAATTCTTTGTCTTTGCTGCCCCTTCCTTGGGTAAACAAAGATCAGTTGGTCTCTAATTTGAAAGTTGCCAGCATTTGAGCGTCGGCTTCTATTTGTGGAGGAGGGTTCTAAGCTTCTCTCATTCTTTGTGGAATATGTTTCTTAATTTCACTCCTCAGAACTGATTCAAATGCTCCCCAGTCATCGACTCCCCAACCAATAAAAACAGTTTCTCTGTTCCTCTTAATATTTTAAACTCAGAACAGGTCACCCCATAGCCTTCTAAATAGCAGCAAAGAGTCTGGTTTCTGTCAACTGCCTCTGCCATATTAACCCTTGGAGCATGAGCATTGTTCTGGTAAATCTATGCTGTGCTTCTCCCTAAAATGGGGCCAGTTTTAACCTCGTCTGCTTTGAAATGGTTCCCTCTGCCAGTGTCGGAATTGTATCCAGGTCCTCTCACTAGTTACAGCAGCTGAGCGGTTTAAGAGGTCAAAAGGATTGTTAAGACAGACAGAGACACGAACCATTTCCTCTGGTTGGGGGAGAGAGTCTAGAGCCAAGATTCAAACAAGGCTGTTTAGGGGTGATGTCAGAGAGAGATACTTCACAGTGAGGGCAGTGGAAATCTGGAACAGTCTCTCACAAAGCCAGTAGTTCAGGTCATCTGCAATCAAACTGAACGACAGAACAGGCTCAAGCTGCTCAATGGCATCTGTTCCTTCAGCCTTAAGCAGGCTGCGCTGTTGTACATTCCAAGCTGACAAATCTCTCTCTCTCTCTGCACTGAAGAGTGGCCTCTTCAGGAATGCTTGTCCTGCTGAAGGCTGTGGACAGGAATCGGTGTCCAGAGGGAAGCTGTAGACTGAGTCCGAATCTGTACCCCTGTGTCTGGTGTTTTGGTATTGTGGACACACGTGGTGAACATTAAATATTTAACAAGTAACAGTAGACACTGATGAAAAACTGGATGGAGGGAAAACTACCAGGGCAAGAAACCTGACACCACCGCAATAAACACACACAGGATGCAGGGGAAAAGAAGGAATCTGGAACTGAATGATACAACGTCTTCAGATCGCTGAGGCAATGTGACTGCTGCCTGCTCTGGGCAGTCTGAGAGGCTGCTTTGATAGTTGGTGCACAGAAACTGGTTTGTGGTCTGTGAATGGAGGCAGGAGTGAGTGGGAGGCGGAGGTGTGCAGGGCCACAACACACAGGAATTTGGGTGTATACAGTGCATTAACAGTAGCAGGGTGGATGGAGACGGAGCACTCAATAAAGCATAATGTCCTCGGTGTGGGCTGCACTAAGTGAGGGATTCAATTGAAGGGAAATTCTTTAAAAATCCAAAAGAAATGAGAGCGTGAAATGCAGGCTAGTGAGAGGGGAGAGCAATAATCAAAGTGGGACAGGAAGGGGCAGAAAATATCCACAAGTGTGCAGCAGAAATTACAACCAGAGTTAGGTAATAGAGGGAACAAGTCACAGCTTAAGGCTCTGTATTTGAATGTAGGCAGCATTTATAACGAGATAGATGAGTCAAAGACACCAGTAGAATAAATGAGTATGACTTGATAGCTGTTATGGAGACAGGCTGACCAGGACTGTTCCATCTTGACCTCCACTAGCAGACAGAGGATGGTGGTTTGTATGTCTGGATGGTGGTGTCCAGTGGTACACCACAGGGATCAGTGCTGGGTCCCTTGTATTTCATGAACAATAATGAGATGAGGATGTGGGGGGAGATGACGAGTACGTTTGCGGATAACACAAAGATTGGCTGGATTGTTGTCAGTGAGGAAGAAGGTTGCAAGATGACATAGGCCTGGGCAGCCCAGCAGCAGATAGAACTAACCTTGAGAAGTGTGAGCACATTGGAAGGGAGTAACAAGGCAAGAGAGTATTCAGTGAATAGCAGGAGACCAGGAAGTTCAGAGGGACAGAGGATGCTTGGAGTGCTTGACCACAGATCCCTGAAGGCAGCAGGACGGGTTAGCAGTACGACAGAAGGCAGATGGGACACTTGCCTTTATCAGTTGTGGTGCAGGGAGTTCATGTTGGAGTTGTACACCGCTTTTGTTAGGCCCCATCTGAAGAGCTGTGTGTAATTCCGGTCGTCATATTATAGGAAGGGTTTGACTGCATTGGAGTGGGGGTGCAGAGATGATTTGCCAGGATATCGCCTGAGATGGAGAATTTCCGCTACGAAGGGAGGCTGGCTAAGCTCAGGTGGTTCTGTTTGGAACATAGAAGGCTGAAAGGGGACCTGACTGAGGTGTATAAGATTGAGGGACATGGACCGAAAAGCAGTGGTTCCTGTAAGTAAATAGATTAGCGAGGAAGGGGACGTTATTTGAGGGGAGTTGATGAAAATTGTTTTCACCCAGAGGGTGGTGAGGTTGTGGAAATCACTGCCTTGGCAGGGTTGTCTATTCTAGAAACCCCCTCAAGCTTTAAAAAGGACATGGATGAGCACTTGAAATGGCGTAGCATTAGAGGCTATGGGGCACGGGCTGGAAAATGGGATTTGTGTTGCTAAGTTGACGCAGACCTGAAAGGGCTGTCTAACTCCTGACTGTAATACTGGGAACTCTGTATTCAGGGAAATCTGAGGCTCCCGAAGAATAGCAACAAGGAAAATGGGTGGGGTAGCTTTGTTAATGAAGGAAGGCAGCAGTACAGGGAGGGATTAGTGACTGAAATGGAATAGATTGTGATTTGGGTGGAAGTGTGGAATGGGAAGGGCGGCAGGTGAAAGGTAAAAGCTGTCTCTCTGCCCTGAAGAGTTTCCTCCCTGGGAGAGAGTATAAATCAGGAATTAATGGAGGTGTGAGAGAAAGGGAATGCAATTGTCATGGCTGATTTTAATCAGATGGGGAGAGGTGACATAGAAAATGAATTTGTACTGTGCAGTATGTTGTAAGATTGATCCTGAGTGCAGTATGTTGTTGCACTGACCTGGGAATATGGTGTTATCAATCTAGTGATGTGTAATAATGTTGAATTAATAAAGATCTAGTAGCTAAGGTTACTCTGGGGGTAGTGATCATTGCTTGGTAGAATTTGAAATATGGTTTAATGGAGAGCAACTCCAGTTTCAAACCTGATCCTCAAATAAGGGCAGTGACAAAGATAGGAACAGAGAGCTGGGAAAACAGACTGAGAGGAAGAGCTGTCAATGAGGCAGGTATTTATTCCAGTCAGAAAGGTGGATTCAGTGAGAAGGATGAAGGAACTCGTGCATCCAATCAAAAGCTAAATCATATAAAGCAGTGAAAAGGCTGTTATGGCAACGTGGTAGTGTCCCTGTCTCAAGAGGCACAGCTTCAAGTTTCTCTTGTTGCAGAGGAGTATACAAATGTCACTGAAGAGTTTGATTTGTAAATATTTTCCAAACTGGTTATAGGCCAGAAGATTGGGAATTCTTGAGAATACCAGCAGCAGGTGATGAAAAGCTAACCAAGGGGGAGGAAAATGATTATGGAAGTAAATTGGCAAGAAACTTAAAAACAAATGACAAGAACTTCTAGGGATATGTGAGATAAGAGCTAAACTGAGTGTGGGAGCCTTGGATTCAATTGGGAAATTGATAATGGAGACCTGGGAATGGACAGATATTTGAAGCCAATATTTGTCATTAGCCTTCATGGTGGAGGATACTGCAAATATTCCAAACATATCAGATAGACACAGTTCCAATAAGAGGCAAATATTCCAAACATATCAGATGGACACAGTTCCAATAGGAGGCAAATATTCCAAACATATCAGATAGACACAGTTCCAATAAGAGGCAAATATTCCAAACATATCAGATGGACACAGTTCCAATAGGAGGCAAATATTCCAAACATATCAGATGGACACAGTTCCAATAGGAGGCAAGGATTTGTAACAGTCTATCACAAAAAACAAAGTATTTGACAAACTCATGGGATTGAAGGCAGATAAGTCATCAGGATACAATGAGCTGCATCCAAGGCCTTCACTTGGCTGTATAGAGTGCTACAAGTGGGTGTGGGAGTTTGTGGAGTGGGAGTGCTGACATCCGACAGAAAGGGGGTGCTGTTGTACCTCCCAGCTGGTGGCGTTTGGTGAAGGGGCAGTCTCCCTGCCTCAGGGACACTAGTTCAAGTCAGTGTCTTTATAAAGCAGGTTGATGTTTACTATGGTGTTTTTATTTCAAACAGGAAGTGATGTGTATGTTTCCTGGACAGAGCTGTGATGACATCGCCCTAGTGTGTGAGGGAGACTGCACAAATCAGTCACGTGGATTCATCTCTCACATTACCATGGTAGGTGGTCACTGGTGTAAGTGATCATTCCTTCAAGAGTGAACAAGGACTTGTTCCCGAGGTTATGAAGAACAACTGATGCCCATTGGAGCATGGATCAAAGGGGCGGGTTCGGGTGGGGAAGGAAAGTAGACTGGAGTATCTATTGGGCAATGTACTCCAAGTAAACTGTTGGGGAAGACAGACTAATTTCTGCTTCCTGTTCCAGCAAATGGAATGGGATTAAAGTCTGGTTGAAGATTTGTAGCTCGGTTGTCCGTTGTTGTGGTTCTGCTCGCCGAGCTGGAAGTTTTTGCTGCAAACGTTTCGTTCCCTGGCTAGGGAACATCATCAGTGCTATTGGAGCCTCCTGTGAAGCGCTGCTTTGATGTTTCTTCCAGTATTTATAGTGGTTTGTTCTTGCCGCTTCCGGGTGTCAGTTTCAGCTGTAGTGGTTTGTATATGGGGTCCAGGTCCATGTGTCTGTTAATGGAGTTTGTGGATGAATGCCATGCCTCTAGGAATTCCCTGGCTGTTCTCTGTCTGGCTTGTCCTGTGATGGTAGTGTTTTCCCAGTCAAATTCATGTTCCTGGTTGTCTGAGTGTATGGCTACTAGGGATAGCTGGTCGTGTCGTTTTGTGGCTAGCTGATGTTCATGGATGCGGATTGTTAGCTGTCTTCCTGTTTGTCCTATATAGTGTTTTGTGCAGTCCTTGCATGGTATTTTGTAAACTACATTAGTTTGGCTTGTGCTGGCTATTGAGTCCTTTGTTCTAGTGAGTTGTTGTCTGAGTGTGGAAGTTGGCTTGTGTGCTGTTATGAGTCCTAAGGGTCGCAGTAGTCTGGCTGTCAGTTCTGAGACACTCCTGACGTATGGTAGTGTGGCTAGTCCTTTTGGTTGTGGCATGTCCTCGTTCCGTGGTCTATCTCTTAGGCATCTGGTGATAAAGTTGCGTGGGTATCCGTTTTTGGCGAATACCTTGTATAGGTGTTCCTCTTCCTCTTTTTCGCAGTTCTGGTGTACTGCAGTGTGTTGTGGCTCTTTTGAATAGTGTCCTGATGCAGCTTCGTTTGTGTGTGTTGGGGTGGTTACTTTCATAGTTTAGGACTTGGTCTGTGTGTGTTGGTTTCCTGTGTACCCTTGTGGTGAATTCTCCATTGGGTGTTCTCTCTACTAACACGTCTAGGAATGGGAGTTGGCTATCCTTTTCCTCTTCTCTCGTGAATCGTATTCCTGTGAGTGTGGCGTTGATGATTCGGTGTGTTTTTTCTATTTCTGTGTTTTTGATGATTACAAAGGTGTCATCGACGTATCTGATCCAGAGTTTGGGTTGGATTTGTGGTAGGGCTGTATGTTCTAACCTTTGCATAACTGCCTCTGCTATGAGTCCCGAGATTGGTGATCCCATGGGTGTTCCGTTGATTTGTTCGTATATCTGATTGTTGAATGTAAAGTGTGTGGTGAGGCACAGGTTATGCCGTCCTTGTTGATAGGTTCGGCCTCCTGTGTTCTGTTATGTATGTCCAGTAGGTTGGCTATTATGCAGTTAGGCAAAGGTTAGAACATACAGCCATACCACAAATCCAACCCAAACTCTGGATCAGATACGTCGATGATACCTTTGTAATCATCAAAAACACAGAAATAGAAAAAACACACCGAATCATCAACGCCACACTCACAGGAATACGATTCACGAGAGAAGAGGAAAAGGATAGCCAACTCCCATTCCTAGACGTGTTAGTAGAGAGAACACCCAACGGAGAATTCACCACAAGGGTACACAGGAAACCAACACACACAGACCAAGTCCTAAACTATGAAAGTAACCACCCCAACACACACAAACGAAGCTGTATCAGGACACTAATCAAAAGAGCCACAACACACTGCAGTACACCAGAACTGCGAAAAGTGGAAGAGGAACACCTATACAAGGTATTCGCCAAAAACGGATACCCACGCAACTTTATCACCAGATGCCTAAGAGATAGACCGAGGAACGAGGACATGCCACAACCAAAAGGACTAGCCACTCTACCATACGTCAGGAGTGTCTCAGAACTGACAGCCAGACTACTGCGACCCTTAGGACTCATAACAGCACACAAGCCAACTTCCACACTCAGACAACAACTCACTAGAACAAAGGACCCAATAGCCAGCACGAGCCAAACTAATGTAGTTTACAAACTACCATGCAAGGACTGCACAAAACACTATATAGGACAAACAGGAAGACAGCTAACAATCCGCATCCATGAACATCAGCTAGCCACAAAACGACACGACCAGCTATCTCTAGTAGCCATACACTCAGACAACCAGGAACATGAATTTGACTGGGAAAACACTACCATCATAGGACAAGCCAGACAGAGAACAGCCAGGGAATTCCTAGAGGCATGGCATTCATCCCCAAACTCCATTAACAGACACATGGACCTGGACCCCATATACAAACCACTACAGCTGAAACTGACACCCGAAAGCGGCAAGAACATCCATCAACAGACACATCGACCTGGACCCCACATACAAATCACTGCAGCTGAAACTGACACCCGGAAGCGGCAAGAACAAACCAATATAAATACCGGAAGAAACATCAAAGCAGCGCTTCACAGGAGGCTCCAATAGCACTGATGATGTTCCCTAGCCAGGGAACGAAACGTTTGCAGCAAAAACTTCCAGCTCGGCGAACAGAACCACAACAAATGGAATGGGACCTTTATCATTTATTTTCCCAGTGGTAATGTGGGAGGAGTTGGGGAGGGGGGCAGTGGGAGTCTTCTAGGATTGGGAGAGCTGGGAGGGAACCTATGCACATTTTTGTTCCCTGCACAGTGTCAAGGTCATAGAGAGCAGGCAAAAGCAGCATAACTTATTTCCTACTCCCACGAGTCCAACTCTGCCCTTTTCCATGTTCTATCCCTCACTCCCCAAAACCCCTCACCCACTCCCTCCTCGCTCCCTCCATCCTGCCCCTCTTGTTAATCTGTCCTCTGCTGTCTAATCAATGTTTTCTTCTGGTATTGTACTGAATTCTTGATCTTGAACGTGACGCTCTGCTTCCTGCTTCAGGATCCTGAAATTAGATTAGATTACTTAGTGTGGAAACAGGCCCTTCGGCCCTACAAGTCCACACCGACCCTCCGAAGCACAACCCACCCATTCCCCTACATTTACCCCTTACCTAACACTACAGGCAATTTAGCATGGCCAATTCACCTAACCTGCACATCTTTGGACGGTGGGAGGAAACCGGAGCACCCGGAGGAAACCCACGCAGACACGGGGAGAATGTGCAGACTCCACACAGTCAGTCGCCCGAGTCGGGAATTGAACCTGGGTCTCTGGCGCTGTGAGGTAACAGTGCTAACCCCTGTGCCACCCACCATGTTTTGTCTTTTTCCCTGGTGCTGTGCTGTGCCTTTGAGGGCAGACCCAAACTGCCCTAGCCTCCTGCTCATTGGTGGATAATTCAGTTGCACGGGGCATCTCACAGTCCAGGAAGGCTCACTGGGTGTGAGCCCGAACCTTGGCTGGTCAAAACTCTCACCTGAAATTGTTGTGTACAGTGATAGTGATTGTGGGACAGCTATCTGCCCGTTGAATCAT
This sequence comes from Hemiscyllium ocellatum, assembly GCF_020745735.1. NCBI lineage: Eukaryota > Metazoa > Chordata > Chondrichthyes > Orectolobiformes > Hemiscylliidae > Hemiscyllium > Hemiscyllium ocellatum. Next base: position 1,294,389 of record NC_083450.1, read on the forward strand.
GCCACCTGCTGTTTAAGCCCAAGAACATTGGACATTCTTGCTTGTGTTACTTTTAAATATAATGGTACAACTCAGGCGTTTCCCCGTTCCTCACTACTCCGAAATATGAGGAGATATCTAGCAGGTAATCCTGGCTGCATCCTAGGCTCACTCTTATTTACCATCTTTCTGCCTGCTTTGCAGTGATCCAAAGCCTGGACAAGCTGATGGGTTGTCCTTGTGTGTCAGCTGTACATGTCGGATTGACCGTTGACCTGTCCACATGGGTAGCTGGCAAATGAGCAAAGGGACTTCATGATTACATGACTCTCGACATGGATACTGTCCTGTCAGACTTTGTTCGCTCGACAGGGGCAGAGCCTGGGCTGGCGCGGGACCTGCTCGAAGGTGAGAACCCCCAGGATAGGGAAGGGCCAACAGCAGGCAGAGTCTGAGGCTGTCCTACAGTATACTAGACCAGTTCCAAAACTAATCCCATTGCCTCACGCTCTCCTGTAACAACCCCAAACTAATTCCATCTCTGTAACCCAGTCTATTCCCACTGCCTGCTCTGTCCCCACAGCCTGTATCAATCTCCAAACTAATCCCATCGCCTGCTCTCCCCATTGCCCTGCATAAATCCCACTGTCCCACACACTAACCTTAACCCAGCACCAACTGTAAGCTAATTTCATTGCCCTACTTTCTCCCAATCCTAAACTAATGCTATTCCTCAGCCCTATACTCATCCTACTCTCTTGAACTCTGTCAATCCCAATTAGATCCCACTGCTCTTCCTTCTCCCCAAGCCGTGAACCAATCCATTTCTGCATTCCAATGCCGTCTCTTCCATTCCCTCAAGTCCTGTCTCCAGTCTGTTGCTTGCCCACACCTCTCGGCCCCTTGCTTCTCCCAGCGAGGTCTCCCTTTCCTCCTCCTCCTCCCCCACTACAAGTGCTGAGAGTGTTGAAAACCCTGGCCTGTCTTGCAGGGAAAAACTGGGACATCACTGCAGCTCTCAGCGATTTTGAACAACTCCGCCAGGTGAATGCTGGGAATTTACCGTACTCTTTTAATGAAGGGCGAGGGGTCAAAATGCAGGAGAAGGAACCATCAAGAGTTGTGCGAGCTGTACTGCAGCGTCAGGAGGATCCGGTACCAGGTGAGCTTTGACCACACCTCGTCAGGCTGAGTGAAGGCAAGGCTTCTTCACACGAATGGTTGTGACTTTTTAGAACTCTCCACCCTCAAGGGCCGTGAATTGTTGTGTCTATTTAAGGTTGACATTAACTTACTTTAGGATTTCTTGGAATTAAGGATCACGGGTCAGGTAGGCAGGTTGGGGTTGGGGTTGGGGTTGGGGTTGGGGTTGTGGCAGAGTTGAGCAGGCTGGATTGGCCGATGGTCTGTTGCATCTTTTCCTTATATTTTGGTGAACCTCAAATGCTGCATGCAGGCATTGGATGGGACTACAACACCTGTGTAGGAGGACGGAAGAGATAGGGCCTCGTGTCCCCCTGAGGGTGGGGGGGCGGGTCCCTGAGTGGGAGAGGGAAGGGGAGGGCCCTGTGTGTGTTGGGCTGGAAGGGGAGGGGTGTTCCTGAGTGAGAGGGGGAAGGGGAGGGCCCTGTGTGCGTTTAGGTGGAAGGGCAGGGGTGTCCCTGAGGGGGAAGGGGAGGGTGACCCTGAGGGGGAAGGGGAGGGTGTCCCTGAGTGGGAGGGGGAAGGGGAGGGCCCTGTCTCCCTGTGTGTGTTAGGCTGGAAGGGGAGGGCCCTCCCTGAGTGGGAGTGGGAGGGGGAAGGGGAGGGCCCTCCCTGTGTGCGTTGGGGTGGAAGGGGAGGGCCCTCCCTGTGTGCGTTGGGGTGGAAGGGGAGGGCCCTCCCTGTGTGCGTTGGGGTGGAAGGGGAGGGCCCTCCCTGTGTGCGTTGGGGTGGAAGGGGAGGGCCCTCCCTGTGTGCGTTGGGGTGGAAGGGGAGGGCCCTCCCTGAGTGGGAGGGGCAAGGGGAGGGCCCTGTGTGTGTGTTGGGGTGGAAGGGGAGGGGTGTCCCTGAGTGGGAGGGGCAAGGGGAGGGCCCTGTGTGCATTGGGCACGAAGGGGAGGGCCCTGTGTGCATTGGGCACGAAGGGGAGGGCCGTCCCTGAGTGCGTTGGGGTGGAAGGGGAGGGCCGTCCCTGAGTGCGTTGGGGTGGAAGGGGAGGGCCCTCCCTGTGTGCGTTGGGGTGGAAGGGGAGGGCCCTCCCTGTGTGCGTTGGGGTGGAAGGGGAGGGCCCTCCCTGTGTGCGTTGGGGTGGAAGGGGAGGGCCCTCCCTGAGTGGGAGGGGCAAGGGGAGGGCTGTCCGAGTGGGAGGGGCAAGGGGAGGGCTGTCCCTGAGTGGGAGGGGCAAGGGGAGGGCCCTCCGAGTGGGAGGGGCAAGGGGAGGGCCCTGTGTGCGTTGGGCACGAAGGGGCGGGCTGTCCCTGAGTGGGTGGGGCAAGGGGAGGGCCCTGTGTGTGTGTTGGGGTGGAAGGGGAGGGGTGTCCCTGAGTGGGAGGGGCAAGGGGAGGGCCCTGTGTGCATTGGGCACGAAGGGGAGGGCCGTCCCTGAGTGGGTGGGGCAAGGGGAGGGCCCTGTGTGTGTGTTGGGGGGGAAGGGGAGGGGTGTCCCTGAGTGGGAGGGGCAAGGGGAGGGCCCTGTGTGTGTGTTGGGGTGGAAGGGGAGGGGTGTCCCTGAGTGGGAGGGGCAAGGGGAGGGCCCTGTGTGTGTTGGGGTGGAAGGAGAGGGCCCTGTGTGTGTTGGGGTGGAAGGAGAGGGGTGTCCCTGAGAGGGAGGTGGAAGGGGCGTCCCTGTGTATGTTGGAGTGGAAGGGGAGTCCCTGTGTATGTTGGAGTGGAAGGGGAGGGCCCTGTGTGTGTGTGTGGAAGGGTGGTTGGGTGTGTGTGGGGGGGGGGAAGGGTGGTTGGGTGTGTGTGTGGGGGGGGAAGGGTGGTTGGGTGTGTGTGGGGGGGGGG